>NC_041386.1:183643755-183759250 GCF_002162155.2 Triticum dicoccoides | reverse complement strand
CGGGCCCCCGAGCCCATCGCCCGCGCGCCGCCCTCCTCGCGTCTGGCCGCCGCACCCGCCGCTCGCTCCCTCCTCTGCTTCGGTCAGCACCTGTCGGTGCCGCCGCGGGCCACCGTGCCGACCATCGCCGGACTTCGCCGCCAAGACCTTCGCTGCCGCCCGGAGCTTCCTCGTCGCCGGCGCGCTCAGGATCCGGCGGGATCCAGCACTCTCCGGCGCCCCACGTCCTCCCCTCGTCGGATCGAGCTCACTGCCTCGCCGGAGACCTCAAGTTTCTTTGTCGCTACAGTGCCCCGACCACGCCTCGATCCGCGTGCTCAGATCTGATTCGGTTGCTATAGTAACCCTAGGTCGTTTTTTTCGTCCAAGTCCCTAATTTTCAGATCCAAGTGCTCATGTTCATAGCATCGTATCTCCTCATCCGTAGCTCCGATTCATGCATATAGCATATCAAAATGTTCATCTCAAAGAGTACATCATGTCATTCCATTGCATCATTTTCATTTGAGGTCATCTTGATGCCCGAAATGCTGTTAGAAGAGGGCTACTTGAGATATTTATCAGATCTGCTACTCCATTTAGAGTTTTGTCATTTTTTGCCATGATTATTGTGTGCATGATATGCCCATGAGCTCTACATATGTTTTGTTAAGGGTTTTGTCATCTTTCCAGAGGTGCAACCCATGTATTTTTGTGATGTGTGTGGTGACTAGTGCAAGCTTGCAAAGTGGTGCACTTGGTAATTCTGATTTCAGGGACTTAGTAATTCAACTAAGTCCTTGAGCTATTTATCTCATGATGCCATATGTTCATATTGTTTCCTAGTGACCCGTACCTCTTTTGAGGATGATCAGTAAGGATGTTTTGTTAGTATTGTAGTGCTCTATCCATCCATGACTTTGTTTGCAATTATGGAGCACCCTAGCTTGAGTCAATCGAGCTCTACTTTTGCTACTTTGTGAATCTGGGCAGATTGTCAACTTGTTTGCTATTTTGCCGATGATGTTGTAGTTGATCCGTGCATGCTATGTTATTGTTCTTGCCATGTCTAGCTTGCATTTTGTGTGTTCTTGATAGATGTATGCTTAGCTTTTCATGTCTTGCTCCGTAGTGAGTGCATCGAGCTCATAAACATGCCTACTTGAGTTATGTTTCAGCATGTGCCAGTTTTCACAAAGTTTGAAAACTGATTATGTTTTTGCCATGTTCACATGCTTGCAATTGTATTTTCTGCTCCCTTTTGGCTCAAGGTCACTAAGGGATTTTTGTTAAGCTCTTTGAGTAGCTCCATACCATGCCTTACTTTGCCATGTTCAGGTCCTGTAGCATGTAGTTTTGTTGCTGCGAAGAGTGCTACCTGATCTGAAATTCCAGACAAGTGTTAATTTCACTAAGTCTGAAATCTGTTTGTCATATGCATTTTTGCCATGCTTGTTTGAACCTGTTAATGGATGAATTGGCCGTAGCTTAGTGCTAGACTTTTGTTAAGAATCTTGAATGCATCCCTGCCATGTATTTTGTTGTCATGGTCGGGTGCTGTATCATGCTCATCTCATTGCATTTAGATGACCACTTGCTGTATATCGCAGACCGGTGTCATATTTGAATCGCTTGCCATTTCCAAACCGTAACTCCGATTCCGGCGTTCTTTATATCGTTTTCAAGCAATTTCATCTCATCTTTCCAGTGGCACACTTGGATTTCCAAGTTGAGGCCAGGTTCATGCATTTCCTGTCATATCTTGCATATGCATCCCGCATCGCATCCCGCATAGCATACCATCCTTGCATCATATTGCTTGATCCTTGCACGTGGTTGATTGTGTCCTTGTTGCTTGTTTGTCCTGTTTGGGTAGAGCCGGGAGACGAGTTCACTAACGAGGAGCCCATTGAGTTTGCTTTCGAGGATCCAGTCAACTCTGACAACCTTGCAGGCAAGATGATCATACCCTCGAAATCACTACTATCTTTGCTATGCTAGATTGCTCGCTCTTTTGCTATGCCAATGCTACGATGCCTACCACTTGCTTTCAAGCCTCCCAAATTTCCATGTCAAACGTCTAACCCACCATATCCTAGCAAATCGTTGATTGGCTATGTTACCGCTTTGCTCAGCCCCTCTTATAGCGTTGCTAGTTGCAGGTGAAGATTGGAGGCCATTCCTTGTTGGAACATTTATTTACTTGTTGGGATATCATTATATTATCTTGTTATTTTAATGCAATTATATATTTGGTAAAGGGTGGAAGGCTCGGCCTCTCGCCTAGTGTTCTGTTCCACTCTTGCCGCCCTAGTTTCCGTCATATCGGTGTTATGTTCCCCGATTTTGCGTTCCTCACGCGGTTGGGTTATAATGGGAACCCCTTGATAGTTCGCCTTGATTAAAGCTTTTCCAGCAATGCCCAACCTTGGTTTTATCATTTGCCACCTAGCCTCTTTTTCCCTTGGGTTTCCGGAGCCCGAGGGTCATCTTATTTTAGCCCCCCCCCCCGGGCCAGTGCTCCTCTGAGTGTTGGTCCAACCGAGCGATGTCCGGGGCTACCAGGGGCAACTCTGGGCTGGCCTACCCGACGTCTTGCTCATCCGGTGTGCCCTGAGAACGAGATATGTGCAGCTCCTATCGGGATTTGTCGGCACATCTGGGTGGTGTTTCTGGTCTTGTTTTAACCTGTCGAAGTGTCTTGAAGAGCCGAGATACTGAGTCTGATCGGAACGTCTTCGGAGGAGGTCTATTCTTTCGTTGACCGTGAGAGCTTGTCATGGGCTAAGTTGGGACTCCTCTGCAGGGATTTGAACTTCCGAAAGCCGTGCCCGTGGTTATGGGCAGATGGGAATTTTTTAATGTCCGGTTGTAGATAACTTGAACCTTAATTTAATTAAAATAAATCAACTGAGTGTGTTACCGTGATGGCCTCTTCTCGGCGGAGTCCGGGAAGTGGACACGGTGTTGGAGTAATGTTTGTGCAGGTTGTCCTCTAGTTTCTCGCTCACGCTTTGCCTCCTCATCTCACTCTCTTTTGCGAATAAGTTAGCTACCATATATGCTAGTCGCTTGCTGCAACTCCACATATTTTTACCTTGCCCTACCTATAAGCTTAAATAGTCTTGATCGCGAGGGTGCGAGATTGCTGAGTCTCTATGGCTCACAGATTACTATTACACCAGATGCAGGTCCAGATGATTCCGCTCCAGGTGACGCGCTCGAGCTCAAGTGGGAGTTCGACGAGGACTCTCAGCGTTACTATGTTTCCTTTCCTGATGATCAGTAGTGGTGCCCAGTTGGGGTGATCGGGACCGTGTCGCATGTTGGGTTATCTTTTATTTTGGCGCCGTAGTCGGGCCATGAGTGTTTGGATGATGTATGTTATTTATGTACCTTGATTGACGTGGCGAGTGTAAGCCAACTATGTTATCCCTTTTTATTATCTATATTACATGGGATGTTTGTGATGATTGCCTGACTTGCGACATATGCCTTCAATGCGATTATGCCTCTAAGTCGTGCCTCGACACGTGGGAGATATAGTCGCATCGAGGGTGTTACACACCAAACCGTAAACCCCAGGAGATCAACCCTATTGGCCTTCTAGAAGGTGGTCACACTTGGTGACCAAGTTTCTGGTCAGAAACTTGCCAGCTTAGTTGAGTCCAAACTGGTCGGCCTGGGTATGAGCCATCACCTCTCCTAGACGTAATACTGCACGGTCGAGCGCCAAGGTTTGGTCGCTCCTGGACGTCATTTTGACCATGCCAGCTTGGTGACAGCGCGAGGACATGGCGCTTGGCAGCGTCTCGACGCGCTCTGGCTGGCGCCTTGCCCTCTGTTTCGCGCGTGCTCGTTCCAGCGCTCGCCGCCGACTACCGCACCGCGCCACAAGCGTCGACACATCACCCTTGACCGCTCCCTGGCGCTTGCCGACGCCGGAGCCACCGCAGCAAGCATGAGCGTGTCGCATCCAACACGCCACAGTGTGCGCGTGCGCTTGTCCTCTTCTCCAACCGCCTCCTATGCTTGTCCGCGAGCGTGGGCAAGCTCCTGCATTGACGCTGAGCCTTGCCCCCTCGCGTTGGAGCTTCTCATTGACGTTCGCCGCGTGTCTAGAGTGCTCCGGCGGCGACACGTCCCCCCCTCTTGCTCCGGCTATATAAAGCGACCCGCCTCGAATTCTTGCCAAGCCACACTCCACACAACCCCCATGAACACGTAGAACGACCGCAGCTCAAGCAACTGCTTGGGCAGGGCCTTGGTGGTATGTTGGTGCTGCCTGGACACCGCCAAGCCCTCGGAGCCGCCCCTATCCGTCGTCTCCCCCCTCTCCGGCGAACTCCGTCCGCCACCGAAGCTTGCGAGATCGAGTGCGAGCCACTCCGTCCACCTCTTGCCAAGGCACGGGTACGGGCTGGTGCGCCTCGTGCCCCGCTTCAATCCTATCCCTCTAGCCTAGCCCCAAACCCCCTCGTCGCTGGCGTGAACTCCGGCGAAGCGCCGCCCCCGCTCTGATCTCGATCCCCCTCTCTCTCCTAATGGGCGGGGCCCAGTGTCCACCTCACCACTCACGCCCGAAGAGGTACGAGTGGAGGCGCACTCCCGCTTTACGCCTTCGACGTCACCCCCCAGATTTCTGTTTAATTCAAATTTAATTCAGAAATTTGACTAAACTTTGACTAGCCACCATTTATAAACCATAAGTCCAAATGAATTGATTCTTTTTGCATTGTCTTTGTTACAGAAATCTCTAGCAGCACAGCAAAGGGTGGATTTTTCTCTGCTGCCTAGAATTTCTGGTGATTTTCAGAATGTGTATTGACATTTATTTTTGTGGTTTTAAATTATTTTCAGAAGGAGAAGCTTGTCTTTAAGCAACCTAAGAGGAGTGTGATCCTCCTCTACACTAACGCAAGCCACACCAGCGTTTGGATGGTGTTATTTCAATATCTATGATTTTCTACTTGAATATGAGTTCTTAGTTGCATTTAAAATTTGATAAATAAATTGGCTGATTATTAGTTACTTTATTATGCATGATATGCTTGTTTTAGTTCCTGGTTGAATGCATGAACTTGTTTGGTTAAGTAGAGTAAGATTTTGCATTATGCATATTGCTATGGAAATTAATGGTAGTAATTTTTACTAAGTGATACTTTCACTTAAATAAAGAACTAATAAAAATATTGCTTGATGATAAAAATGAGTTATAACCAGAGAGTTTTGATCTTTAGTGTTGCAAGATAATTATGTGGTTAAGTTTGATCCATGAATATGAGTTGTTTGCTTTGCATGACGAGTAGTTGCATGAAAATTTTTATATCATGTTATTGTTAATTTTTTTAGCAAAGCTAAATTGGATTAAGTTCAACTTGAATATGATGTTGATCACATCATGGTGCCACTGAATCGGGTTTTAATTAAGTGCGACCACATTTACCTAATGGGAAGGTCTTGATTCGGTCCTTTGTTGTGGCTCTCACTGGTGCCTCCTGCGAGGGAAGGTTATGGGCGTGCATACCCTGGCCCGGTAAGCAGACATAACCTTGTGTGCTCGTTTTTGTTTTTATGGTACCTTGTCCCTGTTTGGGACCGTTTTGCCACGACGGTGGCCGTTGGTGTCTTTGGTAGACACGGGGCCACCCAAGACCTAGCCCTGAGAGGGAGATGGTCAGAGTGGCTAGGGAGAGTGCATGACAAAGGGAGGGCTTCGTCGGAATACTTTGGTCCACCCGAATGGGAGTGCGAGGCCAGGTATTCCGTAGTGTGGGTAAAGTGCGCTACCTCTGCAGAGTGTATTTAATCTATCGATAGCCGCGTCCTTGGTTATGGGCAAGACTCAGGAGTAAGTCACACCATGGATCAACTTTTATAATAAATCTTGCAAACTAAGTGATTGTTGTGATGCTTTGTTTCGTGGTGAACCTTGAACACTCGAGGTGTTCATGAGTAATTGGTTTTGGGTGTGACACCGGTGTGGTCAACGTTTGGTTACTAGGTAAATGTCTGGTAAGCGAGTCCGTGTGACTCGGTGCATGGTTTGGCTGCATTGCATCTGTAGTATTTCTTGCATTGATTTAACCTGATTAATTATCATGATATTGTCTATTATCGTGCTTATGTTTGTTGTGAGCTTGCAAGTACATTCAATGTATTGACCCGACGTGTTATGCCAGCTTCCAGGCAAGTCGATTCACATCGGGGCGCATCTCGTGTCTAGGCCGTGTCCACGTCTGTTTCCCTATGCTATGGAGTTCCACTTCGTCGTTCTTCTGTTGCTGCGTAGTTCGTGTGATCGAGGCCCCAGCCATGTTCATTAAATAATGTACATATTGTCCAGCAGCACCGTGTGTGCTGCTTGGCCTCGTATATGGATGTAATATCAGACCTATGTATTCTGCTAGTATCAATAAAGCGGTTGTTTCTGTACCATGTTGTTGTGTATTGCCAGAAGACATGATGTCTGGGCTGGCAATGCAAGGTAAACCGGTTGCTCTAAGACGGGGTGCCACAACGCTTGGTATCAGAGCCATGCTGATTGTAGGACACGCTAGACCGATAGTGCGTTAGTACAATGGTAGATAGCTTCGTTTGAGTGATGGTAGTCATAGAAATTGGTTGTGCATTGCATGCATGTTTAATTGTTGTTATTACTAACCGTATAGTTTGTGAGTGTAGATGGCACCAGTACTGTTCGTGTACCATCCTGAGCTAGCTCCGTACACATTGCTGCACCTGCTTCAGAACATGTGGCGGCAACTCTACCCAGAGGGTGCTGATCCAGAGTGTCAGGTGTATCGCGAGCATCTGGCCGATGCATTGTATGAGTATTATGCTGAGGTCACTCTACACCATAGTTCCCCATCCGGCGCTTACACTCATTCGACTAAGGGTGGTCTTGCTTCTACGCCATCTCAGTCAATTCAGTTTGCTGCTATCGAGGCTCTTGTAGACTTGCACTACAACGAGGTTCGCATGCACACCCACCCTGGTCTTTTCTACTACCCATCTCTGCACAAGAATGGGTGTATATGTTTTCCTTTGATTAATCCGGTGTGCGATCGTCCCACTAGCCACCTTTCTCGCTACATCACTGCTAGTTATCTCCTTAACTACGAGTTAGCTCAGGAGCTTACACGCGCTCGCGCAGCTCTCGCGGCTGCTCATATGAGGAATCCTCTGCCCGCTGTCATCTATGCTTCTGATCCAGTTCCTTCCGCCTCTGTTCCACCGGCGACCTCGTAGGGTACCGTTAACCCTCTGAAGGTGAACCCTCACAGCGCTCTTGCGGCATGGTCTTCTCTTGTCGCTACTCCTGCCGCTCCCATGCTTAGATCCCATCCCCCGCCTGCCCCTGAGGGAGAGCCCTCGAGGCAGCGCCAGCGCACCTCTTTTCCCCCAGAGGTCTGTACTATCAGTTCAGGATCTGGGTCTGGCTCAGGAGACGAGCCTGCAGCAGCACCATCCGAGCAGTAGATCGTTAGTGTGTCTCTATAATCATGAGCATGTTGTATGGCTGTAATCGCACTTTTCATGATGTGTAGTTTCATGTACGAGGGTAGTAGACCCGTTGTGATGTTTACTTTCATGTTGGGACTATGTATAATTATGTTGGACTCTTTTATTCGATTTGGTTTTCCTTCGCCGTTTTATTCCGGGATTTGTCATTGGCCTTTTTCCCCATTTCGAATTTTTCTCATCATGGTTGCTATGTATTGGGAAAACGAAAAATAGGATGACGTGTGGAGGCAGTTGCAGTCAAGCTGGTGAGGATGTCCCTGTCCGTCGCTCCGCAAGACAGGCAGGACATTCCCCTGAGCCATACCAGCCACCTCCGCCTCCACTGCCACAACCGCCTTCCATCGAGCAAATCCTTCGAATGTTTGAAGAAAGAAGGAGCAACGATCTGCTGGGAATACTAAAAAGTGTACAAGTTATGGTTGGGCAGAATGGAAATCAGAATGGCCATCATTCCGAGCTGTTAGATTTTCAATGAACCAAGCCTCCCAGTTTCAGCCACGCTACTGATCCTTTGGATGCCGACGACTGGCTAAGGACTATTGAGAGGAAATTGGAGATTGCTCGCACTGAAGAAGGAGACAAGGTTCCCTTTGCAACGCATTATCTCGAAGGAGCTTCCGCTATATGGTGGGATAATGCCAAAATAATATGGCCTGCATACGAGGAAATTACTTGGACAAAATTCAAGGATCATTTACGCAAGTATCATATTCCCACCGGAGTCATGAAGATCAAGCAACACGAATTTCTCGCTCTCACTCAAGGAAGCATGATCGTCAATGAGTACCTGAATAAATTCAACCATCTGGCCCGCTATTCTCTCCATGATGTGGCCACAGAAGAGCGGAGGATTGATCGTTTTCTTGGAGGCCTGAATCAGCATCTTAGGTGCACTCTCAGCATGTTTGATTTCCTAGACTTCCTGACTCTGGTGAACAAGGCTCTCATCGCAGAAAGGGAACACAAGCTCCTGCATGACAACAAGCCAGTTGCTAATGACCACAAGCGCAAATTCAAGCCAAAGAAGGATATGCAACCAGTGCAAAAGGCTTGTACTTGGCAGGAGACTCAGGTGGAGTACAAACCCAATTCGCAGTAGACTCAGGTGGAGTACAAACCCAATTGGCAGCAGAATGTCAACAAGACTACTACACAAGTCAAAAATGTTGTGACCAGCCCGGTGCGCGACGATTGTCAGCGCAACAATTCGTGCTTTAGTTGTGGCCAAACCGGACACTACGCCCGACAGTGTCCCAAAAACACCAAACACGTGGCTCCATTTCAGCCGCAAGTCAACCACATGGAGCCGTATTCTGCCCCCGATATGATCCAAGGGCAAATTCATCACATCTCCGCAGACGAAGCCCAAGAGGACCCGGAAGTCGTCATTGGTATGTTTCTTGTTAATGACATACCTGCCGTAATTTTATTTGACTCTAGGGCTTCCCACTCTTTTATTTCGTGGAGTTTTGCTTCCCAAAACAATTTTCCTTGCTTGATTTTGGGAAAGCACATGCTGGTACAATCCCCGGGATCCCTACTCAAAAGCAATCTCGTCTGCCGAATTTTGGAGATTGACATCAAGGGCGTCAAGTTTCCAACATCATTGATAATGATCGATTCCAAAAAATTGGATGTCATTCTGGGCATGAATTGGTTAACCCAATATCAAGTCTGCATCAGCTGTGCGACCAGAGAAGTTACCTTGAAAAATATGGAAGGTCACACCACAAGTTTCTATGTCCGCAAGCGCATCCCTACGAAGGAAGTGGTTTTCGCAGCTGTGGCAGAAGAGGTGGAATTAATCCCAGTGGTCAGGGAGTATCCATATGTATTTCCTGAAGAATTGCCCGGCATGCCACCAGACCGAGAATTGGAGTTTGCTATTGACCTGGTGCCTGGAACCACTCCGATACATAAGAGATATTATCGGATGCCTTCCTCAGAATTGGTGGAATTGAAGAAACAACTGGATGAGATGCTACAGAAAGGATACATTCGTCCAAGCTCTTCACCATGGGGATCACCAGCAATCTTCATGGAAAAAAGGATGGCAGTCTATGAATGTGCGTAGACTACCGACAGCTGAATGAAGTCACCATTAAAAACAAGTATCCACTGCCAAGTATTGACAATCTATTTGATCAACTCAGTGGGGCCCAAGTATTCTCAAAAATTGATTTGAGGACTGGATATCACCAACTCAAGATAAAGAAGGAAGATATTCCTAAGACCGTGTTCACCACTCGGTACGGTCTTTATAAATACACCGTTATGTCCTTCGGCCTCACCAACGCTCCTGCATTCTTTATGCATATGATGAACAAGGTGTTTATGGACTTCTTGGACAAATTTGTGGTGGTGTTCATTGATGACATCCTCATTTACTCCAAGACCAAGGACGGACACAAGGAGCAACTTCGAGCAGTTCTGCAAAGGCTTCGCGACCATCAACTTTATGCCAAATTCAGCAAATGTGAGTTTTGGCTCCAGCAAGCGGGATTCCTCGGGCATGTCCTATCGGCAGAAGGAATCTCAGTGGACCCAAGCAAGGTAAATGACGTACTTGATTGGTCCGCACCCACCACAGTCTCAAAAATACGGAGTTTCCTTGGACTAGCTGGATATTATCGCCGTTTTATCGAAGGATTTTCCAAGATCACCAAGCCAATGACTGAGCTTCTCAAGAAGGATAAGAAGTTCGTATGGACTGAGGACTGTGAACGGAGCTTCAATGAGTTAAAAACCAGGCTGACATCGGCACCCGTATTAACTCTTCCAGACATCTACCGCAATTTTGATGTCTACTACGACGCATCCAGAAAAGGACTGGGGTGTGTACTCATGCAAGATGACAAAGTGGTGGCCTATGCATCTCGACAACTGCGGCAACATGAAGGGAACTATCCTACTCATGATCTGGAATTGGCCGCGGTGGTCCACGCTTTGAAAATCTAGAGACATTATTTGATTGGAAAGAAGTGCCAGATATTCACCGACCATAAGAGTCTCAAGTATATTATCACTCAGCCTGACTTGAACCTTCGACAACGAAGATGGCTTGAGTTGGTTAAGGACTACGACCTCGGAATAAATTATCACCCGGGCAAAGCTAATGTGGTGGCTGATGCCCTCAGCCGCAAACCAGCCAACCTTAATGCCCTACCGGATTCCTTACCTCCGGATATTTATGATGAAATCATGCAGCTAAATTTGGTGATCACCGACGCCCACGTTACCAATATATTGGAAGTTGCCCCTAGTCTCTAAGAAGAAGTCTGCAGTGCTCAGGCGGATTATAAGGTGTTACAAATATATGTTCAGAAGATGCACCAAGGGCATGCACCTGATTTCTCTAAGGATCAGCAAGGTTCTCTAAGGTTCCGAGGAAGACTTTGCGTACCCAACCAAGAAGGTCTGAAGAAGAAAATATTGGCAGAAGCGCATGAGGACCATACTCAATTCACCCCGGTGGTACCAAAATGTATGAGGACCTTCGGCAAGTATTTTGGTGGGATGGAATGAAGAAAGACATCGCATACTTTGTGGCCTGTTGCGACATATGCAATAAGGTAAAGGCGGAACATCAAAAACCCGTCGGGCTCCTCCAGCCTCTGCCGGTATCCCAATGGAAATGGGACGATATTTGCATGGATTTCATCACCGGATTACCAAGGTCTCATCGAGGAAACGATGCGATATGGGTAATAGTGGACACCTTAACCAATGTGGCACACTTCCTGCCTATCCGGACTACATACTGTGCAAATCAACTCGCACAGCTGTATGTATCAAGAATCATCAGTCTCCATAGAGTACCCAAGACTATCACCTCCGACATGGGATCTCTATTCACCTCCGCATTTTGGTCCCGACTACATCAAGCCTTGGGGACCGCTCTAAAGTACAACATGGCCTATCATCCTCAGACAGATGGACAGACCGAGAGAGTAAATCAAATACTCGAGGATATGCTCCGGGCATGCACACTAGCCCAAGGAACTAAGTGGGAAGACCGTATGTCCTATGAAGCCCTGTATGGCCGGAAATGCCACACCCCATTGAATTGGTCTCAAACCGGACACAACCGCATTTTTAGGACTGATTTAATGCTTGAAGCGGAGAAGCAAGTCAAGGAAATCCGGGACAGACTGCAAATGGCTAAATCCTGACAGAAGAGCTACTATGATACCAAAAATCATCAGATCAGCTTCGAACCCGGAGAACATGTATATCTCCGAGTCACCCCTATGAAAGGAGTCAAGAGGTTTCAGACGCGAGGAAAATTGGCACCCAGATATATCGGTCCATTACCCATCATGGCCAAAGTCAGAACAGTTGCATACTAGTTTGAGTTGCCACCAGAATTGTCAGAAGTACACAATGTGTTTCACATCTCACAGCTAAGGAGATGTATCCCGCCACCGGAGAAAAGGACTGATATGGCAGAGATAGAATTGGCTAAGGATTTGACTTATGAGGAGTTCGTAAGGACTGCATACCCATAATGGTTTTCCCAAGCAACCGAATCTCGAGGACGTGATTCATCCTAAGTGGGGGAGGAATGTGACAGCCTGGATTTTGCCTTCTCTCTTTTTCCGGACTTGCCCTCTCTCTTTTTCCGGACTTGGTTTTCACCGTGGTTTCTGCCCTGATTTGATTTGGGTTTTGAATCATTTCAAATGGACTTGTCACTTGGGCATATCCTTGACTTTCATCCAAGTGACCTATCTACCTTATTCTTCCAACAAATTCCCAAAATATTCAAATGAATATTTTCCCTAAAAGAAAAAGATTCATTTTCCTCTCTGGAACTCACTTCAAAAACTTGTGCTCCAAAGCAACCTCAATTTTTCTTGCTCAGAAAAATCTAAGATAAATCATGAATATTCTTAGAACCCTGGCCCACCTTCCCATGCAAAAATATTGCACCACTTTTTGGAATATTTTGCTGTAGAAAATCATTTCTCTTTTGACCTAAAATCCCAGTTTGTACAGCAAGTACCTTTTTCCTTAAGCTTTTGGCCTTGATATTTCTTGAGCTTAAGCGCCCTCCTAAGAAACCCTAAACCCAAAGAGATCAGACCTAATGGCCTTCTAGAAGGTGGTCAAACTTGGCGACCAAGTTTCTGGTCAGAAACTTGCCAGCTTAGTTGAGTCCAATCTGGTCGGTCTGGGTATGAGCCATCACCTCTCCTAGACGTAATACTGCACGGTTGAGCGCTAAGGTTTGGCCGCTCCTGGATGTCGTTTTGACCATGCCAGCTTGGTGACCGCATGAGGACATGGCGCTTGGCAGCGTCTCGACGCGCTCTGGCTGGCGCCTTGCCCTCTGTTTCGCGCGTGCTCGTTCCAGCGCTCGCCGCCGACTGCCGCACCGTGCCACAAGCCTCGACCCATCACCCTTGACCGCTCCCTGGCGCTCGCCGACGCCGGAGCCGCCATAGCAAGCATGGGCACGTCGCGTCCAAAACGCCACATTGCACGCGTGCGCTTGTCCTCTTCTCCAACCGCCTCCTGTGCTCGTCCGCGAGTGTGGGCAAGCTCCTGCATTGACGCTGAGCCTTGCCCCCTCGCGTTGGAGCTTCTCGTAGACGTTCGCCGCGTGTCCAGAGCGCTCCGGCGGCGACACGCCCCCCCTCTTGCTCCGGCTATATAAAGCGACCCCGCCTCGAATTCTCGCCAAGCCACACTCCACACAACTAAGGATGGCAATTTTACCAATGGGTACGGGTACCTGCGGATACCGTACCCGCATGGGCAGGGTATGGGTACAATTGGACATCCATGGGTAGGACCCATACCCTACCCACTAAGTCACAGGAAGGGTACGGGTATAGCCTTGTACCCATCGATATATCCATACCCTACCCGTTTATACTGACATGTGGACCTTACTCATGGATCTCCAACGTATGGGCAAGGGTCGGTAGTGTAAAAGGAGCTGGGCAATCCAACTACTCTTGTAATTAAGCCTCACATCATTACACCAAATCCCCTCGTCTCCATCAAATGTTTTTTTTCAAATGTGCTATCAATGAATGTAAAACTGTGAACAACTTAAGTATTATTTGATCTACCTGTTGGGTACCCAATGGGTATGGATACCCGTTCGGTATGGGTATGGTAAAGTTTCATACCCATGGGTATGGGTATGGGTAGAATTTTGTACCCATTAACTACATGGGTATGGGTATGGTATTTCTCTAACCGCCCATTACCCTACCCATTGCCATCCTTACACACAACCCCCACGAACACGTAGAACGACCGCAGATCGGTCGGGTAGGCCTCTGGCCGTCGCCCCGACCCGAGGACTCCGGCGATCCCCGCAGGCCAGCCGCCGCTCTCCAAGGTCTCTCGAGCTCAAGCAACTGCTTGGGCGGGGCCTTGGTGGTCTGTTGGTGCTTCCTAGACACCGCCAAGCCCTCGGAGCCGCCCCTAGCCATCGTCTTCCCCCTCTCCGGCGAACTCCGTCCACCACCGAAGCTTGCGAGCTCGAGCGCGAGCCACTCCGTCCACCTCTCGCCAAGCCACGGGTACGGGCAGGTGCGCCTCGAACCCTACTTCAGTCCTATCCCTCTAGGCTAGCCCCAAACCCCCTCGTCGCTAGTGTGAACTCCAGCGAAGCGCTGCCCCCCTCTGATCTCGACCCCCTTGTCTCTCTCCTAACGGGGGGCCTAGTGTCATCCTCACCACTCGCGCCCGAAGCGGTACAGGTGGAGGCACACTCCCGCTTTACGCCTTCGACGTCACCCCCCCAGATTTCTGTTTAATTCAAATTTAATTCAGAAATTTGACTAAACTTTGACCAGCCACCATTTCTAAACCATAAGTCCAAATGAATTGATTCTTTTTGCATTGTCTTTTTTACAGAAATCTCTAGCAGCATACCGAAGGGTGGATTTTTCGCTGCTGCCTAGAATTTCTGGTGATTTTCAGAATATGTTTTCACATTTATTTTTGTGGTTTTAAATTATTTTCAGAAGGAGAAGCTTGTCTTGAAGCAACCTAAGAGGAGCGTGATCCTCCTCTACACCAAGGCAAGCCACATCAGCGTCTGGATGGTGTTATTTCAATATCTATGCTTTTCTACTTGAATATAAGTTCTTATTTGCATTTAAAATTTGATAAATAAATTTGGTTGATTGTTAGTTACTTTATTATGCATGATATGCTTGTTTTAGTTCCTGGTTGAATGCATGAACTTGTCTGGTTAAGTAGAGTAAGATTTTGCACTATGCATATTGCTATGGAAATTAATGGTAGTAATTTTTACTAAGTGATACTTTCATTTAAATAAAGAACTAATAAAAATATTGCTTGATGATAAAAATGAGTTATGACCAGAGAGTTTTGATCTTTAGTGTTGCAAGATAATTATGTGGTTAAGTTTGATCCATGAATATGAGTTGTTTGCTTTGCATGACGAGTAGTTGCATGAAATTTTTTATCTCATGTTATTGATAAAAAGTTTTTATCACAGTTAAATTGGATTAAGTTCAACTTGAATATGATGTTGATCACATCATGGTGCCACTTTATCGGGTTTTAATTTGGTGCGGCCACATTTACCTAATGGGAAGGTCTTGATTCGGTCCTTTGTTGTGGCTCTCACCGGTGCCTCCCGCGAGGGAAGGTTATGGGCGTGGATACCCTGGCCGGTAAGCAGACATAACCTTGTGTGCTCGTTTTTGTTTTTATGGTACATTGTCCCCGTTTGGGACCGTTTTGCCACGACGCTGGATGTTGGTGTCTTCGGTAGACATGGGGCCAACTCTTTATCCCTTTCTTATTCAGTACATGGGATTGTGTGAAGATTACCCCTCTTGCGACAAACCTACCATGTGGCTATGCCTCTAAGACGTGCCCCGACATGTGGGAGATATAGCCGCATTGTGGGTGTTACAAGTTGGTATCAAAGCCTTCCCCGACTTAGGAGCCCCCTTGCTTGATCGAATCACTGACGTTGTTGAGTCTAGAACAAAATGTTTTGAGTCTTGGGATTATATATATATTGGAGAGTAGGATTCTTTTTACTCCTCAGTCCCTTCATCGCTCTGGTGAGGCCTCCCGACATATAAGTTTTGACTCTTCTCTCCTCAAATTTCATGAATTTTTCTTAGGATCACGCGGGTATCTTGGAATCGTTCCGATAGTCTTGTGACGAGAACATTGTTCTTGGTTCCTCCTGACATTTAGGGGTTGTGGCAGTGTCCCAGGGAGTTGAGCTCCAAGGTGTTGTCATCACAATTTTATCGTTGCAGTACTCTGGAATACCTGAGGTTTGCCGACATCGAAAATCTCTTTTATGCAGTTGTTGGTGAGATAACCTCGACGCCACCCAGTACTGGGGCGGGGGTTTGGGAGTATTGCCATAACTCATATAATGGATGCTTTTTGAAGGTTGAGGTACATGATTTCCGAAGGTTTCTTGGTTATGTGTTGAAGGATGGATACAGCTGGATGTAGGAATTGTTAATTTGGGTGAGATATTATGCTTCCCCGTATCCCCAACACCTGATTGCATAATCGGAAAGTTTCGGGAGTTTATAAGTGGGAATTCAAGTATCACGTAGGAATTCTTTCCAACAGACACATGATACGATATGGGATCTATCATATGTTTGTTTCCGGCTTATCCTGTAAGCCAAATCCTTTGTTTTGTTTTGAGTTGTGGTATTCGAGTTGCTTCGAAGTCAAGTGTTGAATCCATACCTTTCCTAAGCGGTGTTCTCATATTTCTATGTGAATACTAATCCTTCATGATAATCGAGATTGTCATGTCAATCCTTTTCAACCGATGTCTTTCTCTTCAAGTGGATCTGATCATTTGCAACATCCGCAAGATCAACTCTAAGTTTTCTCAACGGTATCCTTTCCATCTGTCCAAGTTGTCTTTGTTTTTCCCGCCCTCCCACCTTTTTCTTTTTCTTCAAGGACTAAGATTCCTTATTCAAGTATCCTTTTATCGATGGGAAGTCTCTTCATTCTTTTCTGTCAATATCCTTATTTGGTGATTCTCAGGAAGATACTAATGGAGCTTCAAGTTCATCATTCTTCATTCTTTTCTTCTTCGATGGATTCGATTCAAGCTTTCGGTGTTGGTCATTCCTTTCCTTGTTTCAAATGCTTCCCCATGCCGGTGCACCTCTTACATGCACTTCTCGCCATTCATTTGTTCTGTTGTGCTAAATATATCTCCAAAGATTAGTGCATCTATTCTTAATCAATCCAAGCTATTTTCGAGGTTGTTTTCTCATTCAAGCCATTTTATTCAACCGGTGCAATCTCTCTTCCAAGCAACTATTTCAATGGTGTTTCTTTTGAGTGGGCCCTAACCCACATGTCTTTTCCCAGGATCTTACCTGACTCTTCTAATTTTCTCGGAGTTACTCCAAAATTCTTTTCAAAGTTTGACGTAAGAATCAGTTATCATCAATCAAATGTCTTTATTCTAGATCTTTCAAATTCTTGTCATTGTTGGCTCATCATTTCTAGTCTTTATTGTTCCGGAGTGGCTCATAAATTGTCAAGGCGGTTCTCATGATCTTTCTCAACATTTGAAGACCAAAGAAGAGTTCTCCCTCCAAATCTTATTCGTTCTCTCAAAGATTCTTAGTTCTAGCTTCATGATATCCTCTCATAATTATTTCCGATTGTGAGAATTCTTTTCGCCCATCCGGAGCAATTCTAGAGTCTTTTCAGATTGATTCTCCGTAGCCCATCATCTCAGAATTATTCATTCTCAGCATTCATCTCTTTCCCCAATATTACCGGTGCTTCATTCAAGTATTCTCTAATCAACTCATGATCTATTTGTTCTCATGTATAAATTCCCTCAAGTATCTTTATTCGTTCTCTAATTCTTCCTGGTGTTTCTCTATCTTTTCTTCATTCATTATAATTTCTTATGGTGGTTCGTTCAAGATTTCTCTTCCTTCATTATCATATTAATTTATTCGTTGTTTCAATCCTCCCGGTGGTTCATTGAAGACCTTCTTAAGATTACGTTATACCTCTCTTCAATCCTTTCTACGAGAATAAGTAGTATGCCAAATCCATTGCTTGTCATAATTTAATTTTATGAAGGATAAACATACAATAAATCTTATTCTTGTTTTCCTCAAAGTGATTAATTCCTTATTCCGGAGGTTCATCAAAATTCTTGTTTTCAGTTGTTCATCTTTCTTCCGGAGTGCCAAGTTTTCTCAGTTATGTCATTGCGAAGCTCCATCTAAATCATTGCCAGGATTCACCTTATGTTTTCAACTTCTCTTTCCTTTCCTTTGATCATCCTTTTGTTACCGGAGTTCTTCGTGGAGGCTCTACATGGTGGTTCGTCAAGGATTCTTTTCATTCTGCAATTGTTCTTCAAGATATCTCTCGAAGTTAAGATCCGCCAAGCTATACTCTAAAATTAAACATGGTGCTCAACACATGTCTTGTTTTGAGGAGTTCAAACATTCTTCATCTTGCATTCTGAAGTGCAATTCTTTCTATCTTATCTTTTGAGATGGTGTTATGTCATTTTGACAGTTTCCTTCATGTTTCATGATTGACAAGTTGTCACGAATGATATATTTAAACCCATCACTTTCTTCCTTGGAGTTATCTTGGTATACATTTCACCTAAAGCCTTCCATTGGGAATGTTGCTCTTTGTGATGATTATCAATGATCCAAGTTTCCTCCTATTCTCTCAGTGAAGAAGTGTTCATCTCTTCATTCATCTCAATTAATCATTGTTTTCGTTAGTTGCAGAATGCCACCTCATAATTTTGAGATGTCTCCATAAGCCCACGAGGATCATATCCTTTCGTATTGATCTTCGAACAACTCCGTTCAATCTTTCTTTTTAAGGATGATCTCTTAAATTCATTTCAGGTCGAACATGTTGTTTTCTCCTCTTCGTTCTTTTCATTCGATTCTTTTAGTTCTTCTGGAGGCATTGTGATGTTGCTCTCGTCAAGTATCATCCCATCATCTCGTTTTGTCAAGACCATGTTCTTTCCCTTGCTTATCCTTTCAACCGGAGTGTTGTGTCATCCCTTCAATTTCTTTTCATCTTATCAAGTTTTCTTCTCTTTTCTACCGGAGTGCTGTCCAAATTATATAATTCTTATGCCTTCTCTATCTTGTTTTAACCGGAGTGTTGTGTCATCTTCTCAAGTTCTTTTCGTCTTATCAAGTCTCGCATCTTTTTTCAATCGAAGTGCTTGCATCTACTTCTTGTCCATTGTAACCTTTTCTTATGTCTTTCAACCCACAAGGTTCTCGTAATGTTCCTTGTTCCTCTTTTCTAACGGAGTGTTTTCAACTTCGTTCATCTCCGTTGTATTCTTTCTTTCAAGTTTTCAACCTCTCAAGATTCTTTGGTTTCACTCATTTGTCAAAGAAGCAACTTAGTTTTACCTCTTCTCTTCCTCTTCCATTTCTGTCGTGGAATTGACATTGCAGATGTCCTAGAGCAAGGACTTAGTCGTAGGGCCATCGCACTAGGAAGCTTAAAGGGGTTAATTGGGACAAAGGACACAAGAGAGTTTTATACTAGTTCGGCCCCTTACGATGAAGGTAAAAGCCTATGTCTAGTTGGGATTGGTATTGCTGAGGTTTCGACTTCCAAGAGGCTCAACTCGCCGGCTTGGTTATTGACTTGGTTGTTTTCTCTCCTAAACCGCCACCGGGTCGTCCCCTTATATACACGGGTTGACGCCAGGTGGCCTACAGAGTCCCGGCCTGCTCATAATCGTGTCCGGCTCGGTGACTTTCTTTACATGTCTTTCTGTACAAGTATTTCCTTACATATGGCGGTTTACTTACAATATCGGGCCTCAAGCCGGCCCGAGGCCTTTGGGCCTTCTATAAGACTTAATAAACTACAAACTTGGATGTTTACTGAGCTTCTTGCGTAACCCGCCATTGAAGCTGACCCGGCCCCTCCTGGGCGGGTCTCAAGTGATAGTAATATCCCCAACATGAGGCCCCAGGTTGACTTTGAACTTTGTTCTTTGTCAATCTTCAATACTTAGTTGGAATCCATCCTCTGTCTGAAAACTTCTGTAACCCGCCGTGACGTCATCTTTTGAAAACACAAAAAACCTTCATGACATCATCTTATAACGGATCTTTCATTTATTAATGCCTTCCGAGAATCGAGGCGTCTATTCAGTTGGATAATTATTATTGGGTCTCCTTGATTTTCACGTCCGCCTGTTCGCATCTGCCCTTATAAATAGGCACATGGCCGGTCCTTCCCATTATCCTTTCTTCCTCATCTTCTTCCTCTCGCAACCTCCATCGCTGCTCGAGCTCTGCCGCCGCCGCAACTCTCCTCGTCGTCGTCAAGCTTGGCCGCTGCATTACCCTGAGTCCGACCAGAGGATGCGGCGACTCTTTGCGGCAGGCCTACATCTCGTAAGTTTTCTTCTCTCTCACGGACCTAGATCTGTTCTAGGTTTGCAAGTTCTGTAGTGTTCTTCACCTGTTCGCCATGGATCATCTTGTAGATCTTCTCCACAACTTCTTTTAATACAAAGAAGAGATATAACTCGCGCGGCAGTTGTTTGGCATTCATTTTTTTATATCAGTAGATCCCTTTTGCCTATATAGATGCTTCTTTACATTCGACGAACTCATCTGTACTAGGTTTTTAGGTCTAGAATATTTTCCTTTTTGAAACAGCCTTTTGATCCAAAATGATAATGATAGCTTGGTGAAATTTGTTTATGCCAACACTTAGCTGAATCTGCTTTCCAGAAAAATCTGTAGTCATGGCGGCTTAACATTCCGGCTTTCTTTTCCCTATATGTCATTAGCCCTTAGTTAACCCACCGTTACTTGGTTTATAATCTCAACCTTTAACTGTTAATTGACCCGGCACTTTATTTTTCCTTTTCTAGTCCCTTGTTCATCATGCCATCAAAGACACCCACCATCTGCAATTGGGTTCCCTCAACCATAACTGAGGAGCGTCTGAAAGAGTTCTTCCTCATTGGATTTCTGCCTTCAAGAAACTTCATGTCTTATCGTGCTCCTGACCTGGAAGAAGAACGACCCAATCCGAAAAACGGGGAAGTGATCGTCTTTACTGATCACATGAACTGGGGCTTCTCTCCGCCCGGTTCAAAAAATTTCAGAGAAGTTCTTCACTTCTTCAAACTCCATCCTCAGGATATTGGACCCAATTCCACATCCAATATTTGTAACTTCCAAGTACTCTGTGAGGTATATCTTCAGCAAGAGCCTACTATGGAACTATTTAGAGAGTACTTCTATCTGAACCGGCAAAACGAGTGCACCAATGGCCTCAGTTTAGAACTTGGAGGCATCTCGATTTAGCGCCGGCAGGGTGCAGTTTTTCCTCTCATAGTTTTACCAAGTCGCCCAAAGGACTGGAACCAAACTTGGTTTTACTGTCAGGACGTCTCAGCCGCCAATGAGAAGCCACTTCCGGGTTACCGCCCCGATCGTCTTGACACCAAGTTCGCCCTGCCAGATAAACTTACTATTGTTGAACACAAAAAACTGATTCCATCTATCAGGAGAATCAATGGTTTGTTCGGGAACGGTTTAACCGGAGTCGATCTAACCCGCTGCTGGGTCTCATGGCGGATTATTCCATTAAGCCGTCATTCCAAGTTGATGTATGAATATGGTGGAGACTCGGATGACTCTCTTCGTCATATCCCGGTTCAGCTAACCGAAGATGATGTTTTCACGTTGTCAAATGGTCTGGTGAATGCGAAGTACGAAGACTACAGTGTTGTTGGGTTAAATCCTTTCTGTAAATTTAACCCGGCACCAGAAGTAAGAGCATTCTAATATTTTTCCTTTATATTTTGTCCAGCCGTATTGTTTATCACTGATCCTTCCTTTTGTCTTTGTAGTCCAACTCTGTCTTTTGGAAAGCAAAATACAATCACGAAGCTGCCAAGAAGGCGAAGCTTGCCACCATGAACGCCAAGAAATCAACCCGAAGAACAAAGAAGAAAAAGAAAACCACCGTTGAAGATTTGATGAAGCTTGATGACTCATCCGACTCGGAGGTAGCCCTTGATTCACTTGGCCAACTTTTTAACAATCTTATTGACACTGACCCTTACCAGGATGACACTAGGGCTAGTCAAGCTGGGGAAGCAGAGGTAACTATCATTTCCTCCGACTCAGAGCCCTTACCAAGACACAAAGTCCAACGAGTGATCCGTAAAGTAAGGTTTTCTAACCCCTTAGCTCACCTGGATCACAACTTTCATTTGAAAAAACAGCAGCATGAAAGCCGTCGTGAAGTTGAGATTGAAGATGAGCCGGCTGTCATCCCTGAACAGACCCCTCAGAAACGTCCGAACGAGGTTTACTTATTACTGTCCTTACCTTTGTTTTAATGAATCCTGCTCCTTGCATTTCCTTTAACTCCTTTCATTTACCTTTTCAGGAGGTGTCTCGTTCCTCGGGCAACTCATCACAAACACAATTTCCGGCTTTCAAGACTGCTCCTGGGTAATTAAAAATCCTATTTTCTTCCGAGTTTGATCAATTGTTATCTTAATGTTGACTATCCTGCAACATTTTTGTTTAGCGGTCAGGCTAAGTCCAAGAAAGTGAAGGCAACAAAACCAGTGGAAGACCCGCCAGTACTGGCATCTGAGCTGGCTAGGCCACCTTCTCCATTAACTGTCGCCCCAGAAGACCCGCGTATTGTCCGTGAAGCAAATCCTCCAGAGCCATCCCTTGTCAAGACCACTATTAACCCTTCTGCAGCTGGTCCATTAAGCTCAACCGACCCACCGTATCCCCGTGTTCAAGATGTTCAAATTACTGGGAGCCGCTTTGTTGAGCCGGGGAACCCGATGGTATTGGCACGGTGCACAGCTAAGCAAGAAGCTTTGGAGAGGCGGAAAGTTCGTCTTGATGTTGCCAACTATGACCGTCTTAATGCCAATGATATCTTATCCGGCTATCTCAGTCATGTACACTCCAGTCATGATTCTGAGATTGAGATGGTGAAGCAGCTTCAATTGAAGTATGCGGTATGTAGTTTCCGGTTTACCAATGTTCCTTCAGCGCCCAAGTCTGTAGATTATGAGGGGAATGGAATAACCTGTAGACTTAAAATATAGGCCGAGACCTTTACTTCTGAATCTTTGCATGATACTGGTAGAACGAGAATTCTCCCATAATCCCTAAGGACCGGTTTATTTAATCATTAATGAATCGGTACTTCTGAATTGAACACCATCTGTAAAGTACTTAACATTCCGGTTTATCTTTGATAACCTTGCTGAACTGCGTACATTAGCCCCCAAGTGCCAAGTGTTGTTACTTTGTAAAGGACTTGGGACTTCTAATATGCTGGTAGAGTCGCAAAAATTTGATTTGGCATACATTAGCCCCCAAGTGCCAAGTGGTTTATTCGTAAAGTACTTGGGACTTTTTATTTCGAATTTGGATACTGGAATTTAAAACCAAATCTTGACTTATCTGAAATTTTCACGGAATGCATTATCTGAACTGAACTCCCAATTGACTGACGCAAAGACCCGGCTAGCAAGCCAGGAGTCAGAAATCAAATCTTCCACCTCCAAATTGCAAATGAGCCTTTCTGAAACGGAGACTTTGAAGACCAGCTTTGCTGCTAAAGAGAAAAGTTGGGAAAATGAGAAAACACTCTTGACCCGCCGAGCTCAGACAGCCGAAAACAGCTCTGAAAGAAATTTCAACAGAGCTGAACAATTTGAAGGGCCGGGTGTTTCAGATGGTTGCTGCTATCTTTGGTAAGCTGTCTGAATTGATCTTGAATATAATTTTTGTCAAACCGGAATATGATCCGCCAACTGACTCTGTTAAAAATATATACAGGTCCGCGAAGCAAAAATCTGAGCCAAGACCCGTTGATTAAACTGAAGGAAGTATACACCTTGGTTGAGCAATTGTACATTGGTACACAACGGGCTTTGGCCGCTATCTCTCCGGTAAATCAAGGACCCAACCGACTTAGCGATGTCCTGAAAAAGCTATCCATCCTTCCTGCTAGATTCCAAGAGGTAAAACGCTCCTGTGCGCGAGCCGGTGCACTGACTGCCCTAAGCTGCTCCAAAGCTTGGGTGCCAGACCTAGACCCGGCGGACGTTGCAAGGGGCTACCCTACCATGAAGGAGGACGGGTCTCCTTTTGATCAAGATGACTTTATAGTCTGCGTCCGTGAAGTCCGGCCTCAGGCGACTAGCCTTGGAGATGACACCAACGTGGACAAATACCAGCCGGGTTTTGATAGTGCAAATAAGAAGATGGCACTCCTTCATACAAAGTTGCTGATCTGATCCCACCTGTGAGAGAATATACATTTGCCCCAGAAATTGACCCGGTCAGCCTGATTGACGACGAAGCTGAATTTGTTGCCATGAACGGCTTTGATTGGTCAAAATCCAACTTCCAGCAGACTCAAGATGGTGAACCGGCGAGGGAAGGACAATGACCATCTTCACGGGCTTATAAAGCCTTGTAATAGCTTAGCTGTTTAAAACACCGCATGTTTGCTTATGCCATCGCGCATAAAACACTTCTACGTGAATCTGTGCTTCTAGATGCCAATGTTTAATGCTTTCTTATGTATTGTTTAATGCTTGTCTCTGTGATTTCTACTACACAACCTTCTTCTTGTAGACGTTGTTGGGCCTCCAAGTGCAGAGGTTTGTAGGACAGTAGCAAATTTCCCTCAAGTGGATGACCTAAGGTTTATAAATCCGTAGGAGGCGTAGGATGAAGATGGTCTCTCTCAAGCAACCCTACAACCAAATAGCAAAGAGTCTCTTGTGTCCCCAACACATCCAATACAATGGTAAATTGTATAGGTGCACTAGTTTGGCGAAGAGATGGTGATACAAGTGGTATATGGATAGTAGATAATAGTTTTTGTAATCTGAAATAATAAAAACAGCAAGGTAACAAGTGATAAAAGTGAGCGTAAACGGTATTGCAATGCGTTGAAACAAGTCCTAGGGTTCATACTTTCGCTAGTGTAAGTTCCCTCAACAATACTAACATAATTGGATCACATAACTATCCCTCAAAATGCAACAAAGAGTCACTCCAAAGTCACGAATAGCGGAGAACAAACGAAGATATTATGGTAGGGTATGAAACCACCTCAAAGTTATTCTTTCCAATCAATCTGTTCGGCTATTCCGATAAGTGTCACAAATAGCCCCAGAGTTCGTACTAGAGTAACACCTTAAGACACAAATCAACCAAAACCCTAATGTCACCTAGATACTCCAATGTCACCTCAAGTATCCGTGGGTATGATTATACGATATGCGTCACACAATCTCAGATTCATCTATTCAACCAACACAAAAGACCTCGAAGAGTGCCCCAAAGTTCTACCGGAGAATCACAACGAAAACGTGTGCCAACCCCTATGCATAGGTTCCCAATGTCACGAAACCCGCAAGTTGGTCACCAAAACATACATCAACTGGCACGTGATATCCCATTGTCACCATAGATATTCATGGCAAGACATACATCAAGTGTTCTCAAGTCTTTAAAGAATCAATCCGATAAGATTACTTCAAAGGGGAAACTCAATTCATTACAAGAGAAGAGGGGGAGGAGAAACATAAGATCCAACTATAATAGCAAAGCTCGCGATACATCAAGATTGTATCACCTCAAGAACACGAGAGAGAGAGAGAGAGAAAGATCAAACACATAGCTACTGGTACATACCCTCAGCCCTGAGGGAGAACTACTCCCTCCTCGTCGTGGAGAGCACCGGGATGATGAAGATGGCCACCGGAGAGGGATTTCCCCCTCCGGCAGGGTGCCGGAATGGGTCTAGATTGGTTTTCGGTGGCTACGGAGGCTTCTAGCAGCGGAACTCCTGATCTATTATGTGTTCTGGAAGTTTCAGGGTATATGGAGTTATATAGGCAGAAGAAGCACGTCAGGGGAGCCACGGGGGCCCCACGAGGCAGGGGACGCGCCCTAGGGGGGGCGCCCCCCACCCTTGTGGGCAGCTCCCGTATCTTCTGACGTGGGGTCCAAGTCCATCAGGTGTGCTTCCTTCCAAAAATAACTTCTCTAGTTGATTTCATTCCGTTTCGACTCCGTCTGATATTCCTTTTCTTCAAAACACTGAAATAGGCATAAAACAACAAATCTGGACTGGGCCTCCGGTTAATAGGTTAGTCCCAAAAGTAATATAAAAGTGGAAAATAAAGCCCAATAGTGCCCAAAACAGTAGATAATATAACATGGAGCAATAAAAAATTATAGATACGTTGGAGACGTATCAAGCATCCCCAAGCTTAATTCATGCTCGTCCTCGAGTAGGTAAATGATAAAAAAGATAATTTTTGATGTGGAATGCTAGTTGGCATAGTTTCAATGTAATTCTTCTTACTTGTGATATGAATATTAAGATCCGAAAGATTCAAGACAAAAGTTTAATATTGACATAAGAATAATAATACTTCAAGCATACCAACTAAGCAATTATGTTTCTTCAAAACAACATGGCCAAAGAAAGTTATCCGTACAAAATCATATAGTCTGGCTATGCTCCATCTTCACCACACAACATATTTAAATCATGCACAACCCCGATGACAAGCCAAGAAATTGTTTCATAGTTTTGATGTTCTCAAACTTTTTCAATCTTCACGCAATATATGAGCGTGAGCCATGGACATAGCACTATAGGTGGAATAGAATGGTGGTTGTGGAGAAGACAAAAAAGGAGAAGATAGTCTCACATCAACTAGGCGTATCAATGGGCTATGGAGATGCCCATCAATAGATATCAATGTGAGTGAGTAGGGATTGCCATGCAACAGATGCACTAGAGCTATAAGTGTATGAAAGCTCAACAAAACAAATTAATGGGTGTGCATCCAACTCTCTTGCTCATGAAGGCCTCGGGCATTTGAGGAAGCCCATCATCGGAATATACAAGCCAAGTTCTATAATGAAAATTCCCACTAGTATATGAAAGTGATAACTCAAGAGACTCTCTATATGAAGAACATGGTGCTACTCTGAAGCACAAGTGTGGTAAAAGGATAGTAACATTGCCCCTTTTTATTTTCTCCTTTTTTAAAGTTTTTATATATTTTTTGGGCCTTCTTTTTTTCTTTGACCTTTCTCATTTTTTTGGGACAATGCTCTATTGAATGATGATCATCACACTTCTATTTATTTACAACTCAATGATTACAACTCGATACTAGAACAAAGTATGACTCTATATGGATGCCTCCGGCGGTGTACCGGGATATGCAATGAATCAAGAGTGACAAGTATGAAAGAATTATGAACGGTGGCTTTGCCACAAATACTGTGTCAACTACTTGATCATGCTAAGCAATATGACAATGATGAATGCGTCATGATGAACGGAATGATGGAAAGTTGCATGGCAATATATCTCGGAATGGCTATGGAAATGCCATAATAGGTAGGTATGGTGGCTGTTTTGAGGAAGATATATGGTGGGTTTATGGTACCGGAGAAAGGTGCGCGGTATTAGAGAGGCTAGCAAAGGTGGAAGGGTGAGAGTGCGTATAATCCATGGACTCAACATTAGTCATAAAGAACTCACATACTTATTGCAAAAGTCTATTAGTTATCGAAACAAAATACTACGCGCATGCTCCTAGGGGGATAGATTGGTAGGAAAAGACCATCGCTTGTCCCCGACCGCCACTCATAAGTAAGACAATCAATAAATAAATCATGCTCTGACTTCATCACATAACGGTTCACCATACATGCATGCTACGGGAATCACAAACTTCAACACAAGTATTTCTCAAATTCACAACTACTCAACTAGCACGACTTTGATATTATTACCTCCATATCTCAAAACAATCATCAAGCATGAAACTTCTCACAGTATTCAACACACTCATAAGAGAATTTTATTATTCTTGAATACCTAGCATATTAGGATTTTAAGAAAATTACCATGCTATTTAAGACTCTCAAAATAATCTAAGTGAAGCATGAGAGTTCATATATTTCTTCAAAATAAAACTACCACCATGCTCTAAAGGATATAAGTGAAGCACTAGAGCAAATGACAAACTACTCCGAAAGATATAAGTGAAGATTAATGAGTAGTCGAATAATTATGCAACTATGTGAAGACTCTCTAACATTTAATAATTTCAGATCTTGGTATTATATTAAAACAGCAAGCAAAGCAAAAGAAATTGACATTCTAAGAATAGCAAAGATCATGTGAAGAAGCAAAAACTTAGGATCAACCGGTACTAACCGATAGTTGTTGAAGAAGAAAGGTGGGATGCCAACCGGGAAATCCCCAAGCTTAGATGCTTGAGACTTCCTGAAATATTATCTTGGGGTGCCTTGGGCATCCCCAAGCTTGAGCTTTTGTGTCTCCTTAATTCCTCTCATATCACGGTCTCCCTAAATCTCAAAAGCTTCATCCACACAAAACTCAACAAGGACTCGTGAGATAAGTTATTATAAACCATTGCAAAAACCTTATCATACTCTACTGTAGCAAATCACTAAAATTATTATTCAACATTGCATACTAAATGCCTCTGCATATTTAATAGTCCTATCCTCAAATAGAATCATTAAAGAAGCAAACATATCCAAACAATGCAAACATAACAGCGATCTGCCTAAACAGGATAATCTGTAAAGAATGCAGCAACATCCATACTTACCTAGCTCCAAAAATTATTAAAGAAAAATCCCACTGTAGTAAATTTATCATATCTTAATATGCAAAAGGTTTCAACATTTTATCACATTCTGACTTTTCTAGGAAATTATTGCAACAGCGGTAAACTTTCTGTTTTCAAACAGCAACATGTATACTTGTAACATAGGCATAGTAAAGGCTATCAATGCCACTTTTATTGGAATAAGAGATGCAAAACATTGTTCTAAATAATAGCAAGCAAATCCTAACAAAATAAATTGACGCTCCAAGCAAAACACATATCATGTGGTGAATAAAAATATAGCTCCAAGTAAAGTTACCGATGAACGAAGACGAAAGTGGGGATGCCTTCCGGGGCATCCCCAAGCTTAGGCTCTTGGTTGTCCTTGAATATTAAATTGGGGTGCCTTGGGAATCCCCAAGCTTAGGCTCTTGCCACTCCTTATTCCATAGTCCATCGAATCCTTACCCAAAACTTGAAAAGTTCACAACACAAAACTTAACAGAAAACTCATAAGCTCCGTTAGTATAAGAAAGTAAATCACCACTTCGAGGTACTGTAGTGAACTCATTCTTTATTTATATTGGTGTTAAACCTACTGTATTCCAACTTCTCTATGGTTTATAAACTATTTTACTAGCCATAGATTCATCAAAATAAGCAAACAACACACGAAAAACAGAATCTGTCAAAAACAGAACAGTCTGTAGTAATCTGAATCAAACGTGTACTTCTATAACCCCAAAAATTCTAAAATAAATTGATGGACCTGAGGAATTTATCTATTAATCATATTCAAAAAGAATTAACTAAATAGCGCTCTCCAAATAAAAATGGCAGCAATTCTCGTGAGCGCTAAAGTTTCTGTTTTTGACAGCATGATCAACAAGACTTTCCCCAAGTCTTCCCAAAGGTTCTACTTGGCAAAAACACTAATTAAAAGCATAAAACCACATATAAACAGAGGCTAGATGATTTATTTATTAATAAACATGAACAAAAAGCAAGGAACAAAATTAAAATTGGGTTGCCTCCCAACAAGTGCTATCGTTTAACGCCCCTAGCTAGGCATGATGATTTCAATGATGCTCACATAAAAGATAATAATTGTAACATAAAGAGAGCATCATGAAGAATATTACTAGCACATTTAAGTCTAAAATACTTCCTATGCATAGGGATTTTGTGAGCAAACAATTTATGGGAACAATAATCAACTAGCATAGGAGAGCAAAACAAGCATAACTTCAGAATTTTAAGCACATAGAGAGGAAACTTGATATTATTGCAATTCCTACAAGCATATGTTCCTCCCTCATAATAATTTTCAGTAGAATCATGAATGGATTAAACAATATAACCAGGACCTAAAGCATTCTTTTGATGATCTACAAGCATAGAAAATTTATTACTCTCCACACAAGCAAAATTCTTCTCATGAATAATAGTGGGAGCAAACTCAACAAAATAACTATCATGTGATTGAAAATTAAGATCAAGATGACAAGTTTCATGGTTATTATTGTTCTTTAAAGCATACATGTCATCACAATAATCATCATAGATAGGAGGCATGCTTTCATCATAGTAAATTTGCTCATCAAAGCTTGGGGGGCAAAAAATATCGTCTTCATCAAACATAGCTTCCCCAAGCTTGTGGCTTTGCATATCATTAGCATCATGGATATTCAAGGAATTCATACTAACAACATTGCAATCATGCTCACCATTCAAATATTTAGTGCCAAACATTTTATAGATTTCTTCTTCTAGCACTTAAGCACAATTTTCCTTTCCATCATACTCATGAAAGATATTAAAAAGATGAAGCATATGAGACAAACTCAATTCCATTTATTTTATAGTTTTCTTTTATAAACTAAACTAGTGATAAAACAAGAAACTAAAAGACTCGATTGCAAGATCTAAAGATATACCTTCAAGCGCTCACCTCCCCGGCAACGGCGCTAGAAAAGAGCTTGATGTCTACTACACAACCTTCTTCTTGTAGACGTTGTTGGGCCTCCAAGTGCAGAGGTTTGTAGGACAGTAGCAAATTTCCCTCAAGTTCATGACCTAAGGTTTATCAATCCGTAGGAGGCGTAGGATGAAGATGGTCTCTCTCAAGCTACCCTGCAAACAAATAGCAAAGAGTCTCTTGTGTCCCCAACACACCCAATACAATGGTAAATTGTATAGGTGCACTAGTTTGGCGAAGAGATGGTGATACAAGTGGTATATGGATAGTAGATAATAGTTTTTGTAATTAGAAATAATAAAAACAGCAAGGTAACAAGTGATAAAAGTGAGCGTAAACGGTATTGCAATGCGTTGAAACAAGGCCTAGGGTTCATACTTTCGCTAGTGTAAGTTCCCTCAACAATACTAACATAATTGGATCACATAACTATCCCTCAAAATGCAACAAAGAGTCACTGCAAAGTCATGAATAGCGGAGAACAAACGAAGAGATTATGGTAGGGTATGAAACCACCTCAAAGTTATTCTTTCCAATCAATCTGTTTGGCTATTCCGATAAGTGTCACAAACAGCCCCAGAGTTCGTACTAGAATAACACCTTAAGACACAAATCAACCAAAACCCTAATGTCACCTAGATACTCCAATGTCACCTCAAGTATCCGTGGGTATGATTATACGATATGCGTCACACAATCTCAGATTCATCTATTCAACCAACACAAAAGACCTCGAAGAGTGCCCCAAAGTTCTACCGGAGAATCACGACGAAAACGTGTGCCAACCCCTATGCATAGGTTCCCAATGTCACAAAACCCGCAAGTTGGTCACCAAAACATACATCAAGTGGCACGTGATATCCCATTGTCACCACAGATATTCATGGCAACACATAAGATCCAACTATAATAGCAAAGCTCGCGATACATCAAGATTGTATCACCTCAAGAACACGAGAGAGAGAGAGAGATCAAACACATAGCTACTAGTACATACCCTCAGCCCCGAGGGAGAACTACTCCCTCCTCATCATGGAGAGCACCGGGATAATGAAGATGGCCACCGGAGAGGGATTGCCCCCTCCGGCAGGGTGCCGGAACGGGTCTAGATTGGTTTTTGGTGGCTACGGAGGCTTCTGGTGGCGGAACTCCCGATCTATTATGTGTTCTGAAGTTTCAGGGTATATGGAGCTATATAGGCAGAAGAAGCACGTCAGGGGAGCCACGGGGGCCCCACGAGGCAGGGGGCATGCCATAGGGGGGCGCGCCCCCCACCCTCGTGGGCAGCTCCCGTAACTTCTGACGTGGGGTCCAAGTCCATCAGGTGTGTTTCCTTCCAAAAATAACTTCTCCAGTTGATTTCGTTCTGTTTCGACTCCGTCTGATATTCCTTTTCTTCAAAACACTAAAATAGGCATAAAACAACAAATCTGGGCTGGGCCTCCAGTTAATAGGTTAGTCCCAAAAGTAATATAAAAGTGGAAAATAAAGCCCAATATTTCCCAAAACAGTAGATAATATAGCATGGAGCAATCAAAAATTATAGATACGTTGGAGACGTATCACTCTGCAATGTTTGAACTCTGTTCCTGTGAACACAAGGAAAAAACCTGGAAAGGCGGTTTAGAACCAACTGGGCTTAAACACCTAATTTACAGCCCATATCTCCACCTTGTCCTTGTTGATCCTTAGATCGCCGGTTTAAATAACCCGGGTGATGAATTTGATAATGCAATATGTATAAAAAGTTAATACTCCTTGAATACTCAATGATCATCATATCTTAATAGCTCATACCTTTGGATCCTTGAACCACCGTCTTGAATAACCCGGGCGGCTGTGTTGTTCAATAATTGAGCCGACGAAGAAAACCAGGCTATCTCATTTGTAATATTGAAACAACAAAAACTCAAAGGCAAGCAACAGCTAACAAACATAATTTTAACTCTGTATTCAAAAGGTTGGGGGTTTCTGATTCGAATACGATCAGTAACCCGGACCAAAGGGGTTAAGCTAAGGTTCGAATACGACCATATAGCCCCCAGTGGCTTTGGCATTGCGCCGATCAAGAGGGTACCAACAGCAATGTTCTCTTTGGTTCGAATACAACCTATGTTTGAACAGGAAGCCCCCAAATGACCTTGAGAGGTTTTTAACGACCCTGATTCGAATACGATCCAAGTCGGCTCAAAAGGGGTTAAGCTATGATTTGGATACGATCAAGAAGCCCCAAAGTGAGTTTGGCCTTGAGCCAATCAAGAGGGTTACGACAGCTATGCTCTCTTTGGTTCGAATACGACCTATGTTTGAACAGGAAGCCCCCAAGTGACCATGAGATTTACAGTTAGATTCGAATACGATCATAAGCCGGACTAAAAAAGGTTAAACTTGATTCAAGTATGATCAGCTCCTTAATAGTCATTTATTAATAAAGAATAATAAAGATGCATAGTCTTTGAAAAGAAAAGAGACCGATGGTCTTACTTTATTGCTTATCATTATATATACAATTTGAACATATGTACATGATGAGAGCCGGTGGCTCAGGTGTAATATGGCCGAAGTTGAGCAATGTTCCATGGCCGGCGGGTCTCCTCTTCCGACTTACGTGAGTCTGCATGCTCTCAAACGTCAATGCGGTAGTAAGACCCATTGTTTAAATTTTTACTGACCACAAAGGGTCCTTCCAAAGGTGGGGATAACTTGTGTGCATCTGAAAGATCTTGGACGAGCCGGAGCACCAAGTCGCCTTCCTGAAAAGTCCTGGACTTAACCCGGCGGCTGTGATAATGATGCAGGTCCTGTTGATAAATTGATGACTGTGCTGCTGCTAAGTCTCTTTCTTCATCCAACAAGTCAAGCGCATCCTGTCTGGCCTTTTCATTGTTAGCTTCAACATAAGCCATCACACGGGGCGAGTCATGACGGATGTCACTAGGCAACACTGCTTCTGCTCCATAAACCATGAAGAAGGGTGTGTAACCCGTAGACCTGTTGGGTGTAGTATTGATACTCCATAACACTGAAGGCAACTCCTCTACCCAACAACCCGGCGTTCGCTGTAAAGGAACCATAAGCCGGGGTTTTAGACCTTTCAGAATTTCCTGATTGGCTCTCTCTGCTTGACCATTGGATTGAGGATGAGCTACGGAAGAAACATCAAGCCGGATGTGCTCTCGCTGACAAAATTCTTCCATAGCCCCTTGGGATAGATTTGTGCCATTGTCTGTGATAATACTGTGTGGAAAACCGAACCGGAAGATTACTTTTTTCATGAACTGAACCGCCGTGGCTGCATCACACTTACTCACAGGCTCCGCCTCAACCCATTTGGTGAACTTATCAACAACCACCGAGAGATGCGTCTTTTTATCCTTAGACCTTTTGAAAGGTCCCACCATGTCGAGCCCCCAAACTGCAAATGGCCAAGTGATTGGAATCATCCAGAGCTCTTGAGCCGGCACATGCACTCGTCGTGCGAATTTCTGACATCCATCACATCTACTGACCAGATCTTCTGCATCAGCATGAGCCGTCAACCAGTAAAAACCGTGACGAAACGCCTTGTCCACTAAAGATTTTGACCCGGCGTGATGACCACAATCGCCTTCATGGATCTCACGAAGGATTTCTTGACCTTCTTTGAGGGAAACACATCGTTGAAACGCTCCGGAAACACTACGATGAAATAACTCTCCATCCGAGATCGTCATGGACTTAGACCGGCGGGTTAACTGTCGAGCCAGGGTCTCATCTGCTGTCAATTCTCCCCGGGTCATGTAAGCCAAGAACGGCACCGTCCAATCTGGGATGACATGAAGAGCCGCCACCAACTGCGCCTCCGGGTCAGGAATAGCTAAATCTTCTTCTGTGGGCAACTTGACAGAGGGGTTATGCAAAACATCTAAAAAGGTGTTGGGTGGTACCGGCTTACGTTGAGACCCCAGCCGGCTCAAAGCGTTAGCTGCTTCGTTTTTCGACAGTCAATGTGTTCCACCTGATAACCTTTAAAATATCCTACAACAACATCAACCTCTCGACGATAAGCCGCCATGAGAGGGTCTTTGGAATCCCACTTGCCAGACACCTGCTGAGCCACTAGATCTGAATCACCAAGACATCTGACCCGGCTCAATCTCATCTCCTTTGCCACTCGAAGACCATGGAGCAATGCTTCATACTCTGCTGCGTTGTTAGTGCATGGAAACATCAATCTTAACACATAACAAAACTTATCACCTCATGGGGAAGTTAATACAACTCTAGCCCCCGAGCCCTCCAATTGCCTGGACCCATCAAAATGAATAGTCCAATATGTGTTGTCCGGCTTTTCTTCTGGCATCTGCATCTCTGTCCAGTCATTGATGAAGTCAACCAGGGCTTGAGACTTAATCGCAGTGCATGGAACATACTTCAGCCCATGAGACCCAAGCTCAATTGCCCACTTGGCCACTCGCCCTGTAGCTTCTCTATTTTGAATAATGTCTCCCAAAGGAGCGGAGCTAACCATAGTGATTGGATGTCCCTGAAAGTAATGTTTAAGCTTCCGGCTTACCATGAACACCCCATAAACAAGCTTCTGCCAATGTGGATATCGTTGCTTAGACTCAATTAGCACTTCATTGACATAATAAACCGGCCGCTGAACTGGATGCTCTCTGCCAGCCTCCTTGCGTTCTACCACCATAGCCACACTAACAGCCCGCGAGTTGGCAGCCACGTATAACAATAGCGGCTCCTTCTCAATTGGAGCAGCTAGGACCGGCGGCTCAGCTAGCTGTGCCTTTAGATCCTCAAAAGCGGCATTCGCAGCATCACTCCAAACAAAAACATCTGTTTTCTTCATCAATTGATACAGAGGCATAGCCTTTTCCCCTAACCGGCTTATGAACCGGCTCAAAGCAGCCACATGACCCGCCAGCCATTGAACATCATTGACGCAGGTTGGTTTGGACAGAGATGTGCTTGCCTTGAATTTCTCCGGGTTAGCTTCAATACCTTGGTTAGACACCAGAAAACCCAAGAGCTTGCCGGCTGGTACTCCAAAAACACACTTGGCCGGGTTAAGCATCATCTTGTAAACCCGAAGATTATCAAAAGTCTCTTTCAGGTCTGTGACCAAGGTTTCCTCTTCCCTGAATTTCACCACTATATCATCCACATAGGCATGAACATTGCGCCCAATTTGATTGTGAAGACAATTCTGGACACACTGCTGGTAAGTCGCCTGGGCACTTTTAAGCCCAAAAGGCATTGACACATAGCAGAAAGCCCGAAAAGGAGTTATAAAAGCTGTCTTCTCTTGATCCTTGACTGCCATCTTAATCTGATGATAACCAGAGTAAGAATCCAAAAAAACTCAACCGTGCGCAACCCGCCGTAGCATCAATGATCTGATCAATACGGGGAAAAGCAAAAGGATCAGCCAGACAAGCCTTGTTCAAATCTGTGTAATCCACACACATGCACCAGGTGCCATTCTTTTTTAGTACAAGCACCGGGTTAGCTAACCATTCTGGGTGAAAAACCTCCATAATGAACCCAGCCGCCAAGAGCCGGGCCACCTCTTCTCCGATGGCCTTGTGCCTTTCTTCGTTGAACCGCCGGAGAAACCATCTGACATGCTTAAACTTTGGGTCAATATTAAGAGTGTGCTCAGCGAGTTCCCTCGGGACAGCCGGCATGTCTGAAGGCTTCCGTGCAAAGATGTCCCGGTTCTCACGGATGAACTCGATGAGCGCGCTTTCCTATTTTGGATCCAAGTTTGCATTGATGATAAACTGCTTGGATGAATCACCAGGTACAAAATCAACCATTTTATTGTCATCAGCTGATTTGAATTTCAATTCCGGCTCATGCTCTATTGTTGGTTTCTTTAACGATGTCATGTCCGCCGGGTCAACATGATCCTTGTAGAATTTTAACTCCTCTGTTGCACAAACAGATTCAACATAGGCAGCATCCCCCTCTTCACATTCCAAGCCTATCTTCCGGCTCCCATGGACTGTAATGGTGCCCTTGTGACCCGGCATCTTGAGCTGCAAATATATGTAACACGGCCGAGCCATGAACTTGGCATAAGCCGGCCGCCCAAATAGAGCATGATATGGGCTTTTGATCTTGACCACTTTAAAGGTTAATTTTTTTTGCCCTGGAGTCATACTCATCCCCAAAGGCTACCTCCAGCTCGATCTTACCAACTGGGTATGCCGACTTACCGGGTACCACATCATGAAAAATAGTGTTGGATTGTTTAAGATTTTTATCCATCAATCCCATCCGACGGAACGTCTCATAGTAAAGGATGTTGATGCTGCTGCCTCCATCCATGAGTACCTTAATAAACTTATACCCACCAACCTGAGGTGCCACTACCAAAGCCAAGTGACCCGGATTATCAACCCAGGGTGGGTGATCCTCTCTGCTCCATACAATAGGTTGCGCCGACCAACGTAGATAACGTGGAATTGCCGGTTCAACGGCATTGACGGCCCTCTTATGGAGTTTCTGGTCTCTCTTGCATAAACTGGTAGTAAGACATGATATTGTCCGCTACTCAACTGCTTCGGGTTGCTCTGATAGCCGGATTGTTGCTGCTGTTGATTCCCTTGGCTGTTTTGCTGATTATATCCTCCCTGGTGACCAGGATGACCCTGACCATGAAAACCTCCTCCGCTTGAACCGACGCTCGGGCCCTGAAAGCCGCCTCCACCTGAGCTGCCACCCAGGCCGTGACCCCCATCAAATGTGTTTGAGTTTTTAAACGCCTTCATGATCGTGCAATCCATCCACAAGTGGGTGGCTGGCTTCTCCCGGGTGCCGTGTCTTGGACAAGGTTCATTCAACAACTGCTCAAGGGTGGGGCCTGACCCGCCCGATCGAGGGGGTTGTCTGCCTTTGCGCCGCTGATTACCACCCTGCGCATTAGTATTAGCAACAAACTCATGAGCCTTACGCTTATTACCTCCTTGATTTGTTGGGTTATGCTGGTGACCCTTGCCATTGTCGTTCTTCTTTCCCTTTGTTGCTTTTTCTTCATCAGATGCAGGGTCTTTGGTGGTATCAGAATCGGCATACTTGACAAGAGCCGCCATCAATGTTCCCATGTCATTACAGTCACGTTTAAGCCGCCCCAACTTCTGCTTCAGAGGTTCAAAATGGCATTTTTTCTCCATCAAAACTGCTGAGCCGGCATCCATCTTATCAGTTGAATGTATTATCTCATTGACCCGGCGCACCCAACGGGTTGTAGATTCTCCATCCTCTTCTTGCAATTGGTCAGGTCCACAATCTACATTGGCTACTTACATGTGTCTTTAAAATTTTGGATGAACCGTGCCTTCAACTCTGCCCATGAGCCGATGGAATTGGGTGGTAGTCCTTTCAACCAGGTCCGAGCCGTTCCATCCAACATCATGGTAAAGTACTTGGCCATTGCAGCATCACTAACCTCCAACAGCTCCATAGCCATCTCATAACTCTCAATCCAAGCCCTCGGCTGTAGATCAGCCGTGTAGTTAGGCACATTACGAGGTCCCTTGAAATCCTTGGGTAACCGATCATTGCCTATGGCCAGGACCAGGCAAGGTACGCCTCCGGTTCTTGTAGCCACTCCTGCCTCAACCGAGGTTGCTGGATAAGCTAGAAAGGTTTGGTGAGCCACCTGCTCTGCTGCTATCTGAGCCACCCGTTCCGCCTCTTGACGAATCGTCTCCTGATCCGCCAAGTTAAGGGCTCCAGCCCGCACCGGCTCATGTCTATATGGCCGGTTGTGACGTTGAGCATTACTTGACATATCTGCAGATTCCATGTGCCTACTGTAACTTGGGCTCCGGCTTGGGCGAGGAGTTGAATGAATCCTGTCTCGTCTGTAGGAGTATGCATCCTACTGGGCCAAAGCTGTCTGAAGTAGTTCTCTTACCCTCCGGGTATCAATTGCTGCTGGCGAGTCGCCTTCCATCGGGAGAGCTGCCAAACGAGCTGACGCCGCAATGAGGTTCTCCATGGGGTTGGAGAAGTGACCCGGGGGTGTTGATATATAACAAGGAGGAGATGTATTCATGTGCGGCGGCTCCATGGTGCGTGGCTGAACTGGTGCACCGGGCGTCCTAACCCAGTTTGCCTCTGGCGGGTTGCTCCCTCCAGCTCCAGGTGTATGGAACAGATTCGTCGGATCCAGTGTTAAAGGCAGACGCGACTTATTTTTTCTGACGCCTCCTCCTCATAACTTCGTTTGATGCATTAAGATCCTTTGAGAGCCGGAAGGTTTCTGCTTGAAGCTGCTGAGCACGAGCATCCAAAGCTGCTTGTTCTGCTGCCATCTGGGTTTCCTCCGCGGCCAGATTTTCCTTAGCTTGCACCATCTCCTCCCGCACGTGTGCCACTTCCACGTCATGCTGGGCTTTATCCGCTGGTTCTACCGCAGCGGTTAACAGAGTCGTCAGTTTATCCATGAGGTCCATGAGAACCTGAGCCAAGGGGCGCACGGGGTCTCCTGACCCGGCAGCTGCTGCTGTCGCTGCGGTGGAGTTCTGCCCGGGCTGCGTCCCTGCCATGAAGACTCCGGGCCCATTTGGCGGCTCAAGGGGGTCCGGAATACTGCTACCATCGGAACAGCCCCCGAGCATGTCGTCTTGAAGTTGGTACAACGAGTCCGTCTCACCTATTGATGATGCAGTATCAGAGCAGATGGCCGTCTCCCCGCCTTCTATCGATCCTTCGGAGTATTCACTGCCATGGATGCAGCCTACAAAGGCATGCTTCACGACAGATTGAACACGGGCGGACCCGGCACGCTGAGCCGTTTTGATGAGGTCGGTGTGGACATCCGGCTTAGGGCCTGACTCGCTGATCCGGCCGATGAAGACGTGAATCCCGCCGAAGGGGACCCGGTACCCGTACTCGATTGAGCTGGCCTCGGGGCCCCAGCCTTCGTCGTTGATGTAGATCTTGCCGCGACGACTCCTGGTCATCCGGCCCACAGCGTATCCCTTGAGCCCTTCGAAGTTGCCCTTCAAGAACTCAAATCCACCATGCGCTGGCCCCATGGTGGGCCCCAACTGTCGTGGAATTGACACGGTAAATGTCCTAGGGCAAGGACTTAGTCGTAGGGCCATCGCACTAGGAAGCTTAAAGGGGTTAATTGGGACAAAGGACACGAGAGAGTTTTATACTAGTTCGGCCCCTTACGATGAAGGTAAAAGCCTACGTCTAGTTGGGATTGGTATTGCTGAGGTTTCGGCTTCCAAGAGGCTCAACTCGCCGGCTTGGTTATCGACTTGGTTGTTTTCTCTCCTAAACTGCCACCGGGTCGTCCCCTTATATACACGGGTTGACGCCAGGTGGCCTACAGAGTCCCGGCCGGCTCATAATCGTGTCCGGCTCGGTGACTTTCTTTATATGTATTTCTGTACAAGTATTTCCTTACATACGGCGGTTTACCTACAATATCGGGCTTCAAGCCGGCCCCAGGCCTTTGGGACTTTTATAAGACTTAATAAACTACAGACTTGGATGTTTACTGAGCTTCTTGCATAATCCGCCATTGAAGCTGACCCGGCCCCTCCTGGGCAGGTCTCAACTGATAGTAATATCCCCAACAGTTTCCCTCTGGTGCCATCCTAGATCTCGGGACGAGATCCTCTTGTAGTGGTGGAGTGTTATGACGCCCCGAGACCGTCGCGCCAGGTGTCTTTCAGTTATTCGTTGTTGTTGCCTTGAGATTTGCTTGCGTGTTGCATCTTTCTATGTCATCATGTGCATTGCATCATCATGTTTTCAAAACTTGCATCCGTCCCGGTCTCCTCGTTCTCTCTGTTGTCCGTTCTGAGCCCAGACACACTTGCGCGCGCCCGCGGCACGTCCGAAATATTATTTTATAAGTGGCTGGAAAATGTTCTCGGAATGGGTTGAAAGTTGACATGCAGTGTTGTTTTGGTGTATATAGGCCGCCTGCCAAGTTTCATCGCATCCGGAGTCCATTTGACACCCCAACGGATAAATATAGTGGCAATAGTAGCCGATCTTGTCATCGGGCGTTTTCGGTCTCCGGAAATAGTGTCGGCCTGCTTTTCTCCCCTCTCCTCTTAGCCTAACCCTCCTACAAAGCCCACAAACCCCACCTAGTTCCCCCCTCCGTACGGAGCCATTCGATTGTGATCGGAGGGTCCAGAAACGGAGCAAAACCCCTAACCCTAGCCCCCTTTCTATATATAGACGCCTCTCCTACCATTTTTGGCCTCCTGCCTACCCCTCCTCAATTTCTGCGCCGCCCCAATCATGAGCCGCCACCACCTCCCACCATCTCCTCATAATCCGGCGCTGGCCACCTCCTCTCCGCCACTTGGCGCCGTCCCATAAGCCGCGCCACCGCCAGTTGTCGCGCGCAGCCAATCGGGAGCCTCCACGCGTCCTCCGCGTGCCCCGCTTCGCCGCGGCCCGCCCAAGCCCATGCGGAGCCCGTCCCGGGCCGAGATGGGCCTAAGACGCCACCGCCCTCGCGTCCGAGCTCCCCGTGCGGGAGAGATCCCGATCTAGCAGCGCCCACGTCTCCTGCTCGATCCCGCTGCCGCCTCGCGCTCGCCGGAGTTCTCCGGCCACCGGAGCCGCCACCGGCGACCCTAGGAGGCATGCCCCGACGTCACCGTGACACCTCTCTCCATCTCTCCCGCTTCCTCTGCTCTCCCTATCTCTCTCACTAACCTCTCTCTCTCTCTCTCTCCCTCTGCCATGGATGCTTGGAGCTCCGTCCGCTGCCGCATCTAGCTTCCAGATCCGGTGCCTAGGTGGCCGGATCTGCGCGCCTCTAGGCCTGCCTCGTCAGTTCCGTCGCTGGAGTTCGACTTCTGCCGCAGCAAGCCACTCCACCATCCCCTTTGTTCGTGCGGGTACGAGACGAGGACGAACACCTCCAGCGCTGTTGACCGCGGCCCCCGCCCCCGTGGGCCATGCCTTCCCTGCGGCCCAGCCAGCGCCCGGCCTGCCCACCTCCTCCCACCGAGCCGGGCCAAGGCCCATGGTGAGCAGCTCCCCGTCCGAGGGTGCTTTGGATTCGGCCCGTAGGTATTTTTTTTCCTTTGTGCAATTTTATCAATTATCCAGGGATTTGCAGTTTTGCAGGAAAGTCCCTCTAGATCATGCATTTCATATCTCACAAACTATGCATCATATGTAAATAAATTATATATGTAACTTGCTTATAATTTTGTCTAGTTTCATAATTTGCAACTTTCATCTATGTTTAAAATGTTTAAAACTGCTGTTTGCATTAATTTGCTCCTATGCATGCTAAAATGCTTTAATTCATAACTAAATAACCGTAGCTCCAAATTTAATAAACTTTATATGTAAATGGGGTAGAAAAAATGCCTAGTTTAACTTGCTGCACTCATCTTGCATGTTAAACAACTCTAAAATATGGTTTAGGGCAGAACAGTACCAAATCTAAAATATGCACATGAGGATTTTTTCCGGACTTATTGCTTGTTATTCTGACCTCATTTAAACTTGCCTAGATAGATAGTTTTCATATGCTTCACCTCTTGCCATGCTAACCAACATTTAATTTTGTTGAGTACCGAAACAAGAGAGAACTAAAAAATTGTTGTGGTGTTTCGTCAATATGCAACTTGTTGCATATTGAGCTCCACTTAACTTGTAGTTTTGCTTGTGCACTTTGCCATGCCATGCCTCATTAAACCGGACATGCATCATACTTGATTGTGCATCATGCCATGTTTATGTGATGGTTGTTTACCATGTTGTTTGCTTCTTTCCGATGTTGCTTCTTTGGGTTAGTTCTGATAATGTCGCATTTGTGAGGATCCGTTCGACTACGTCCGTTTGTCTTCTTTATGGACTCGTTCTTCTTCCTTGCGGGATCTCAGGCAAGATGACCATACCCTCGAAATCACTTCTATCTTTGCTTGCTAGTTGTTCGCTCTATTGCTATACCGCGCTACCTACCACTTGCTATATAATGCCTCCCATATTGCTGTGTCAAGCCTCTAACCCACCTTTCCTAGTAAATCGATGTTTGGCTATGTTACCACTTTTGCTCAGCCCCTCTTATAGCATTGCTAGTTGCAGGTGAAGCTGAAGTTTGTTCCATGTTGGAACATGGATACGTTGGTATATCACAATATATCTTATTTAATTAATGCATCTATATACTTGGTAAAGGGTGGGAGGCTCGGCCTTATGCCTGGTGTTTTGTTCCACTCTTGCCGCCCTAGTTTCCGTCATACCGGTGTTATGTTCCTTGATTTTGCGTTCCTTATGCGGTTGGGTGTTATGGGAACCCCTGGACAGTTCGCATTGAATAAAACTCCTCCAGCATGGCCCAACCTTAGTTTTACCATTTGCCTCACCACCACCTACTTTTCCCTTGGGAGTCGCACTCCCGAGGGTCATCTTTATTTTAACCCCCTGGGCCAGTGCTTCTCTAAGTGTTGGTCCGAACCAGATCCACTTGCGGTGCCACCTCGGGGAAACTTGAGGGCTGGTTTTAGCTATACTAGTGTGCATCCGGTGTTTCCCTGAGAACGAGATATGTGCATCTCCTATTGGGATGTCGGCGCATCGGGCGGTCTTGCTGGTCTTGTTTTACCATTGTCGAAATGTCTTGTAACTGGGATTTCGAGTCTGATCGGGACTTCCTGGGAGAAGGAATATCCTTCGTTGACCATGAGAGCTTGTGATGGGCTAAGTTGGGACACCACTGCAGGGTTTTGAACTTTCGAAAGCAATGCCCGCAGTTATGGGCAGATGGGGATTTGTTAATATCTGGTTGTAGAGAACTTGACACTTAAATTAATTAAAATGAATCAACCGTGTGTGTAGCCGTGATGGTCTCTTCTCGGTGGAGTCCGGGAAGTGAACACGGTTTTGGAGTTATGCTTGAACATAAGTAGTTTCAGGATCACTTCTTGATCACTTCTAGCTTCACGACCGCAGCGTTGCTTCTCTTCTCGCTCTTATTTGCGTATGTTAGCCACCATATATGCGTAGTGCTTGCTGCAGCTCCACCTCACTACCCTTTCCTACCCATAAGCTTAAATAGTCTTGATCTCGCGGGTGTGAGATTGTTGAGTCCTCATGACTCACAGATACATCCAAATAGTTGCAGGTGCCGATGATACCAGTGCAGGTGACGCAACCCAGCTCAAGTTGGAGCTTGATGAAGATCTTGCTCGTTGTGTTGTTGTCGTTTCCGGTTGATCAGTAGCGGAGCCCAGTTGGGACGATCGGGGATCTAGCATTTGGGGTTGTCTTCTTTTATTTTGGATTCCGTAGTCGGACCTTGATTGTACTCTGGATGATGTATGGTTAACTTGTATTTGTGTGAAGTGGCGATTGTAAGCCAACACTTTATCCCTTTCTTATTCAGTACATGGGATTGTGTGAAGATTAGCCCTCTTGCGACAAACCTACCATGCGGCTATGCCTCTAATTCGTGCCCCGACACGTGGTAGATATAGCCGCATTGTGGGTGTTACAAGTTGGTATCAAAGCCTTCCCCGACTTAGGATCCCCCTTGCTTGATTGATTCGCTGACGTTGTTGAGTCTAGAACAAAATGTTTTGAGTCTTGGGATTATATATATCGGAGAGTAGGATTCTTTTTACTCCTCAGTCCCTTCGTCGCTCTGGTGAGGCCTCCCGACATAGAAGTTTTGACTCTTCTCTCCTCAAATTTCACGAATTTTTTTTAGGATCACGTGGATATCTTGGAATCGTTCCGATAGTCTTGTGACAAGAACATTGTTCTTGGTGCCTCCTGACATTTAGGGGTTGTGGCAGTGTCCCGGGGAGTTGAGCTCCAAGGTGTTGTCGTCACCATTTTATCGTTGCAGTTCTGGAATACCTGAGTTTTGCCGACATCGAAAATCTCTTTTATGCAGTTGTTGGTGAGATAACCTCGACGCCACCCAGTACTGGGGCGGGAGTTCGGGAGTATTGCCATAACTCGTATAATGGATGCTTTTTGAAGGTTCAGGTACATGATTTCCGAAGGTTTCTTGGTTATGTGTTGAAGCATGGATACAGCTGGATGTAGGAATTGTTAGTTTGGGTGAGATATTATGCTTCCCCTGTATCCCCAACACCTGATTGCATAATTGAAAAGTTTCGGGAGTTTATAAGTGGGAATTCAAGTATCACATAGGAATTCTTTCCAACAGACTGTAGCGACCCGACCCGAATGGATCAAGTCTCTGTGCTTAGGTGTCATCCCTGGATCGGTATGCTGACACACACAGTACTCGAAGGATTTATAACAGAGGTAAATCACATGTATAAAGTAGCGTAAATACTATTACCTCAATCCAAATAGCGGAAGCAACAAGGTTGTGGATTCCCATCAACACCAACGGCAAAGTTGAGTGTAGAAATCGTAACCCTAACGTATCACTTACTCGTCGTAAGAAACCTGCAACATAAGACGTTGCAGCCCGAAACGGGTCAGTACATTGAATGTACTGGCAAATTCACACCATAGAGAATGATGAACAATGGCTATCACTATATGCATATTTGGCTGGTGGAAAAGCTCTATGGTTATAAGGTTTTTGCGTAAAGCCAATTTTTCCCTACTGCAAAGGAATAAATTTATTTAACTATCATGGTGGTTGTGAAACATTAAGAATGGTTGACAGCATTCTCAATCCCAATTAAAAAAATTAAAACCCAACAATATTCATTTAAAGTAATGTGATGAGATTCACATGATATTCAAGTACTAGATACTCAAGTTGTCCATAACCGGGGACACGGCTAATCATGGTTAGTTTGTACACTCTGCAAAGGTTTGCGCACTTTTCCCCACATGACTCGATCGCCTCCATTTGTTTTCTCGCACTACATGGTGTTTGAGAAACGGATGACCGAGACATAGTCTTTCAGAAGTGCTAGCACCTTACATGTGGGGTAGACCGTACCACCTACAACCCCTACATCTGCTAGTCCACCCCGTAAGAGTTCGCACAACTTAGTCAACTATGCCAGAGCCCATAGTAGCATGTGGCTGCACACGGAAGTTTCTAGCATGAATTATCTTATGATCCCTTTGAGCCTGGGTGGCGGTCCGAAAAAAAAATAGGCAAGTCCTGATAGACATCAGGTGCCTCAATCCACCCAGATGTGTGTTTAAGTTGCCACCTTAGATAAACCATTAAAATTATCAACTCACATCTGTCATGGATATCACTCACCCAATCCACGTCTACTAGCATAGCATGGCATAATAAGCAAACGTAGAAGTAACTCCCAAAGGTTTCATAATAACAGGTAATAGGTACTACCTCATCTACTTCCCATCCCACAATTTAATTAGATCCTGATCATGCAATGTGTGAGGATTGGTCTAATGCAATAAAACTGGATTGTAGAAAAAGGTATGATCAAAGTGTGAACTTGCCTGCAATGTAGATAAAGATGATTCGCACTTAAAACTCTTGATAGATCTACTCGTCACACTCCGGTCAATCTATCATAAGCAAACAATAGTAACCACACAATAAGTACTCAACTACTGCACAAGTAAAACTCGAACAAGAGAACGAACCAGATAGTTCAACTTAAGAACTCCGGTTGCAAAAAAGGAACGAACCGAACAAACGACGGAAAACAAACGGCGGAAGAAAACAACTCGGTTCTAGCAAGTTGAAACTAGGTCAAATTTTACCATAGCAAAAACTTGTTCAGGTTGATTAGACGGAACGGTGGTTTCGAGACGAAACTCCAGGTGCTTGAATCACCTGATTCCGATAAACGGGCGAGAAGATAAACTAGAACGAAGATCGGATCTGAGATCGCGATCGCGGAAAAGACGCGGAATAAATCCGACGAAAAGAAAACGAAGAACGGTTAAATGAACGGACGTTCGTTAACCTAGAAGAATCCGGTGATCACGTTCGTTAGGACGAACGGTCCGGCGAACGGTCTAAAGGCAACTAGATCGAAAAATGAATCCGATCTAGGGTTCCGGAGAAGAAAACCGAAACGAAAAACCGATCTAGAAAACGAATTAGAAGAGAAGAAAAGAATCAGAACGATTATAAAAAAATGATCCGAGGAAAAGAGACGCGGGCAACCTCCGGCGGCGTGGCGTAGGGCGGCGGCGGCGTGGGCAAGGTGCGGTGGCGGCGCAGGTGTGGGGTGGGGCGCGGCTTGGGGAGACGCGGGGTGGTGTGGGGCTTGGGGTTGATTTGATGTGGGGAGAGGGTTTGATTTGATGTGTTGGAGGGGGGTGTGGGGGTATTTATATAGGTGAGGGGAGAGATTACTTGGGGTAGGGGACAAGAAATAGACTAGGAATAGGAAAAAGAAAACGAAACAAAGGAAAGAGCCGGCCTAGAATCCTAAAAGGATTCGGCTAAGAGGCAAGAGGCGGCGGCGGCTGGCGCTCCTGCGCCTGGCGCGCAGCGCACAGGGAGGCTGGGGGCGGCGGCTGGCTGGGCCTTTGGCCCGGCTGGCTGGGGAGGCTCCTTTTTTTGAACTGGTTCAGCACGCAGAAAAAAAAACAAAAAGAGAACTAAACGAACTACAAAAATTCTAAAGTAAATTTTCCCCGACTCCTAAAAATGAGCCAAACAAAATGAACTTTTCAAAGGGCCTAAAATGCAATTTTTGAAAACGCGCATTTTTCCCTATCCAAATAAAATGCAAATAAACTCCGGCGAACAAAATTTGATCTATTTATTAAATCTTCATTTTTCCTCAAATTTGGGAAAATCATATTATTCCCTCTCTTATATTTTTGATATCGGAAAAATTAGTGAAGATGAAATAAATAAATCAAATGATCCTCTTTTCAATTCGAGAAAACTCTCAAATATGAAAATAACGAAATCTCCAACTCTCTCCGAAGGTCCTTGAGTTGCGTGAAATTTCTAGGATCGACCAAAATGCAAGAAAATACGATATGCATGATGATCTAATGTATAACATTCCAAATTGAAAATTTGGGATGTTACAAACCTACCACCCTTAAAAGGAATCTCGTCCTCGAGATTCGGAGAGGCTAGCAAGAAAAGGTTAGGGTTTTGGGGGTCTTCTCAAAATCCATCGATCATCACACGGTGTCTGGGGTGCTACCACCCTTAGAATCATTGTTACTGTTCCATCAAAACTCATATACTCCATCCTTATTTTTGACAGTGTCGGTCTTCTCAGATCCTTGAGAAAATTCCTTCTCTGAACTCTTCTGGTAGTGGCATAACCTTTTACTCAATTCTTCTGTCATTTCCTCTTAGTAAGGTTATTCCGAGATTGGGTCTTTTTAGCTGATGGGTCGGGCGCCAAAACTAAACAACTATCGATATCTCATGGTGGTCAACAATTTATGGTTTCTCCTGCAGGAATGGGTCTGGGTTGATCCTCACCGTATAACCTACGGTTGGCAAAAAGCTGCCGTGTACAAGGGAAAAATTCTTATACCATTCTAAGGTTTAACAAGGTTTAATATCGTCGTCTCTCTACTATAGGCAAGTCACTCAGATTTCCCATTCCATATAGCAAGGCGAATAATAAGAGTAAGTCGGTATGGTGATCAATCCATCCCGCACCCAAATCATTACCATGTACACAGTTTAGCGAATCTCGCATACTAACACTTGGTCATTCCTCACAAGCATTGCAGAATTTCTCTTGTCGACGAACTAAGTTCGGAAAATTCCATGGATTCTGCAAGCCAAACAAACATCTATCGTTCCTTCCCAACCCTCAGGTTTTGCGTAACTCCTATAAGATAGTCTATTGGCAAAGGTATATCCTCTTCCAGGGTCCTTCCTTCAGCAGGTATGTGCTTGCTTCTTGGCAGGTTCTGGAGCCTGTGGGTTATAGCCCATCTCCTCACTTGTAATCCTTGAACTCATCTTCGGGCAACTGATCATTAGTCCAACTTCCAACTTCCTAGTATTCTTAAATCCATCCAATTGTATTGTCTTCCTTCCTTATATTGGCACCAATCTAGGACATGATTACTCAGACTCATCATGGAGTTTCCATTGATCCATATTTCCGACATCATACCTCCTTTATATCCAATAGTAATTTATCTCCCCATCCTCTTGGGATATCCCTCATACCGAGATAAAAATTTATACTTATGACGTCCATATTCCACTTCGTGGAACATCATTATCCTTTTCGTGGTCAAGCGTCCTTACAGGGGAATATTGGTCATCTCTGCATGGCACTTCTTCAACTGGGAAACGTGAAACACATCCTGAACTCTTGACAGTCCTTCGGGTAACTCAAACTTGTAGGCCACTTCTCTCATACGCTCCAAAACTCGGTATGGTCCTACAAATCTCGGGGCTAACTGTCCCTTAACTCCAATACGTTTAACTCCTCGCAGAGGGTCACATGAAGACATGCTCTATCTCCAATTTCATAGACTACCTCCTTGCGTTTTTAAGTCTGCGTAACTCTTCTACCTGGACTGAGCTACTTTCAGTCTATCTCGAATCAACTTAACATTCTCTTCTGATTCCTTTGATCACATTTGGTCCAAACAACTGACGGTCTCCAACTTAATCCCACATACTCTTGGGGCATCACACATATCGAGACAGAACTCGTATTCATTTTTGTCCGAAATCAACTCAGTGGAGTATCCTTATCTTTTCCAGGGGTCAACGGTTCTTACAGGGTACTACCACCCTTAAAATGCACAAACCTTCCATAGACCATATTTCTCTTATCCTCAAAATGGTCAAAATCCTTCTTCATAGAGTAACAACTCATAAAATCCATATCAGTACCAACACTGCTAACTTTATTGATTCTCCAATGATTACAATCTTTTGCTTCTCCATTACATGTCTCAACTCAACACCTCAATATAAAAGAAAAATGTTCGCACTTCTACTACTCCATTTCTTTTGTTGCAAACTCAACTATCTAGAACAAGTTTCCTTCTCCTTGGGGCATTCTCTGGCAAAGTGCCCTGCTCCATTACAACTAAAACATATTACTTCTGACAAGTATCGAGGTTTCCTTTTTGGGCAACTGCTGAGGTAGTGCCCTGACTCCTTGCACCTGTAACAGGTGATATGACTCAGGTTCCTCCTGGAATCCAATCGGTTTCTCTTCCTGGACTTTTCCATTCCAATCAGGGCTTCTATTTCCTGTGGGTCATACGCTACTTCCTCCGTTGGGAATTCTACTAGATCCCCATTCATACAATTTTGGGAGATGTGTCCTTCTTGTCCACATGAATAGCAAGACTTGGTGTAGGGTTTAATTGGTTCTTCTTTGGGTGTGTCCTCCACCTCTTTCTTCATCACAGGTTCTTCTAAACTTTCCATAAGAGTTGCTTTCATTGCTTCTTCCTTCTGCTGGATGGTTCTTTGTACCAAGGGGTAAATGTGACACTGAGCAGGGTAATGGGTAGTCCCTTCACACAAGAAACAAGTGATCTGCCTAGTTGGGCATTCTTCAGCTGGGTGACTTCCTTCACAGTTAAGGCATTCATCCTTGTGTTCTTTATGGGTGTGTCCTATTTCTCCACAAATATTGCATGCACAAGGTTTCCTTATATCCTTTCCATAAGACTTCAACTTCTGGGACACAAGGTGATATCTTTGTAGAGTCAACTTTAATTCTCTCCAAGTGGTTACTCCTGGCCATCCATTCATGGTTTGGTACATCCTCCACCAAGTAGCAGCACCTCTTTCAAAGCATTGAAGAGCATGCTGGGCCATATCCTTTCCAACTATAGGGTTGTTCTCCATATGATCCTCCATGTTCTGAATCCATCGGTCTGTCTCCAATTGACTCATCGGTCCAGAAAATACAAGCTCATCTCCATTCATCATCTATTGGGTCCATGGGTTTGGGGTGAGATAAGAGAAATAGAGAGGGATGCACATAATACAAACAATGGTTTTTGAAAAGACAGATTTTATTGTGGCTGTCAAAAAACAACAAACAAATGACAGCTCACAATCATCGCATCTAACATAGGTATATAACAGGGGTTTGGTCTTCTAAAGGTCAATAAATCTTCAACGTCTCCAAACTCTTCAAGCCTTGTTCATGCCTCCAATGGCTTCTTCCGATCATGCTTGTCTTCTCAAGTTCTTTTGCCAGATCAACTCTGTTGACGCGAAGTCTCTCGTGACATCCTTTAATATTCTGGAGTTGCATTTCAAACTTCTAGGTTTCAACATCCTTGGCATGAACCATGGTCTAGTTCCTGACGAATCTCTGGTTTCTCGAGTTTGTAGCTCCTCCAGCTTGGCTACTTTCAGCTTTTGGTTCCTGAGTTCTTCAAGAAATGCTTCCTTGTCTAATATGCTTTCATGGAGCTCTACCTTAAACTTCTTGATATACTACTCCAGATCCTGGTGATACACCAGCTAAGTTTAAAACTGCATCCTTTGCTGATAGATGCTCCATCAGCCTTCTTCCATCAAATCCATTCTGAAGACTTGCATCCTTAACTCAGCACGGTGACAATAGCATTAGCGGGTGATGACATCACAGATAACTGTGTTTCTGCCCTTGTCATTGCCATGAGCTATCTTCCATAGTTGATATCCCCTGCCTTAGGGTTTTCTTTGACAAAACTTCGAGTTCTCATGCTCCTTGTTTCAGCCTTTCTTCAATACACCTTGATCTCGGGTATTGACAACTTCCATAATCTGTTAAGTTCCATCAGGGTAGCCTTCCTAGGTCATACAAATCTGGAAATTCTACAGAACCTCCAATTCTCCTAGTGTTAGAGTCTTCAACAACTGTAGTTTCCATTATCATAATGCATGGTAAAATCCTCTTCATTCTGAATGGTCTTACTTGTCTGATATCCTGTACTTCTTGGAGTGGTCTCATCAGTGGAATCTTCGAGTGGTCAAAAGGGGAAAGGGGTATAGTCTCACTAAAAGGAAATTTTTGAATAAGCTCGGAAGAGAAGAGAGGTAAAAGATCTTTTTGAAAGGGAAAGTTGTAGAGAAAAATCTTTGCTATGGGCTTGCCAGTTTCTAGGGTCACGTCCTACAGTCAACATGTGCTCTGATACCATCTTGTAGCGACCCGACCCGAATGGATCAAGTCTCTGTGCTTAGGTGTCATCTCTGGATCGGTATGCTGACACACACAGTACTCGAAGGATTTATAATAGAGGTAAATCACATGTATAAAGTAGCGTAAATACTATTACCTCAATCCAAATAGCGGAAGCAACAAGGTTGTGGATTCCCATCAACACCAACGGCAAAGTTGAGTGTAGAAATCGTAACCCTAACGTATCACTTACTCATCGTAAGAAACCTGCAACATAAGACGTTGCAGCCCGAAATGGGTCAGTACATTGAATGTACTGGCAAATTCACACCATAGAGAATGATGAACAATGGCTATCACTATATGCATATTTGGCTGGTGGAAAATCTCTATGGTTATAAGGTTTTTGCGTAAAGCCAATTTTTCCCTACTGCAAAGGAATAAATTTATTTAACTATCATGGTGGTTGTGAAACATTGAGAATGGTTGACAGCATTCTCAATCCCAATTAAAAATAATTAAAACCCAACAATATTCATTTAAAGTAACGTGATGAGATTCACATGATATTCAAGTACTAGATACTCAAGTTGTCCATAACTGGGGACACGGCTAATCATGGTTAGTTTGTACACTCTGCAAAGGTTTGCGCACTTTTCCCCACATGACTCGATCGCCTCCATTTGTTTTCTCGCACTACATGGTGTTTGAGAAACGGATGACCGAGACATAGTCTTTCAGAAGCGCTAGCACCTTACATGTGGGGTAGACCGTACCACCTACAACCCCTACATCTGCTAGTCCACCCCGTAAGAGTTCGCACAACTTAGTCTACTATGCCAGAGCCCATAGTAGCATGTGGCTGCACACGGAAGTTTCTAGCATGAATTATCTTATGATCCCTTTGAGCCTGGGTGGCGGTCCGAAAAAAAACAGGCAAGTCCTGATAGACATCAGGTGCCTCAATCCACCCAGATGTGTGTTTAAGTTGCCACCTTAGATAAACCATTAAAATTATCAACTCACATCTGTCATGGATATCACTCACCCAATCCACGTCTACTAGCATAGCATGGCATAATAAGCAAACGTAGAAGTAACTCCCAAAAGGTTTCATAATAATAGGTAATAGGTACTACCTCATCTACTTCCCATCCCACAATTTAATTAGATCCTGATCATGCAATGTGTGAGGATTGGTCTAATGCAATAAAACTGGGTTGTAGAAAAGGGTATGATCAAAGTGTGAACTTGCCTGCAATGTAGATGAAGATGATTCGCACTTAAAACTCTTGATAGATCAACTCGTCACACTCCGGTTAATCTATCGTAAGCAAACAATAGTAACCACACAATAAGTACTCAACTACTGCACAAGTAAAACTCGAACAAGAGAACGAACTAGATAGTTCAACTTAAGAACTCCGGTTGCAAAAAAAGAACGAACCGAACAAACGACGGAAAACAAACAGCAGAAGAAAACAACTCGGTTCTAGCAAGTTGAAACTAGGTCAAATTTTACCATAGCAAAAACTTGTTCAGGTTGATTAGACGGAACGGCGGTTTCGAGACGAAACTCCAGGCGCTTAAATCACCTAATTCCGATAAATGGGCGAGAAGATAAACTAGAACGAAGATCGGATCTGAGATCGCGATCGCGAAAAGACGCGGAATAAATCCGACGAAAAGAAAACAAAGAACGGTTAAACGAACAGATGTTCGTTAACCTAGAAGAATCCGGTGATCATGTTCGTTAGGACGAACGGTTCGGCAAACGGTCTAAAGGCAACTAGATTGGAAAACGAATCCGATTTAGGGTTCCGGAGAAGAAAACCGAAACAAAAAACCGATCTAGAAAACGAATTAGAAGAGAAGAAAAGAATCGGAACGATTAGAAGAAAACGATCCGAGGAAAAGAGACGCGGGGCAACCTCCAGCGGCGTGGCGTAGGGCGGCGGCGGTGTGGGCAAGGTGCGGCGGCGGCGCAGGTGTGGGGTGGGGCGCGGCTTGGGGAGACGCGGGGTGGTGTGGGGCTTGGGGTTGATTTGATGTGGGAAGAGGGTTTGATTTGATGTGTTGGAGGAGGGGGGGTGTGGGGGTATTTATATAGGTGAGGGGAGAGATTACTTGGGGTAGGGGACACGAAATAGACTAGGAATAGGAAAAAGAAAACGAAACAAAGGAAAGAGCCGGCCTAGAATCCTAAAAGGATTCGGCTAAGAGGCAAGAGGCGGCGGCGGCTGGCGCTCCTGCGCCTGGCGCGCAGCGCACAGGGAGGTTGGGGGCGGCGGCTGGCTGGGCCTTTGGCCCGGCTGGCTGGGGAGGCTCCTTTTTTTTGAACTGGTTCAGCGCGCAGAAAAAAACCAAAAAGAGAACTAAACGAACTCCAAAAATTCTAAAGTAAATTTTCCCCGACTCCTAAAAATGAGCCGAACAAAATGAACTTTTCTCCGGGCCTAAAATGCAACTTTTGAAAATGCGCATTTTTCCCTATCCAAATAAAATGCAAATAAACTCCGGCAAACAAAATTTGATCTATTTATTAAATCTTCATTTTTCCTCAAATTTGGGAAAGTCATATTATTCCCTCTCTTATATTTTTGATATCGGAAAAATTATTGAAGATGAAATAAATAAATCAAATGATCCTCTATTCAATTCGAGAAAACTCTCAAATATGAAAATAACGAAATCTCCAACTCTCTCCGAAGGTCCTTGAGTTGCGTGAAATTTCTAGGATCGACCAAAATGCAAGAAAATACGATATGCATGATGATCTAATGTATAACATTCCAAATTGAAAATTTGGGATGTTACACAGACACATGATATGATATGGGATCTATCATATGTTTATTTCTGGCTTATCCTGCAAGCCAAATCCTTTGTTTTGTTTTGAGTTGTGGTATTCGAGTTGCTTCGAAGTCAAGTGTTGAATCCATACCTTTCCTAAGCGATGTTCTCATATTTCTATGTGAATACTAATTCTTCATGATAATCGAGATTGTCATGTCAATCCTTTTCAACCAATGTCTTTCTATTCAAGTGGATCTGATCATTTTCAACATCCGCAAGATCAACTCTAAGTTTTCTCAACAGTATCCTTTCCATCTGTGCAAGTTGTCTTTGTTTTTCCCGCCCTCCCACATTTTTCTTTTTCTTCAAGGACTAAGATTCCTTATTCAAGTATCCTTTTATCGATGGGAAGTCTCTTCATTCTTCTCCATCAATATCCTTATCTGGTGATTCTCAGGAAGATACTAACGGAGCTTCAAGTTCATCATTCTTCATTCTTTTCTTCTTCGATGGATTCAATTCAAGCTTTCGGTGTTGATCATTCCTTTCCTCGTTTCAAATGCTTCCCCATGCCGGTGCACCTCTTAATCATCCACTTCTCGCCATTCATTTGTACCGTTGTGCTGAAGATATCTCAGAAGATTAATGCATCTATTCTTAATCAATCCAAGCTATTTTCAAGGTTGTTTTCTCATTCAAGCCATTTTATTCAACCGGTGTAATCTCTCTTCCAAGAAACTATTTCAACGGTGTTTCTTTTGAGTGGGCCCTAACCCATAGGTCTTTTCCCAGGATCTTACCTGACTCTTCTAATTTTCTCGGAGTTACTCTCAAATTCTTTTCAAAGTTTGACGTAAGAATCAGTTATCATCAGCCAAATGTCTTTATTCTAGATCTTTCAAATTCTTGTCATCGTTGGCTCATCATTTCTAGTCTTCATTGTTCCGGAGTGGCTCATAAATTGTCAAGGCGGTTCTCATGATCTTTCTCAACTTTTGAAGACCAAAGAAGAGTTTTCCCTCCAAATCTTATCCATTCTCTCAAAGATTCTTGGTTCTAGCTTCATGATATCCTCTCATAATTACTTCCGATTGTGAGAATTCTTTTCACCCATCCGGAGCAATTCAAGAGTCTTTTCAGATTGATTCTCCATAGCCCATCATCTCAGAATTATTCATTCTCAGCATTCATCTCTTTCCCCAATCTTACCGGTGCTTCATTCAAGTATTCTCTAATCAGCTCGTGATCTATTTGTTCTCATGTATCAAATTCCCTCAAGTATCTTCATTCGTTCTCTAATTCTTCCCGGTGTTTCTCTATCTTTTCTTCATTCGTTTTCAATTCTTACGGTGGTTCGTTCACGATTTCTCTTCCTTCATTATCATATTAATTTATTCGTTGTTTCAATCCTCTCGGTGGTTCGTTGAAGACCTTCTTAAGATTACGCTATACCTCTCTTCAATCCTTTCTACGAGAATAAGTAGTATGCTAAATCCATTGCTTGTCATCAATTTAATTTGATTAAGGATAAACATACAATAAATCTTATTCTTGTTTTCCTCAAAGGGATTAATTCCTTATTCCGGAGGTTCATCAAAATTCTTGTTTTCAGTTGTTCATCTTTCTTCTGGAGTGCCAAGTTTTCCCGGTTATGTCATTGCGAAGCTCCATCTAAATCATTGCCAGGATTCACCTTATGTTTTCAACTTCTCTTTCCTTTCGTTTGATCATCCTTTGGTTACCGGAGTTCTTCGTGGAGGATCTACATGGTGGTTCGTCAAGGATTCTTTTCATTCTGCAATTGTTCTTCAAGATATCTCTCGAAGTTAAGATCCGCCATGCTATACTCTAAAATTAAACATGGTGCTCAACACATGTCTTGTTTTGAGGATTTCAAGCATTCTTCATCTTGCATTATGAAGTGCAATTCTTTCTATATTATCTTTTGAGATGGTGTTATGTCATTTTGATAGTTTCCTTCATGTTTCATGATTGACAAGTTGTCAGGAATGAGATATTTAAACCCATCACATTCTTCCTTGGAGTTATCTTGGTATACATTTCACCTAAAGCCTTCCATTGGGAATGTTGCTCTTTGTGATGATTATCAATGATCCAAGTTTCCTCCTATTCTCTCGGTGAAGAAGTGTTCATCTCTTCATTCATCTCAATTAATCATTGTTTTCATTAGTGGCGGAATGTCACCTCATAATTTTGAGATGTCTCCATAAGCCCATGAGGATCATATCCTTTCATATTGATCTTCCACTCGACCCTACTCTTTTCACTCGACCCTACTCTATGGCCTCAATTGTTTGTGTGCCAAGTATATGTTAATGATATTATCTTTGGCTGTACTGACCAACGTTATAGTGATGAATTTTCCTACATGATGAGTGAAGAATATCAAATTTCTATGATGGGAGAACTAAAATTGTTCTTAGGTCTTCAAATTCGTCAACAACGCAATGGCATATTCATATCTCAGGAGAAATACCTCAAGGATGTACTGAGGAAATTCGGCATGCAAGATTTCAAAGGCGTCAAAATTCCTATGCCCACAAATGGCCATCTATGCACTGATGAAAATGGTATTGACTTCGATCATAAGGTATACCGCTCCAGGATTGGTTCTCTATTGTACTTATGTGCATCTAGGTCAGATATAATGCTTAGTGTTTGCATGTGTGCCCGATTTCAAGCTGCACCGAAGGAATCACACCATAAGGCTGTGAAGCATATTCTTTGATATCTAGCTCACACACCAACACTTGGATTATGGTACCCCAAGGGCTCGGCTTTTGATCTCATTGGATATTCTGACTCTGACTATGCTGGTGATCATGTGGACCACAAGTCAACATCTGGTACATGTCATTTCCTCGGACGATCTTTGGTCTGTTGGTCCTCGAAGAAACAGAACTGCGTATCACTATCTACTGCTGAAGCTGAGTATATTGTCGCTGGTTCTTGCTGTGCTCAATTGCTATGGATGAAGCAAACTCTCAAGGACTACGGTGTCAACATGAAGAATGTGCCTCTCTTCTGTTACAATGAGAATGCCATCAAGATTGCTCACAACCCAGTTCAGCACTCAAAGACTAAGCACATTCAGATTCGTCATCATTTTCTTCGTGATCATGTGTTGAAGGGCGACATTTCTATTAAGAATGCAAAGACTGAAGAACAGCTAGCCGATATCTTCACAAAGCTCTTGGATGAGAAGAGATTTAGCAAGTTGCGGTGTGAGCTAAATATCCTAGAATCTTCGAATGTTCTTTGAAAAGGACACTCATCCTAACACTTATGCAAAATTGATGACTTAGATGTGCAACACATGAAGAAACATTTTTCTTCAATCAATGAAGAATAACACTCTAAGTGTGAAGAATTTCATTCTCAGAACCCTACGATAATTGTACGCGGTGTCTGAAATCATCATTCTTATACGGTGGATCACGCCACCACCAAAAGTTGAAATTCCTCAGTTGTTCAAATGTTCAAATTCTTCAACTTTGCATTGTCTTCACTGTTTCTGTTGTTTTTCTTCATTGGCTATATATATACATATATATATATATTTATATATATATGAGTTTATGTCCTCTACAGCATTCACTTATGGCTACTTCTTCAAGTTGGTTTTTCTGCTAAGTGAATGTGATCAGACCCTTCCCCCTGTATGCTACACTCAACCCAATCTGTTCACAAATTCTTCATGTGCGTTCTATTTGAAACTCGTTCAAAATCTTCACTGTGTCCTTGTCAACTGAAGAAATTGCGAACGGAACTTTTAACTTATCTTATCCAATTTTTTGGCGTTGCCGCTCAAACCGTTCCGCATCCCACGGCATACTTATCCACTCACCCACGATCTAACACGATCTCCACTTCTCAGTACGTGGGTGACACATGTCATGCGAAGGAGAAGGGTCAGGGGTACATTCGTCCAAATTCTTCGGGCGAACAGTTTTTCACCATGGCTATAAATACCCCTCTCCCCTTCGTCACTTCTTTTACTCCGCTCGACCTCTCTCCATCTCGAGCTTCTCAAACCCTAGCGCCGCTGCTACTTCATCATCGCCGGTGAGGAAGAGCTTCACTGCCTCAACCTCGACGCCGTCGTACTCGCGCCGGCTTCAGAAATCTTCACTCCGCCGCCGCCGTAGCTGTCTTCCTTCGCCAAGTTAGGGCGTGGAAGATCTGCACTGACGAACTTCACATCTCCTCACTCCAGTTCGTCGTGTTCTTCGTTCAGGGTAATTAAAAGTTCCTTTTACTGCCCTCGTTGATTCAAATGATTATCTACAAAATCTTCAAAGGTGTTTTTCTTCATATCTTCACACACTAAAACACCTCTCATATCATTCGTTCTTGATTCATTTCTCTAAGCTACGAATTTCTCTTCAAGATTCCTCAATTGTGCGGATTTCTGATCTGTACAACTCTGGAACCTAGGACTAAGAACGCTTAGTGAAATTCTTGAAGACTTATCTGGTCAAATTCCTCAAACTTGTTCTTTATAAAACCTTCTGAGAACACATATGACCTCTCCAAATTCCTCGCAACTATACTCTGTTCACAGGTACTCATGTCAGCTGCTGAATCACTAGGTTCTCATCAACTTAACTCATTTGCAGCGTTCCTCGAAGAAAAGTTGCATAATTATTTAGAGAATTCAATTGTTAAAATTCCTCAACTGAAGAAAATGGCTGACGGTAAGAAGCCACAGAAAGGAGGAAAGAGGGCTGAGGTCAACACAGTGTTTGAGATCCCTGATGATATATATGCTGGGTACTGCACACCTCTTGAGGAAGACAAAAATCAGTACAAGGTGCGCATTCAGAAGATAGAGAGGAGATGAGCTAGAGAGTGGAGAGACTACAGATATGTCACTCCCAAATACATGAAGAAATTCGCACTCAATCCTCCATGCCCAAGACCTCCATTGACACCTGGCCAAATAGCTGCTCCCACCAGCCTCGAGCATGGTGAGGATTATCCTGATGAATGGGCGAAGCGCCAAGCCAAGTTGGCTAAACAAGCCAAAGAAGCTGTGAGGAAATTCAACAAAGACTCTGCTGCTGTTGCTGCCGCTGAGGCCTCTGTCAAGCCTAAGAAGGCCATGTCAAAGAAGCCTGCGCACAAGCCAAGTGCTTCACCTTCAGTGGTTTCAAGGCCAAGTTCCTCAGCAATGCCCTCACGGCCAGAATCTTCAAAGCCCTCAAGGCCAACTTCTCATGTTGCTCCTGTTCCCCCCAAATCCTCAGCTCCTCACAAGTCCTCAGCTGCTCCGATAAAGTCCTCTGCACCTGTGCATCTCGCCATGTGTCAAAGGACCACAGGCGTCTCAATTGCCTCAGGAGCTTCAGCTAGTTCCTCATCTGCACCAAATTCTTCAACGGGACCCTCTCTACTGAAGACAAAGGCCACTGCTGGATGAGGTCCTCGCCCTAGTCCTCAGAAGAAGCAGGTCGCCTTCCAAGTGCCGTCTGAAGAAGACGAAGCTGATGATGATGAACTTGCTGAAAACATCAGAGATAAGCATGTTAGGGCCGCTAGAGCCAAGGGAACAGTGTCGGATTTCGGGTTCTGGCAGACCCTTGAGGTTCGAACGCTGGGGTGCGCGCGGAGATTTTGCCTCCTACCTACCTGCACTCCTCCTCCTTGCTAGGATCTGAACTAAGGAAAGAGCAGCACAAGAGACGCAAGGTTTATACTGGTTCGGGCCACCATTGTGGTGTAATACCCTACTCTAGTGTGTGGTGTGGTGGATTGCCTCTTGGGCTGATGATGATGAACAATACAAGGAAGAACAGCCTCGCGAGGGTCTGTTCTTGGCTGGGGCGATGAACTGCTGGGAGGAGCTCAGTCACCCTTCTCTCTCTCTCTCTCTACCTGATCTTATCTATCCTTCCAACCCCCCGGCTCTCTTTGCTCTGTGGGTGGCTGGTCCTATTTATAGAGGCCCTGGTCCTCTTCCCAAATATCGAGCGGGAAGGGAGCCAACAATGGTGGGATAATTTGAAGGGGGACAGCTAGTATCAGCTATCCTGACAAAAGTAGTCTTCGCCTGCGCAAATCTCTGGTGATGACGCCGTCTTGGGCTCCACGGTGACCTCCATCTCGTAGTCCTCCTGGTCTTGGTCTTGTTGCACCGAAACGGCAACCTTTGCCTGATGCCTCGGTACTCCGTGGCTGCGCTTGCCCCCTTTGCACCAAAGAGGAAGGGAGGACACTGCATGGGCTGGCACCCGCCTGTCGCCCCTGGTCGTCATGGCTTGTGTCACGGGCACCTCGTGAGGTACCCCGCCTTGATCTCTCCGCCTCCTCATGAGCCAGCCTGACGAGGCCGCTCCTGAGGAAGCTCCGTGTCGTTCGCCCCGCGAGGCTTGGCCCCTCGCAAGGGTCTTGGGTTTGTGTTGGTGAAGATGGGTCGCGCTGGGCCCACCTTTGAGCCATGCCGCAGGCCGCAGGCAGGCAAGTCTGGGGACCCCCATTCCTAGAATGCCGACAGTAGCCCTCGGGCCCAATGCGCGCCCGGACTTGGCCGTGCAGGGAGGCGAAAGGGCAAAGCGAAGCACCGCGGGCCCTAACAGCCTGCGGCCTTGGGCGCCGTGTGGCGGTTGATTGGACGTGGGCGCCCTAGCAACCGCGCGAGTTGATAAAGGAGCGGCCTCCACCTAGGCTTTGCTTCTTGCTTTTCCCGGTTGCTGCTCAGATCCCCTTTCCTGCGCCTCTCCTTCCTCCAAAATTTCCAGATCCACTCCGACCGTGTGACCTAGGAAGCCATGGCGCCTCGTCAGCCCCGGGCCATATCTTGGTACTCGTCTGCCTTGGACCCGCCGAACGTGTCGGAGGCGAGCCTTGCCCGGTTGCGCCGGATGGCGACGGCGCGGGGCATCAATGGGGCGAAGGTGTTTAAAGCCGGTCCGCCATCCCTGAGGGTCAAGGGAGCACCTTCTATCCGCTCTTCGTAAGTGCCATTGCTGCTGGCCTGGTGCCTCCCTTCTCCGAGTTCTTCTTCTTTGTCCTCCGCCACTATAAGCTACAAGCCCTGCATCTCCACCCCAACTCCGTCCTTCTCCTGGCAATCTTGGCCTATTACTACGAGGCTCACGTAGGGGTGCAGCCCTCAGTGGCCTTGCTGCGCCACTACTTCTACCTCCGGACCTCCCATGGTACTGCTTCCGCGTGCGCGAGCTTCCTCGCGTACGGTGGCGCCATTGCCATTTCGAACCTCGGGAAAAGGATTGAGGGCTTCAGGAGCAAGTGGGTCTTGGTGGATGCTGGGCGCATCCACCCTCGGCTGATCTTGCCCACGGAGCAGCCCACGAGCTCCAGCGATTGGGGTCGAGCGGAGCTCACGGACCCCCGTGCGAAGTTGATGTTGGAGAAGATGGACGCGGATCTGAGGCCGGCCAACATGGCGGTGGCGAAGCTGACCGGCGCGTCGCTGCTGACGGAATTCCTGGAGCACCAGCTGGCCCCGCTTCGGCAGTACTCACTTCCAATGTGGAGGCCCCGTCCGAGCCCCGCGGCCTTAGTCGATGGAGATCTGGCTGCGGTCCTCCAATCTCTGGTCGGGGGCGATGTGGCGAGGTCGGCGGGCGCTCCTACGCCCTTGTTCCTCCGCGACGACTAGGAGCAGGTAGTGGAGTCCATGCCCGTCTTCAACGGGGATGGGCCCGTGCCCGTGGAAACTGCCGAGGAATTGGTGGACATGCCCTCCGACGACTCCAGTGAAGAGGAGGAAGGAGAGGAGCGGGGAAAGGGGCCTGACTCCGAGGCGACTGACGGAGAGTCGGGGGCTCCCCTCCCCCGGCTCAGGTCCCGCGTTTTCTGCATCTCTCCGAGCGATGACGACGAGGATGATGACGAAGACGACGACAAGGACAACAACGAGCAGGACGGCGGGAGCTCGCCCCCGATCTCGAAGAAGGACAGGACCGGGCTGATGTCCCGCGGGTCTGCCCCGGCCCCGGGGCGGACCGCAGATGCGCCTTCCGCCTCCAAGCTTCCCGAGGTTGACCCTTCCAGCTGGCTTTCAGGCTTCAAATTTGGCCGGAGGCCGCTTGAGCTCACTGGCGACGACCCGTAAGCATTCGATTCTTGTTTTTATCTCTTGCTCTGCTTCTGAGGCTTGACGTCCGCATCTCTTGGGTAGGCTGGCGCCCGCCGCAAAGAAGCCGAAGGGGGCTCCCGAGGTTCCATCCGTGGCAGCGCTTCTGCCCGCGAAGGAGGGTGACCGCGATGCACAGGCTTCTCCTGGCCGGTCGTCCTCGCAAGGCCTGACTGAGCCGGCTGGGTCGATGAAAGCACAAGTGCTCCCTAGGTGGTTTTGGTAATTGATGACAACATATCTCTTGTTGGACTAATGTTTCTATCTAGTATGTTTCAGATAAGTTCAACATTGGAGTGGCATGGACTAAAGGTTGTGGGAACTCCTTCAAGATGCTAAGGACAAAGGATTGGCTAAAGCTTAAATCTCAAGACTCTTCATTTTACATTTTAGTGATCCAAGATCACATTGAGTCCATAGGAAAAGCCAATACTATCAAGGAGGGATGAGGTGTTGCTTAATGAGCCTCTTGCTTCATGTGCTTAATGATATGCTCCAAAATCCTCAGCTACTTTCCCACTTCCACAAATGACCTAAACCCTAAGCCAAACTCGGTCATACCGATTCTTTCTATCCGGCGCCACCGAGTTTCACTTGTCATAAGCCACTGCCAAACCCTATCAATTCGGTTCTACCAATAGGGATCTCGGTCTCACCGAGATGGGATTGCAAACTCTCTTTTTCCCTTTCGTAACTTTTCGGTCTCACTGAAAGAGCGAATCGGTCCCACCGAGATTGCAATGTAAACTCTTTGTTTCCCTTTTGTAACTTTTCGGTCTCACCGAAAGAGCAAATCGGTCCCACCGAGTTTGCCTGACCAACTCTCTGGTTAGATTATTACCAAACTCGGTCTCACCGAGTTTGTGTAATCGGTCTCACCGAGATTACGTTATGCCCAAACCCTAACCATATCGGTCCTACCGAGTTGCATGTCAGTCCCACCGAAAATCTCTAACGGTCACTAGGTTTACCTTTTCGGTCCGACCGAGTTTGTTGATTCGGTCCCACCGAGATTGGAAAACTGTGTGTAACGGTTGGATTTTGTGTGGAGGCTATATATACCCCTCCACCTCCTCTTCATTCGTGGAGAGAGCCATCAGAACACATACACAATTCCAACTCATATGTTCTGAGAGAGAACCACCTACTCATGTGTTGAGACCAAGATATTCCATTCCTACCATATGAATCTTGATCTCTAGCCTTCCCCAAGTTGCTTTCCACTCAAATCTTCTTTCTACAAAATCCAAATCCTATGAGAGAGAGTTGAGTGTTGGGGAGACTATCATTTGAAGCACAAGAGTAAGGAGTTCATTACCTACACACCATTTGTTACTTCTTGGAGAGTGGTGTCTCCTAGATTGGCTAGGTGTTACTTGGGAGCCTCTAACAAGATTGTGGAGTTGAACCAAGGAGTTTGTAAGGGCAAGGAGATTGCCTACTTCGTGAAGATCTACCGCTAGTGAGGCAAGTCCTTCGTGGGCGATGGCCATGGTTGGATAGACAAGGTTGCTTCTTCGTGGACCCTTCGTGGGTGGTTGCTTCTTCGTGGACCCTTCGTGGGTGGACCCCTCCGTGGACTCGCGCAACCATTACCCTTCGTGGGTGGAGCCCTCCGTGGACTCGCGCAACCGTTACCCTTCGTGGGTTGAAGTCTCCATCAACGTGGATGTAGGATAGCACCACCTATCCGAACCACGGGAAAAACATCCGTGTCTCCAATTGCGTTTGAATTCTACAAACCCTTCCCTTTACATTCTTGCAAGTTGCATGCTTTACATTTCGCTGCTCATATACTCTTTGCATGCTTGCTTGATATGTATTGTGTATGTTGAAATTGTGCCTAAAACTCCACTCAAACCAAAAAGGCCTAAAAATTGCAACTTTAGCACTAAGTGTCTAATCACCCCCCTCTAGACACATCTACTTCTAGATCCTACAAGTGGTATCAGAGCTTTGGTCTCCATTGCCTTGGTTTAATCACCATTGGAGGAAGATGGATGTGTCTACCTTAGGGAGTCTTAGACATATAGTGCCTATTCTTGATGGAGAGTATTTTAATGAGTGGAAAAATGAGATGCTTGTAATTTTCAATCAATATCATTTGAACAAGTATATTGCTAGCCCTTGTGCACCTCATATTGATCCTTTGCATCCTACCCTAGATGAAGATATTGACATGATTCGCAATCTTAGAACTGTTGAGCTCATCATTAGAGGATTGCCCAAAAAATTGATTGCTAGTTTGCCTACTCTTAATTGTGCCTATACTATATGGAAATTTCTTGAGGAACGATTTCCCGATCATTCCTTGAAAACTTTGGATGAAATTCTCCATAAATCTATTGCCTTGAGTAAGATGAACTCTAGTGATCCTAGTTTTGGTAATTGTCTATTTGAACTTACCAATCTTAAGCATGCTAAAGGAGATGTTGGAATCATTAGTGATATCATATTCGAAGCTATAAGAATTCATAAAAGTGACCACTTTGATGATCATTTATCTAATGAATTACCCTCTCTAGGAAATGATGAGTCACAAGATCATGATGAACATGGATACTATGATGATGATGATGATGATAGTGAGTTCGATCTTGATGATGCAATGAGACATTTTGGTCTTATGGCAAATTTTCGGGGATATGAATCAGGAGGAAAGGAATGGGTTCTTGATAGTGGATGTACTGATCATATGACCGGAGATGAAGAGATGTTTCGTGAGCTTGCTGAAAATGACCGCCCTCGAAAATATGTCACCTTTGGTGATAATTCAATGGGTAAAGTGGTTGGCCTTGGTAAGGTGGCCATCTCACATGATAGTTCCATTCAAAATGTCATGCTCGTTGACTCCCTTGGCTACAACTTACTTCCAGTATCTAGACTTGCTGATTTCGGTTTGAATGTCCTATTTACTGAGGTAGAGTGCCAAGTATTTCGTCAAGACAATCATAAAATGGTCTTTACCTGTATGCGTAGAGGTGATCTTTACATTGTCGATTTCTCTAAAAAGGCACAACCTAAAACTTGCTTTATTGCTAAATCCTCAAAAGGTTGGTTGTGGCATAGACGACTAGGTCACGTTGGCATGAGAAACCTTGACAAGCTTATTAAAGGAAATCATATCCTTGGAGTTAACGATGTCATATTTGATAAGGATAGACTTTGCAGTGCTTGTCAAGCAGGTAAACAGGTTGGAGGAAGGCATCCCGTGAAGAACATCATGACCACAAGAAGGCCACTCGAGCTACTTCATATGGATCTTTTTGGTCCCAATGCCTACAAGAGTCTCGGTGGAAATTCTTTTGGTCTAGTTATAGTTGATGATTTTTCAAGATTTACGTGGGTGTTCTTTCTTAATGACAAGTCGCAGGTCCAGAAGATCTTTAGAAACTTCGCTAGGAAGGCCCAAAATCAGTTTGATGTGAAGATCAAGAAGGTTCGGAGTGACAACGGAACGGAGTTCAAGAACGCAAATGTGGACACCTTTCTTGACGAAGAAGGGATTTCACACGAGTTCTCGGCTACGTACACACCTCAACAAAATGGAGTTGTTGAGAGGAAGAACCGGACGCTCATCGAAATGGCAAGAACGATGCTTGATGAATACAAGACGCCGAAGCACTTTTGGGCAGAAGCGGTTGAGACAGCTTGTCACGCAACAAATCGCTTATATCTTCACAAGCTACTTGGCAAGACGGCATACGAGCTTCTCACCAGTAACAAACCCCAAGTTGGATACTTTCGAGTATTCGTCTTAAAGTGCTACATTCTTGATAAGCATCATCGTTCAAAGTTTGCTCCTAAATCTCATGAAGGTTTTCTACTTGGTTATGGCTCAAACTCTCACACTTACCGTGTCTACAACAATTTCACCCGAAAGGTTGAAGAGACGGTAGATGTGAAGTTTGATGAATCTAATGGCTCGCAAGTAGAGCAATTGCCAATTGATGTAGGAGATAAAGACCCTTCAGAAGCAATCCAAGACTTGTCCATTGGCAAAATTCGTCCAACGGAGGTGAAGGAGAGTACTTCATCCGTCCAAGTGGAAGCTTCTACTTCACGACAAGGTGAACCAAGAATCGACACGGAAGCATCCACAAGTGGGACACACCAAGATGAAGAAGACAAGGAAATGCATCAAGACGAACATCAACAACCTCTTTCTCCACCACGACAAGAGAACGACGACGTCAACAATGAAGAAGGCCAAGAAGAAGAACAAGATGAAGAAGATGTTCAACGAAGACCCAAGCAAAAGCTCTCACGAGTTCGAGAAAGAATTGCCAAAGATCATCCCGTCGAGCAAATCCTCAATGATATACAAACCGGGAGAATCACTCGCTCAAAAACTCGTTTAGCTAACTTTTGTGAAAACTATTCATTCATCTCTAGCATTGAACCTATGAAGGTTGAAGAAGCATTGGAAGATCCGAATAGGATAAATGCTATGCATGAAGAGCTACACAATTTTGAGAGAAACCAAGTTTGGACATTGGTTGAGAAGCTCGACAACAACCACAACATCATTGGTACCAAATGGGTGTTTCGCAACAAGCAAGATGAAGATGGACAAGTGGTTCGCAACAAAGCACGTCTCGTCGCCCAAGGATACACACAAGTCGAAGGTATGGACTATGGTGAGGCATATGCTCCCGTTGCTAGACTTGAGTCCATTCGCATCTTACTTGCCTATGCTAATCACCATAATATCACCTTGTACCAAATGGACATCAAAAGTGCTTTTCTAAATGGTGAAATAGAGGAGGAAGTTTATGTCAAACAACCTCCCGGTTTTATCAATCCTAAGAAACCAAATCATGTTTACAAACTTCACAAAGCTCTTTATGGTCTTAAACAAGCTCCTAGAGCATGGTATAAATGCTTGACCAAGTTCCTTATTACAAGTGGTTTTGAAATTGGTACAATTGATTCTACTCTTTTTACTAAAAGGGTTAATGGAGAACTATTTTTATGCCAAATTTATGTCCATGATATCATATTTGGTTCAACTAACCCTCTCTTTAGTGAAAAGTTTGGAAAGCTAATGTCAGAGAAGTTTGAGATGTCTATGATGAATGAACTCAAATTCTTTCTCGGTTTGCAAATCAAGCAAACTAAGGGAGGTACATTTGTCTCTCAAACGAAGTATACCAAGGACTTATTCAAGAAGTTCAATATGAAAGAATGCAAAGGTATGTCTACACCCATGCCTACTAGTGGACATAATGATTTGACCAAAGATGGTGAACCGGTTGATCAAAAGGTTTATCGCTCTATGATTGGTTCATTGTTATACCTATGTGCTTCACGTCCCGATATTATGCTAAGTGTGTGCATGTGTGCACAATATCAAGCTGCTCCTAAAGAATGTCATCTTAAGGCTGTGAAAAGGATAGTGAGATATTTAATCCATACACCAAATTTTGGCATTTGGTATCCTAAGAGGTCTTCTTTTGATCTTGTTGGCTATTCCGACTCGGATTATGCCGGAGACAAGGTTGATAGAAAGTCCACTTCGGGTACTTGTCAATTTCTTGGTAGATCTCTTGTGTCTTGGTCTTCCAAGAAACAAAACTCGATATCCTTATCCACCGCCGAAGCGGAATACATTGTCGCTGGTTCATGTTGTGCTCAATTACTTTGGATGACCCAAACTCTTAAAGATTATGGGATTTATGTGAAACATGTTCCACTGCTTTGTGACAATGAAAGTGCTATCAAAATTGGTCATAATCCTGTACAACATTCTCGAACTAAGCATATTGAAGTTCGTCATCATTTTATTCGAGATCATGTTGCTAAGGGTGACATTAATCTTAAGCATGTTCACACCGATAAGCAATTAGCGGATATATTTACGAAACCTCTTGATGAGAAAGTATTTTGCAGGTTGAGAGGTGAATTGAATATCATTGATGCTTCAAACTTGGAGTAGAAACTCCATTGGATACATGCAAGACATGAGCTTATGACTAATCCATGATATATCTCTTATGATGACTATCTTATGTCTTGGATATATTTGTACCTTGCATGTTGTCTAACCCATGTAGGTGCTTGGTTGAATCTAATTCCATGAGATTGCGACTCACTCACATCTTGAGCAATCTCTACATCACCAAGTCTCTACACAATGGCGGTTGAAGACAAGGAAGCACAAAACCATTCAAACATATCCTTTGACAAATTCTATGTTGAGCTTCATGATTGTGATTTTTGGACACACAAGTGCTCTTCCTTGCAAGAACTAACCCATGTAGGTAGATGAACTCAAACTCCAAGTGGTACTCTCAACTCTTGATGAGCTACATCAACCTTGAGCACCCACACAAGTTCAACTACATGAGCAAGAACCACACCACCACCCAAGGTATGTTATTCCATCTTAGAGAAGCTTTACTCCAAGACATGAGTCAAAGCAACTCAACACGATGTGAATACCTCAATATGCTTAAATGAAAAATGGTAACCCCATTTTGAGCTTAAATGATGAGTATGACCTATGATCAAGTGTTTCCACTTGACTCCTAAGTCAATATACTCTAACATAGGTGACTACGTCACCGCCCAACTCTAGATGAAGTTCTCTTGTGTTCTTTTTGTGTGTATCTCATGCATGTTTAGTTTCTTTCTCTTTTTCAAAAAAAAACAAAAAAAACTCCATCTAGATTTTTCAGTGTCTTCTCTTTTCTTTCTGTTTATATTCTGCATTTTCTGCATTTAATTCCTTGCAAATCCTTCAGGAAATTCATTGCAAATCTTTGTGAGATCCTACATGTCTAGTGAGCTGAGGTGACAAGTGTTTTTCTCTGTGTGAACTCAGTTTCACCGACTAGTAATTTTCGGTCCAACCGAATCTTTTCGGTGCCACCGAAACATACCACTCGGTGCCACTGACTTCGCAATAGGAAAAACAGTTTGCCACTTGTTCTATATTTCTTCTGATCCAGCTCTACTCAATGAATCTTGTCCTCTACAAGCATCATAGTTTTATCCATTGCTTTGTGCTGAGTCTCAAGGAACAAACCTATACGACGGATTACAGAAAGCCCTTCTTGGAAATTGATGTCAAATGGGGAGAGAGAGATCACATCAAAGCTTGTAGGAGAGAGAGATCACATCAAGGGAGAGAAAAAGTCTCAAGGACCAAACCTACAAGAGAGAAAGTATTAAGGGGGAGAGAGAGACTTCCAGGGGGAGAGAATACTCAAGGATCCCAGATGCTTGATGCTAGATGTTCAAGAGGAGAGATGTCACATGTCTTTTTTGGGGGAAAGACATGTATTTGCATTAAGTTCTATCCATTTGTATCTTTCAGCTCTGATTTTCTGTTCCCTATCTTCTCCCAATATCCCATGTAAGATTCAGGGGGAGCAAGACACCTAAGGGAAAGAAATAAGTCAAATTCATTGCATATCTTTATTCTTGGGGACATGTTGAATCCAATGTGGTACCTTGTACTCACTCTCTACATGTCATCCCAGTCTTGGTATTCTTGTGGTTTCTTTTGTTTGCTCTGGCTAGTGGATGTACCTGTGTTATCTAACTTTGTTTGTGCAGGGTCATTCCATCCTAAGCCAACTCAAGACCACAAGGTAAGTATATGCATCAAAATCATGAGTATGAGGAGTTCTTGCTTATGTACATACTGTTTGCAAGAAGGACTCATGAGCATGAAGGTATTTTCCTTGATAATCTTTTGCTCTGATGCATATGGCCAAGATACATGTAACACATTGCCTACTCTGTCATGGTTATGCTCTCACATGCCTCTATATTTCATATTTACAAGAGTGCATACATGTAGGGGGAGCCTATGCTTGTTACATGTCTTTCCAAAGCTTTACTTGCTGTTCTTTATATCTTTATCTAAAGCTTTGATGTATGTTGCCATCAATTACCAAAAAGGGGGAGATTGAAAGCACAAGTGCTCCCTAGGTGGTTTTGGTAATTGATGACAACATATCTCTTGTTGGACTAATGTTTCTATCTAGTATGTTTCAGATAAGTTCAACAATGGAGTGGCATGGACTAAAGGTTGTGGGAACTCCTTCAAGATGCTAAGGACAAAGGATTGGCTAAAGCTTAAAGCTCAAGACTCTTCATTTTACATTTTAGTGATCCAAGATCACATTGAGTCCATAGGAAAAGCCAATACTATCAAGGAGGGATGAGGTGTTGCTTAATGAGCCTCTTGCTTCATGTGCTTAATGATATGCTCCAAAATCCTCAGCTACTTTCCCACTTCCACAAATGACCTAAACCCTAAGCCAAACTCGATCATACCGATTCTTTCTATCCGGCGGCACCAAGTTTCACTTGTCATAAGCCACTGCCAAACCCTATCAATTCGGTTCTACCGATAGGGATCTCGGTCTCACCGAGATGGGATTGCAAACTCTCTGTTTCCCTTTCATAACTTTTCGGTCTCACCAAAAGAGCGAATCGGTCCCACCGAGATTGCAATGTAAACTCTTTGTTTCCCTTTTGTAACTTTTCGGTCTCACCGAAAGAGCAAATCGGTCCCAGCGAGTTTGCCTGACCAACTCTCTGGTTAGCTTATTACCAAACTCGGTCTCACCGAGTTTGTGTAATCGGTCTCACCGAGATTACATGATGCCCAAACCCTAACCATATCAGTCCTACCGAGTTGCATGTCAGTCCCACCGAAAATCTCTAACGGTCATTAGGTTTACCTTTTTGGTCCGACCGAGTTTGTTGATTCGGTCCCACCGAGATTGGAAAACTGTGTGTAACGGTTGGATTTTGTGTGGAGGCTATAGATACCCCTCCACTTCCTCTAAATTCGTGGAGAGAGTCATCAGAACACATACACAATTCCAGCTCATATGTTCTGAGAGAGAACCACCTACTCATGTGTTGAGACCAAGATATTCCATTCCTACCATATGAATCTTGATCTCTAGCCTTCCCCAAGTTGCTTTCCACTCAAATCTTCTTTCCACAAAATCCAAATCCTATGAGAGAGAGTTGAGTGTTGGGGAGACTATCATTTGAAGCACAAGAGCAAGGAGTTCATTACCTACACACCATTTGTTACTTCTTGGAGAGTGGTGTCTCCTAGATTGGCTAGGTGTTACTTGGGAGCCTCTGACAAGATTGTGGAGTTGAACCAAGGAGTTTGTAAGGGCAAGGAGATCGCCTACTTCATGAAGATCTACCGCTAGTGAGGCAAGTCCTTCATGGGCGATGGCCATGGTGGGATAGACAAGGTTGCTTCTTCGTGGACCCTTCGTGGGTGGTTGCTTCTTCGTGGACCCTTCGTGGGTGAAGCCCTCCGTGGACTCGCGCAACCATTACCCTTCGTGGGTGGAGCCCTTCGTGGACTCGCGCAACCGTTACCCTTCGTGGGTTGAAGTCTCCATCAACGTGGATGTAGGATAGCACCACCTATCCGAACCATGGGAAAAACATCCGTGTCTCCAATTGCATTTGAATTCTCCAAACCCTTCCCTTTACATTCTTGCAAGTTGCATGCTTTACATTCCGCTGCTCATATACTCTTTGCATGCTTGCTTGATATGTATTGTGTATGTTGAAATTGTGCCTAAAACTCCACTCAAACCAAAAAGGCCTAAAAGTTGCAACTTTAGCACTAAGTGTCTAATCACCCCCCCTCTAGAAACATCTACTTCTAGATCCTACAGGCGAGCTCAGCCCCCACGGCCCAAGTGGCTCCCGAGGTGCTCTTGCCTGCCGCCGCCACTTCAGTTGTCGGGGCGCGGCAGACTCCGCCTCAGGATGCTGTGGCCGCGCTGCCGTCTTCTCCTCCTACTCCACCGGCTGCTATCTCTCTGACTCCTTCTGCCGTTCTTGATTGTGCTGTTGCTGAGCTGGACCGACTGTGTCAGGATCTTCTTGGCACCGACCCCTGCTTGGTGGCCGGGCTCTTGGAGCTAGCTTCAGGATGGGTTCGCTCTGACGCTTCGATTCGGGCGGCGCTGGTCCAGGCCTCGACGGCATGCGACGAAGAGAAGCAGGCCATCCTTGAGGCGAAGGCTGCTCGTGATGCAGCCTTGGGGGAGGTGGTAGACGTCCGTGGCCATTGCAAGGCGCTGGAGGGCGAACTGCAAGGTTTGTGGGACCAGCTCGCGAACGAGGTCCGCCTTCGCCAAGAGCAGGAAGAAGGCATGAAGGCTCGCGAGGCGGCTCTCAAGGAGAGGGAGGTCAAGCTCAAGAAACGCCACGACCGCCTAGGCGCGCTGGAGCAGGAGTTGGGGGCAAGGAAGGCCAAGCTGGATGACGAGGCCCTGGTTCTTGCCGAGGACCGCGTGGCCTTCGCGGAGATGGAGGCGAGGGCTTGCTCCTCACTGAGGATGCTTTACGACAGCGGCCTAGAGAGCCCACTGGCTGGCGTCGAGGACGGCCCCGCCAAGCTGCTTCCCTTCCTGGTTCACGCTCTTGAAGATGTCGCCCTTGGCCTTGGCCCCGCGGCCGAGGCTGAGGCGCGTGTCCTGTCTTCTGCAGCAATGACGCAGGTCCTCACCCACATCTACCTTCGCGATCCCGGTGTCGACCTCGACAGCCTGCTGGAGCCAGTGAGCGGCGAGCATGCCGCTGCCACTGCCGAGGCCGTGAAGGGTCGCGCAGAGGCCCTGTTGGGGAAGTTCCGGGCCTTCAGCACCAAGCCGAAGCAAGGCGCTGCCGACCCCACCGCTCCGTGAGGCGTACCCAATCCGCGCTGCTCCATCGCCGACAAGTGACTCCGTCGCGGCAACTGTCCTGCCTTTAATTCCTGCACATGTATCATGCCTCGGGAAGGCGTTTAAACTTGCGTTTGGCATTACGGTAACAGTGTGGACTGTAATATTTGCTTTTGAATTCCTTGAAATTTGCACCTTTCCTTCCTACTTGCTTATGTTCTACGTCGGCAGAGCCTGGCCCCGCGCATGCCTCACCCAGCGTTGGTCCCGACCGGAAACCAGGACGGGGCCAAGGAGTGAGGGGCCACGTGACAAGTTAGGCTCCTGAGTCGCGATGCTCAGGAGTCCCCCTTGGCGCACGAACAGCAAGTAGGGAGGTGTGATGCGGGTGGATCTACCGTTCTACGTCTGCAGAGCCCGGCCGCGCGCGTACCTCACCCAGTGTTGGTCCCGACCGGAAACCAGGACGGGGCCACAGAGTGAGGGGCTACATGACCAGTTAGGCTCCTAAGTCGCGATGCTCAGGAGTCCCCCTTGACGCTCAAACGGCCTTCGTACCTTTGCTCCGCTCGGGGAGAGACGCATGAAGAACCAGGCCTGGGGGGACCTGGCTAGGCGGCGTGCGTCTGGGTGTGACCCAGGCGCAGCCCCCGTGCCCAGCCCCCTCGCGCGGCACTCCCGAGGGGAGGCGTTACGATGAGGCTAGACACTGAGCTCTGGGGTCCCTAAGGTTGGTGCGGCCCGGGGGCCACCCTCGGTTGTTTATCACCAGCGCGGAGCATAGCGCTACCGTATGTGTACGGGCATAGACGCTCCTCGGCAGTGTCGTCAGCCAGCGCGGAGCATGGTGCTTACACTGGTACGTGGGAGGGGGCCCCCCTCCGGGAGGAGCCCCCGGGGCGTGTACAGCCCCGCCCTGACACGTGGCTAGCATGGTAGGGCCTGGCGAGGTGTATCTGGGCACCCATGAGCTAGCGCGGGACTCACGGGGCCCTACCTCTAGGCGGGTTGCGCCTGGCACTGGGCCTTATCTTGTGATGTGTCCCTGCAAATTTGGTTAGATGTCGGCACTCTACGTCCTCAGGTCCCGGCCCTCGAGCTAGTCTCAGCCGTCGCTGGTATGCCAGGTCGCGATGCCATGGACAAGGCCAGAGGGTGAGGGCTGGAGAGCCAGTAAGAGCCCTGAGTCGCGATGCTCAGGTACCCCCCCTTTAACGCGCAAGTGGTCGGCATGGAGAAGAAGAGGTGCCGTGGACCGGCATCAAATAATCAAGCATGGTGGGTCTAACGCATAATCAGAAATAAACGCAAACGGGATACATGCCGCTGGGCCTGGCCCGAGCGGCTTGGGGATCATGCAGCCCGAGGGGCGCCCCCAACAAGGTAAGCTAACAACATGGAATAAAAAAGGGATACACGCCGCAGGGACAGACCCACGCGGCCTGGGAATAATGTAGCCCTGGGGGGGGGCGCTCCCAGGTGGAAATAAAACTCGAAAGATGTCACCTGATGATGTTGAGGATGAAGGAGCATTGATGTAGAAAGCTCGGTGGGCTACGGGAGCCGATCCTCACGAGCCCCCAGGCCTAGGGGCCTCGGGAGGCTCCGGAGGTGCTGGCGGCTCCTCACGGGCCGTCTCCATCCCTGCCAGGGTTGCGGAACGCCTGGCCTCTCGTGCCTCCGTGATGCCCCTCATGAGGCGCTGGTACATGTCAGCCGCGTTCGGCAACCCGTAAGGCATGCGAACGTAGCTGTGGGGTGGGCCTCCGCAGCGCCCCACTCGCGAGGGCCAGAGGCGCTCCAGAGAGGCAACTCGGTTGAGCCCTGGTATGTCGATGCAAACATGCAGCCCACCATCCTTGCTTGGATGGGGAGCCACTGCTGGTAGGCGGCGGCCACCTTTCATGACTCTTGACTCCTGTAGCTCCTGAATGGCCTCGCTGACGAACTCCTGAGGGTCTGGGTCTCCTTGCCTTGCTCCTTCTTGAGGGAAACGTGCTTCGAAACACGCCTCCAGGTGGTGCCCAAGCGCCTCCCTCGTGACCCTAGCTAGGTTCGTGGCCCTCCAGGGGAGAGCCCCCGAGCCCTGCCTGAGGAGGGCGCCGGGCACGCTTTCCTATGTGATGGAAGGAGGTTCCCCCTGGGCAGGCGTGAGCCCAGAGGGGCCTGCCTCCTGAGTGGTCGGGCCGGACGATGTCTTCTTCTTCTTAGGGGCGGTCTCGGGAGGCCTCCTGCTTCCACGATCCGGGTCTTCCAGTGACGCGGCCTGAAAGGCTCGTTCCAGGGAACACACCGCGTCCTTCTCTTCACATAGCCGTGGTGAGTTACGGCCATGAACTTGGCCAACGCTGGGTACCCAAGGATGGCGTTGTACGGCAAGCAAATGTGAGCGACGTCGAAGTCGATGAGCTCAGTGCGGTAGTTGTCGCGTGGCCTGAAGGTGACAGGGAGGCGGACCTGCCCAATCGGGACCGTGGAGCCATCGGTGACACCGGAGAAAGGCTTGTTTGGCTGAAGCTGGCTGTAGGGAACTTGGAGGTTGTTGAATGTTTCCACGGATAGGACGTTGAGCCCTGCACCGCCATCGATGAGGGTCTTGGTGACCACCACGTTGCTGATGATTGGGGAACAAAGCATCGGGAGAACTCCGGCTGTAGCCGCACACTTGAGCTGATCTGCTGAGCTGAACGTGATGGCACACGCCGACCACCTGAGAGGGCGCGTGGCTTCAAGCCTGGGGAGGACTGCGTTCACTTTGCGGGCGAACTGCTTGAAGATGCGCTGAGAGGCTGGGGCTTGTGCCCCGCCCAGGATGCAGGCGATCGCGTGCGGCTCCTGGAAGCCCCTAGCCCCCTCATCCTGGTGGCGGTCCTCGTTTCTCCTTGGCTGCGACGGCAGCGGTGGGAGGCCAGCGTTGCCTTGCGGGCGATCCTCGTGAGGCTGATCCCTCCAGTCTCTCTCGCGAGGCTGATCCCTCCAGCCTCCCTCGCAAGGCGGGTCTTGCCAGCGATCCTTGCGAGGTTGATCGCGCCACCCTTGGCACGGGCCATGGTCTCCCCAGCGTCCTGCGTTCCGTCCTCCTCCTTGGCCGTAGCCCCGGTCACTGCGGTCAGGGCGACGACCGATCCTTCCTTCTCGCACGGCACGGAGCTCTTGACATTCGTTGGTGTTGTGGGTGTGGAGGTCGTGGTACACATAGTACCGGCTGCCCTTGGAAGGTTCGGGCTAATCTCTGCCCCGCTTGGTGTCTGGTTCTGCCGCGAGCACGACAGCCCCCTTGCGCTTCACATCCTTAGCCTTGGGCTTCTTCTCTTCTGGGTCTGCGGCAGGGAGCTCGAGGAGGGAGAGACACCCTTCCTCGGCCCTGGCGCACTTGGTTGCCAGGTTGAACAGTTCCAAGGAAGTGCAAATGTCTTCATGCATCGCCAGCCCCTCCTTCATCTTGACGTCGCACACGCCATCGGAGAAGGCCGAGATGATGGCCTCCTCAGTCACCTTGGGAATCTTGAGGCGTGCGTTGTTGAAGCGCTGGATGTACTTCTGCAGGGTCTCCCCGGGCTGTTGCTTGATGCGGCGCATGTCGCTCACGACGGGTGGCCGGTCGCGAGTGCCTTGGAAGTTGGCGATGAAGCGGGTGCGCATCTCGTCCGAGGAGGAGACTGTGCCTGGAGCCAGGTTCAGGAGCCAGGTGCGGGCCCCGTCCTTGAGTGCCATGGGGAACCAGTTCACCATGACCTTCTCGTCTCCGTTGGCAGTTTCGATGCCTAGCTTGTAGAGCTGGAGGAACTCCGCAGGGTCAGCCGTGCCGTCGTAGCGAGGAGGCAAGTCTGGCTTGAACTTGCCGGGCCATGCGACGTTGCGTAGCTCAGCGGTGAAGGCGCGGCAGCCTGCCGTGGCCACGGGTGGCCTTGGATGACGGGGAGCCTTGTCTTGCATGTCCCCACGCGCTGTAGCTGGGAGCAGCGCGGGGTCTTGACGCGCGGGAGCAGGAGCATGGTCGCGACGTGCTGGAGCAGGGAGCGCCCGGGCAGCTTCTTGCGGGCGAGGGACTTCTTGACAGCTCTGCTCTTGCTGCGCTGGCGCCTGACGGAGCGGGTTCCACCCAGGGGCCACGTGCCTTGGAGACATGGCGCCTTCCTGAGGAGAAGGCGGCCGGGGCACCCCCGGAGCTTCATTGCCCGCGCGGGGCGGGGTGTGGTGCAGCGGAACGGACGGCGCAGGAGAGCCCCCAGCGGCGCGGACGAGCTCGGTGACGCAGTTGAGCCATTCTTCCTAGACGTCGTCGACGGGATGGTAGTGCAGGAGCTCGTTTGCCACGATGAGTGCAGCCCGAGCCTCCATGGGCGCACGGAGCGCGCGGGACGAAGAACCAGCTGGGGTGAGCGAGGGAGTCGCGGTGCGGCCGTCTTGCCGCACGGACGGATGCTGGGATGATGCTTGCTGCTCGTCCCCCGCCGGGCCGGTGGCGGCATTGACGGCAGGTGACGGGGAACGGCGAGGACGCCCACCGACAGGGGCCGTCTGGGTGACACGGGCAGCGAGCGCGGCCCGACGCTCGGCGTGGGCCCAACGAGCGTCGGACATGGGCGTGATGGTCGGAGGAGAACGGGGTGGTGGAAGACGAATCCCGGCGCACCCCTACCTGGCGTGCCAAATGTCTGATTTCGGGTTCCGGCAGACCCTTGAGGTTCGAACACTGGGTGCGCGCGGAGATTTCGCCTCCTACCTACCTGCACTCCTCCGCCTTGCTAGGATCTGAACTAAGGAAAGAACAGCACAAGAGACGCAAGGTTTATACTGGTTCGGGCCACCATTGTGGTGTAATACCCTACTCCAGTGTGTGGTGTGGTGGATTGCCTCTTGGGCTGATGATGATGAACAATACAAGGAAGAACAGCCTCGCGAGGGTCTGTTCTTGGCTGGGGCGATGAACTGCTGGGAGGAGCTAAGTTACCCTTCTCTCTCTCTCTCTCTACCTGATCTTCTCTATCCTTCCAACCACCCGGCTCTCTTTGCTCTATGGGTGGCTGGTCCTATTTATAGAGGCCCTGGTCCTCTTCCCAAATATCGAGTGGGAAGGGAGCCAACAATGGCGGGCTAATTTGAAGGGGGACATCTAGTATTAGCTATCCTGACAAATGTAGTCTTCGCCTGCGCAAAGCTCTGGTGATGACGCTGTCTTGGGCTCCACGGTGACCTCCGTCTCGTAGTCCTCATGGTCTTGGTCTCGTTGCACCGAAACGGCAACCTTTGCCTGATGCCTCGGTACTCCGCGGCTGCACTTGCCCCCTTTGCACCAAAGAGGAAGGGAGGACACTGTGCGGGCTGGCACCCGCCTGGCGCCCCCGGTCGTCATGGCTTGCGTCACGGGCACCTCATGAGGTACCCCGCCTTGATCTCTCCACCTCCTCATGAGCCAACCTGACGAAGCTGTGCCTGAGGAAGCTCCGCGTCGTCCGCCCCGCGAGGCTTGGCCCCTCGCGAGGGTCTTGGGTTTGTGTTGGTGAAGATGGGCCGCGCTGGGCCCCCCTTTGAGCCATGTCGCAGGCCGCAGGCAGGCAAGTCTGCGGACCCCCGTTCCCAGAACACCGACAAACAGATGTGCCACTACTTTTGGATCCAAAGTTGATCCTCGAATACATTGATGTTTGGCACAAGGACCCCAACACTCCCATGCCTAACTTCAAGCTGACTCCTGGCCAAAGTCACATGCTGACCCACTTCATACAAGAAGAAACATGGAAATATGAGAAGGTCAGGAAGATCAAGAAAGCGCAGTACAATAAGGAGCGCTATCTGAAGAAAAACGTTGTCTCTATGACAACTAAAGAACTTGTCGTTGTTCAAACTGAGATCAAGAAACTCAGTGATGAATTTGACGCATACCGCGCTGACTGGTTTGGAGCCAAGGTGCGCTTTGTGAAACTTGCGGATAACTTCACCTGAAATGTTGCAGCCCTAACGCAACAGGGAGTTCCTCAGGCTGAAGCATCTGCTCAGCCGACTGAAGAACATGCTAGCACCGCTGATGAAAATCAGGCTGCTGAAGAAAATGTGAGTTCCAGGGCTGATGACTGCATACCAGCCGCTGAAGAAATTTCCAGGGCATCCACTAGTGGTGCGCCTGAAGAATATGAAGAAATCAGGGCAACTGCATCAGTTGTGCTTGAAGAAAATCAACCAGATTCCTCTGCTCCTCCTGCGCCAACACCAACTCCGATCCTTCCATCTGCATCAAATGGGAAGAAAACCAAGGCTGGAGAGCATGCAGCAGCGAAGAAAAGGAAAGCATCAGCTGCTTCAGATTCTTCAGCTCCGAAGAAGATGAAGCCTTTGACCACCTCATTTGAAAATCCCATTGATGCTGTTCCTCTCTCTACCATGCCATCAAAGTACCTTGTTCCTTTCGATGAAGAATATGTGATCCCCAGCGGATCTGATGAAGAAATTCCTTCGGTTGTTTCGTTAGAGAAGTTGGATGAAGAAATTGAAGTGGATGAGATCCCTTCAACACCTGTCATTTCCTCGCCTCTGCCTTAGTTCATTGCTGAAGAGGCTGGCATTGAAGAAATGGAAGATGAAGATGTGGACATTGGCTGCTCCACACCAGTGATGAGTGATGAATTCTGGGAAAGTCAGCATCCAAACTCTCAAATGTTCACACCATTGCAGAAAATACCTCAGTCCCCTGCACAAACTGTTCAAATGGGCTCTGAAGAAACTCACCCCACTTCATCTGTACGTGAAGAAATTCCAGCCACTAGTGCTGAAGAAACTGCTGCTGCTGAACATCTGAAGATGCAGACTGCCACTGAAGAGGAACCAGAAATTCCTCAGACTGAAGAACCTATGATTGAGATTCTGGAGGTCGTGATGCAACTCACTGACACTCCTCTACCCAAGCCAAAGGATCCATTCTCCAGGAAGCAAAAATTCAAGGATGATGATTTCTTCGGCGAGCACGTATTCTTCACAGACTACAACCCTTATGACTCTTCTTGCATTAGGAAGAGGCCAAGCCAATTTCTATTCCTAAGTGCTGTTCAACAAAACCAAAATCTTCTACCATGAGCACATTCCTCACGTGGATATGGAATCTCTGTCGTGTTTCATGCCAGTCCTTAGTGTTCTTCACGATGCTGGATTGTTAAATTTCTTCTCTGACATCTGTGATTGGAATGAAGAACTGATTCTTCAATTTTATGTTACACTGCACATCATAGGATATTCTGAAGATGTGAATTCATGGGTGCTGGACTGGATGTCTGAGAACACTCACTACACAGCACCAGCTACTGAATTGCTTCGTGCATTACCACTCAGTCCTCCCCTTGAAGAAGCTCATTGCATTTACAGTGAACCTGAGCTTACAAATCACTACATTCAAGTTCTGATGAAACCTTTGAAGCCAGGTCAGGCCCCACGAACCAAATTCCTCGTGAAGGAATTACTATATGTGCCCAAAATTGTCTATCGCATTCTAACGAGGACAATGAGTCCCATCAAAGGCCACAACTCATCTGATGAGGAAATTGTTGGCATCATGAAGAATCTGGTTTTCAATATCGTTCATGGAATTCCTGTCAATTATCACGATTTCTTCATGAGGACTCTGGCAAATGTTGCACTTTCTCCATTTGAGCTGAAGCCTTATGCACCTTGGATTATGAGATTCCTCAGGACAAGGTCTTCACTCAACTACAAAGCTGATTTTTAGAATCACCTCAGCTACTTGCCCCCGATTGAAGTCCTCAAGCGGACCTATTCCTCTGTTGATGAAAAGGGCAAGTCAGCAGCTGTTATAGATGAAGGCATTCGTCCATTGGATGGACAGTTTCGCAAAGCTGCATCTTATTCCACCAATGATCACTCTGCCACACATGCCTCTGCCAATGCACCCAAGTCTACTCCTCAAGCCACTGCTCCTTGTGTGATGACTGATCGTGAGCTTCTGCTTAGTCTTCACCAGAAGGTGGATCAAAATCATAAATGGGTTAAGCGTCAGTTTGGTTCATTTCTTCACAACATGACTGCTACGCACAATGCAGTGAAGAAAAAACCATTACTATCTCCATGAAGTTTTCGGTCGCACCTGGGCCATTCTATCACATCTGTATGGTGAAGAAGATCTCAAGAAAATGGGTCTCAAGGAAGATTTTGATTGGTCTGCACCTCCACTGAAGAAGTTCAAGAAGGTTAAGGTTTCTTCTTTGGTGTCCAGCTCATATTCTTCATCACGCGATACTGACGAGTACAAAGACTTGGACGACACTGCGGCATGCCCTTCCACGACAAACGACCCCAACAACGCTGGCGCTCCTTCATCAACTTGATATTCTTCAGGGGCGTTAGTCCTCATATTCGATCCTTTTGGTCATTTCATGACAAAGGGGGGGAATTTTGAGTTAGTCTTCAAGCGGGTCTTTCTATATGGGCATTTTTTTTGTTAAGTTAAAACTCTCGTTCTTCTGAGACTTTATTGGACCGAGTTGTAAACTTAAACCCGATGGTTCTCTAGTACTTTTGATATGTTTTTCTGCATGCTTATTCCTCATATATGCTATTGCACGCATGCTGAATTACATCAGTCACCATATTTCATCATGCATTTCAAATGCTTCATTGTGATATGTCAAATGCGTGTATGAATTACAAGATATAGGGGGAGATCTCCATGATTCTACTCTTCAAGTGTGCAATGCTTCAAAAGCAAATACCTCACCATGCACATATTCAGGGGGAGTTCTTCTATATCTTGCAATCAAATTCCTCAATATGAGTATTTACACTTCATATGTTTATCCTCGTTGAAAACTTAACCTATATTGTCATCAATCACCAAAAAGGGGGAGATTGTAAGTGCATCTAGTGCCCTTAGTGATTTTGGTGTATTGAAGACTTATAGGTTAAGGGACTAATGTGTTTGTGAGTGTACACGGGTCTATAAGTCTATGAGGAGTTTGATATTTACAAAGAAAGTCAACCCCTAAAAATGAAGTTCTTCGACTGAAGACTTTGGATTTCTAAAGACTTTCTGAAGACTTTGAAAGTGAAGAAATTGGTGTGACCTTGAAGACTTGGTATTCATTCGAGGAACATGAAGTGTGAAGACTTTTGTTTTCGTAGTTTCATTTTCTCTTTCTTGAGTCATAGGAAACACCGTACTGTTAAAGGGGGTTGAGGAAATACTAAGGAAAAATTTCCATTTGATGCTCAACTCAAATCCTACACCTACCAATCCCTTCGAGTGAAGCCATTGGAAATCTCAAATAGTTCAGTCATATTCTTCAGTGACAAAGACGAAGTTCTTCTGGTCTCTGAGGAATTTGTTCTGACTGAGGAGTTAGGAATTCGCCAGTGCGGATTGCCTACACAGTGAGCAATATGATAGCCCTGAGGATTTCGCCACTCAAAATTCCGACCGTTGCTGTGCTATGCGCCAGCTGTCCCGAAATATCTATCCAACTAATGGTCTTATCATTGAAGGGTATTTATGTCTTATCATGTTGGGCTGCTCCCTAGGCTATAAATAGCCGCCCCTACAACCACTAGCTGGTTGGCTGCTCCGAGAGAAACTGACACTTGTCATTTGAGAGCATCCCATCCTCCGAGGACTTTGAGCGAAAATCATCAAGTGAGGAAAACCCAAACCCAAACACCTACAAACCCCAAGTGATTGAGCATCACTGAAGAGATTGATCCTGCATGGATCCAACACTTGTTACCTTTGAAGACTGTGCTTCTTCCAGACGGTTAGGCATCATGGTCTAGAGCATCCAAGAGGAATTGTGGATCACCGAGTGACCAAGTTTGTAAAGGTTCGGAAGTCACCTCAAGACTTACCACGAGTGATTGCGCGAGGTCTGTGTGACCTTAGCTCAAGGGGAATACGGTGAGGACTGAGTGTCCTGAGTTGCGTGTTCAGGACTGGGTGTCCGGGACTGTGTGTCCTCAGGTTTAAATACCTAGCCTCCCTACCCAGACGTACAACTGAGAAAGCAGTTGTAACTGGTCTACCAAATCATTGTCTTCAGCAAGCTTACAGGTTCTATTTCCTCAACTCTTTCATTTCCTCATAATTGTGTTGTGTGCTTGTTCATATCTGTGCTTGAAGACTTTGACTGAAGATTTTCACAATTTCCTCAGTTCAATTTCTTCAGTCTGTTTGTCTTCATCCTGTGTTATCCTGTGCTTACGCTTTCTGTATTCTATGCCTGTCTTCATTTCATCATGATGACTATGCTTGTGTTCTGTTATGTTTACTTTTGAGTACTTATTCCGCTGCTAGTAGTTCTTCGCTAAGGAATTTCCTCACCTGCAAATTCCTAAGTGAAGAATTCATGAAAATCGCCTATTCACCCCCCTCTAGTCGATATAACGCACTTTCAGTTCTCTGAACATTTGTCTTTGTGTATCATATGGCATACAGTAAGCATAAACTGTCCTCATAATTTTCCGACTATTTTTTTAAGGTTGTTGGAATTGCTGAGAGGAAATTAAAAGCTGAATGTGTGTTGTAACACAAGAAAATTAGTGGGGAACAATCTCATGGGTCATCACATTTAAGGTCTCATTTGGAAACGGGTGATGCTAAGAAATCCATAGATTCAAAACAACAAAAATTGAGGTTGACAAAAGGTGATGCTGGTAAAGTCAATTAGTTTTAAATCCATTTATTTCTATTAGGAGTAGTTATGCATTATTATTATTTTTGATTATCTTCTTACTAAATTTCGAATAACTTTTCTTTAGATAATGTCACTTTCGATCATTTTGCGATTCAATCTATTCTTGAAGATGAAGAAGAAGCCATAGTAACATTACATTGCCTCCATTTACAATTTATCTTGTACAAATGATGCTATTGAGTACATTCTTATACTTTTTATTATTTTTTGTAGGAGGAATGGGAATTTGAAATCACTATTGAAGACCAAAATGAGCAACAAGTGGCTCATTACTTGGCGGTTAGCATTGAAGCATGGGCGTGCATTGCTGTTATTCAATCCATGTTGTTTCGTTGATTTTGTTAGCATTGCAAGTTTGCAAACTTGATTTTTTTTTCAAAGTTAGTTTGTAATGGAGATTAAGACCTTTGTGTGTCAATCGTCATTGTGAACTTTTGATGTAAGTGCAAATGAGATTGTGATGGCTCAGTACCTTACTTTAGTTTTAGATCTTGTTCTCATCTTACCTTTATCAGGCCAATGTTATATACTGTACCCACCGGATACCCATTGCGTATGGGTATGGGTACCACTCTGTGCCCATGAATACTGAAATGGGTGGGTATGGAAAAAAAGATTTGGGTATGGGTTTGGGCAGAAAAAGGTCGTACCCACCCATACCCTACCCATTGCCATCCCTAGCAGCGGCGGGCGGCAGGCGACGGTGACTGCGGCGAGCGGGCGGCGGCGGCTGCGGTCGAGGCGAGGTGGGGAGGAGGTGGCGGCGGGGCGGCGGTATATAAAGGGACGGGGGCACCGCTGCTTGGAAGAGGGGCCGTCGGGTCGGACCGGGAGTCGTGCCCCCGCCGGACTCGGGCGGCGGCGGCAGCTCGGTCTCCCTGCACGGGAGGAAGGCGGCGCGGGAGTGGGTCGGCCTGCTCGGCTCGGCCTTCGGCCCAGTCGGCGGGAAGTTTTTTTAAAATAAAATCTCGCCCGAAGAAAAACGTAAAAAAATATATAAAAATCCTAAAAATACCAGAAACAATTTTCACCGTCTAAACCTAATATTTAGAACAAAGTGAACATTGTTCTGGCCTAAAAATACAATTTTCAAAAATGCATATTTTTCTAATACAGATAAAATAGCAAATAAAATCCAAATCAAATATAAAATCGATTTTAAATTTTCTTCTCCAATATTCCTGTTTTTTGAAGAAGTCATATTATCTTCTCTCTTTTATTTTGAATATTGGAAATAATTTGGAGAGAAAAATATTCAAATCAAATTGATCCTCTTTTCAAATTTGAGAAAATTCAAATATGAAAATATGTGAAACCTCCAACTCTCTCCTTAGGTCCTTGAGTTGCTTAAGATTTCTAGGATCACAACCAAAATGCAAGTAAAAGTATGATATGCATATGATGACCTATGTATAACATCCAAATTGAAAATTGGGATGTTACAAACTGCTTCAGTCTCATTATGTCGAAAAGATCTTGAGTCGTTTTGGGTATAGCGGCTGCACGCCTTCTCCAACTCCATATGATGCTAGTGTGTTGCTTCGAAAGAATCGACGGATTGCTAGAGATCAACTGAGGTATTCTCAGATTATTGGCTCGCTTATGTATTTGGCGAGTGCCACGAGGCCTGACATCTCTTTTGTTGTGAGCAAGCTGAGTCGGTTTGTGTCAAAACCAGGAGATGATCATTGACATGCGCTTGAGAGAGTTATGTTCTACTTGAAAGGCATTGCGAGCTATGGTATTCACTACACTGGGTATCCGAGGGTACTAGAGGGTTATAGTGACTCAAACCGAACCTCTGTTGCTGATGAGATTAAGGCCACAAGTGGTTATGTTTTTACACTTGGTGGTTGATATGTCTCGGTCATATCTATAATTTTTGATTGTTCCATGCCAATATTCTACAACTTCCATATACTTTTGGCAACTTTTTATACTATTTTTGGGGACTAACATATTGATCCAGTGCCCAGTGCAAGTTCATGTTTGTTGCATGTTTTATGTTTCATAGAAAACTCATATCAAACGGAATCCAAACAGGATAAAAATGGACGGAAAATATTTTTGGAATATTTGGAGAATATGGGAAGAAAATCAACACGAGACGGTGCCCGAGGGAGGCACGAGGCAGGGGGGCGCCCCACCCCCCTGGGCGCGCCCCTGACCCTCGTGCCCCCCGTAAGGCGGTTAATGCTATTCTTCGGCAGCAAGAAAGCTAATTTTCAGAAGAAAAAAATCTCGGCGAAGGTTTCAATCCAATCGGAGTTACGGATCTCCATATATATACGAAACGGTGAAAGGGCGGAATACCAGAACGCAGAAACAGAGAGAGACAGAGAGACTGATCCAATCTCAGGGGCTCTCGCCCCTCCCATGCCATGGAGGCCAAGGACCAGAGGGGACCCTTCTCCCATCTAGGGAGGAGGTCAAGGAAGAAGAAGAAGAAGGGCCCCCCTCTCCCCTTCTCTTCTGGTGGTGCCGGAACGCTGTCGTGGCCGCCATCATCATCACCACGATGTTCACCAACACCTCCACCATCTTCACCAACATATCCATCACCTTCCCCCTCTATCTACAGCGGTCCACTCTCCCGCAACCCGCTGTACCCTCTACTTGAACATGGTGCTTTATGCTTCATATTATTATCCAATGATGTGTTGCCATCCTATGATGTCTAAGTAGATTTTCATTGTCCTATCGGTGGTTGATGAATTGCTATGATTGATTTAATTTTCTTGTGGTTATGTTGCTGTCCTTTGGTGCCCATCAGATGAGCGCGCGCATGGATCACACCATAGGGTTAGTTGTATGTTGATAGGACTATGTATTGGAGGGCAAGAGTGACAGAAGCTTCAACCTAGCATAGAAATTGATGCATTCGGAATTGAAGGGGGACCAATATATCTTAATGCTATGGTCGGGTTTTACCTTAATGAATGTTAGTAGTTGCGAATGCTTGCCAATAGTTCCAATCATAAGTGCATAGAATTCCAAGTCAGGGATGACATGCTAGCAGTGGCCTGTCCCACATAAAACTTGCTATCGGTCTAGTAAAGTAGTCAATTGCTTAGGGAAAATTTCACAACTCCTACCACCACTTTTCCACACTCTCTATATTTACTTTATTGTGTCTTTATCTAAACATCCCCTACTTTTTATTTACGCGCTCTTTATTATCTAGCAAACCTATCCAAAAACACCTACAAAGTACTTCTAGTTTCATACTTGTTCTATGTAAAGCGAACGTTAAGCATGCGTAGAGTTGTATCGGTGGTCGATAGAACTTGAGGGAATATTTGTTCTACCTTTAGCTCCTCGTTGGGTTCTACACTCTTAATTATCGAAAGAGGCCACAATTGATCCCCTATACTTGTGGGTTATCAAGACCTTTTCTAGCGCCGTTGCCGGGGAGCCATAGCGTGGGGTGAATATTCTCGTGTGTGCTTGTTTGCTTTATCACTAAGCAATTTTTATTTGCTGTTCTAAGTTGTTCTCTATATTTAGTTATGGATATGGAACACGAAATACCAAAAAAATAGGTTTACTTGCTACTCATGGAGATGGGGAACCTCCTAAAACCCTCGATGCTCATTGTGTGAAAGAGATTATGTACTACTTTGATAATCCTGAGAAAACCCCATTCAATTATATAATGGGAGACACGTTGGATCAACGTGAATACTTTAGGGATTATCGCTTGACTCAAAAATGGAAACTATTATGGGATCAAATTCATATCTTGCATTGGTATGCTCGGGAACTATGCTTGAGATATGATTATACTTGTTGCTCTAGGATGAAGGCTCCACACCTTCCCTTTTCATGCAAATTTAATGATGATAAAACCTTGGCTTCTTATGCTAATGGTATATATGATTACTATGATGTGGAACAAATAGAAGGATTTGTTTCTTTTATGGGTGCTTATGAAATTGAATCTTTGTTTAAAGAGTGTCAAAATTTTGATGATTCAGTTTATAGACCTGAAAATTTAGCTATCTTTAAATATTGCTATGAGAATTATGAATTCAATTCCAATATTGATGATTTTATTGAGAGAGTCTCCGCTGTCCAAGAAGAGACTAATATTTTGCAGGAGTCTATGGAAGAAGAAATTGATGAAACTATGATCTCATTGGATGAAAAAGATGATGAGGAGAGCGAAGAACAAAAGGAGGAAGAACGGATTAGCTACCCGTGCCCACCTTCTAATGAGAGTAACCCTCCAACTCATACATTGTTTAATGTCCCTTCGTGCTTACCGAAGGATGATTGCTATGATCCCATTGATTCTCTTGAAATATCCCTTTTTGATGGTGCTTGCTATGCTTGTGGCCAAGATGCCAATATGAATTATGCTTATGGAGATGAACTTGCTATAGTTCCTTATGTTAAACATGAAATTGTTGCTATTGCACCCACACATGATAGTCCTATTATCTTTTTGAATTCTCCCGACTACACTATATCAGAGAAGTTTGCGCTTATTAAGGATTATATTGATGGGTTGCATTTTACTATTACACATGATGATTTTGATAGATATAATATGCATGTTCTTGCTGCTCCTACTTGCAATTATTATGAGGAACTATATCTCCACCTCTCTATGTTTCCAATGCGATAAAATTGCAAGAAACTGTTTATACTATGCATTGGCCTTTACTATGTGTGCATGAATTGTTCTTTTATGACATGCTGATGCATAGGAAGAGAGTTATACTTCGTTGTTGCATGATATATGTTACTTTGTGCTCACTACTAAATTACAAATCATTGTTAATTAAAATTGGCTTTGATATACCTTGGGATCCGGGTGGATTCATTACTTGAGCACTATATGCCTAGCTTAATGGCTTTAAAGAAAGTGCTGCCAGGGACACAACCCGGAAGTTTTAGAGAGTCATTTATTTCTGATGTGTGCTTTTATATAGTTCAAAACAAAAAAATAAAGAGGGGAACCCAAAACTTTTCAAAAAGAAAAGTGAAAGTGAGATAGACGAGCATTGTGAAAGTGGGGGACATCCTTGAACTTTGTTCCTGCCCATCGAAACTTTGTGAATCTTAATTACAGAAAATTTTCAACAAAAATAATTATCCCCTTGTACAATTCATTGTATTATAAAAATAATGTGCCAAGGTTTGCCTTTCAGATGTTTACTTTGCTTTTTGGTTTGTACGGTGCAGGATAGAAATTTTGGCTGTTGTGCGTGATTTTACATTTTTTACTGGAACGTCAAACTGTTCTGAAACTTTTTGCAATGTCTTTATATACAAATTATTTCTTTTTAATAATTTTGGTAGAATTTTTGGGGTACCAGAGGTATGGTGAATGGTCAGATTATTACAGACTATTCTGTTTTAGACAGATTCTGTTTTTGATGCATAGTTTGCTTGTTTTGATGAAACTATCGATTTATATCAGTGGATTAAGCCATGGAAAAGTTATATTACAGTAGCTAAAATGAAAAAACAAAATATGAATTGGTTTTCAACAGTACTTAAAGTAGTTATTTGCTTTATTGTACTAAAGGATCTTACCGAATTTTCTGTTCAGTTTTGTGTGGATGAAGTGTTCGAAGATCGAGGAGGTCTCGATGTGAGGAGAAGAAGGACATGCGAGAGCTCAAGCTTGGGGATGCCCAAGGCACCACAAGTAAATATTCAAGGAGACTCAAGCATCTAAGCTTGGGGATGCCCCGGAAGGCATCCCCTCTTTCTTCAACGAGTATCGATATGTTTTTGGATTCGTTTCGTTCATACGATATGTGCAATCTTGGAGCATCTTTTGAATTTAGTTTTCATTTTTATTTTATGCACCATGCTGGTATGAGATAGTCCTTGGTTGATTTATAGAATGCTCTATGCACTTCACTTATATATTTTGAGTATGGCTTTGTAGAATGCTTCATGTGCTTCACTTATATCATTTGAAGTTTGGATTTCCTGTTTCTCTTTACATAGAAAACCGCCATTTGTAGAATGCTCTTTTGCTTCACTTATATTTGTTAGAGCATGGGCATATCTTTTGTAGAAATAATTAAACTCTCTTGATTCACTTATATCTATTTAGAGAGATGACAGGAACTGGTCATTCACATGGTTAGTCATAAAATCCTACATAAAACTTGTAGATCACTGAATATGATATGTTTGATTCCTTGCAATAGTTTTGCGATATAAATATGGTGATATTAGAGTCATGCTAGTGGGTAGTTCTGGATTAGTAGAAATACTTGTGTTGAGCTTTTTGATTCTCGTAGCATGCACGTATGGTGAACTGTTATGTAACGAAGTCGGAGCATGAGGTATTTATTGATTGTCTTCCTTATGAGTGGCGATCAGGGATGAGCGATGGTCTTTTCCTACCAATCTATCCCCCTAGGTGTAACATCCCAAATTTTTAATTTGGAATGTTATACATTAGATCATCATGCATATCATATTTTATTTTGCATTTTGGTTGATCCTAGAAATTCTACGCAACTCAATGACCCACGGAGAGAGTTGGGGATTTTGTTATTTTCATATTTGAGTTCTCTCAAATTTTGAGAATAGGATCATTTGATTTTATTTATTTTATCATCAATTATTTCTATTACAAAAATATGAGAGAGGGAATAAAATGACTTTCCCAAAATAAAGAAATATTGAGGATTTAATAATAAAATCAAATAAGATTTTATTTCGGAGTTTTTCGGTGTTTTATTTGAATTTAGGAAAAATGTGCGTTTTTCAAAATTGCATTTAGGGCCCAAATAAATGTTCACCTTGTCCGAGCCGCCCCAGCCCATCAGCCCCGCCTTGATCCACGTGCGCCGCTGGAGCCGCCGCCGCCGATGATCCCGCCGCCCGAGGTTCGTCGCGCCTCGTTCTTCGTGCCGAAAAAAAAGAAAAAAAAATCAGCGTTCGTCGTTTTACTTTTTCTCGGACTAAATCCGTGATTTTTCTGATCGTGATTCCTGATCCCATTTTTGTTTTAGTTTAACTTTTTGCTCGTTTATCGGAATCAGGCGATTCAAGCGCCTAGGGATTCGTCTCGAAACCCTCTATCCGGATAATCAACTTAAACAAGATTTTGCTACTGTAAAATTTGCCCTGGATCCAGATTAGTTGAACGAAGTTGTTTTGTTTTTCCGTTTGTTTTTCGTTGCTTCGTTCGATTTGATTCTTTTTTCCAACCGGAGTTCTTAAGTTGAACCTTCTGGTTAGATCTCTTATATGAGTTTTACCTGTGCATTAGATGAGTGCTTATTGTATGCTTGTTTGTTTGTCTGTGATAGAATACCCGGAGTGCGCCTCCTGTTACTTCGAATCGTTAGGTTTCGCGGATCATCAGCAAGGCAAGTAACACTTTGATCATACCTTTTCTACTACCCAGTTTTATTGCATTAGATCAATCCTCACACATTGCATGATTAGGATCTAATTAAATTTTGGGATGGGAAGTAGATGAGGTAGTACCTGTTACCTGTTTATTTTCAAACCTTTGGGAGTTACTTCTACGTTTGCTTATTATGCCATGCTATGCTAGTAGACGTGGATTGGGTGAGTGAAATCCATGACAGATGTGAGATTGTTAATTAATGGTTTATCTAAGGTGGCAACTTAAACACACATCTGGGTGGACTGAGGCACCTGGGTATTCCAGGACTTGCCTGTTTTCTTTTGGACCGCCACCCAGGCTCAAAGGGATCATGAGACTATTCATACTAGAAACTTCCGTGTGCAGCCACAAGCTATTATGGGCTCTAGCATAGTTGACTAAGTTGTGCGAACTCTTACAGTGGTAGACTAGCAGATGTAGGGGATGTAGGTGGTATGGTCTACCCGATCGTAAGGTGCTAGCGCTTTTGAAAGACTATGTCTCGGTCATCCGTCTTCTCAAACACCCTGTAGTGCGAGAAAACAAACGGAGGCGATCGAGTCTTGTGGGGAAAAGTGCGCAAACCTCTGCAGAGTGTAATAAACTAATCATGGTCAGCCGTGTACCCGGTTATGGACATCTTGAGTATCTAGTACTTGTATTTTCATGTGAATCTCAACATGTTACACTAAATTAATTTTTGTTGGATTATGTTTAATGATGATGCTTAATTGGGATTGAGAATGCTGTCAACCATTCTCAATGTTTAACAACCACCATGATAGTAAATAAATTTATTCCTTTGAAGTAGGGAAAAATTGGCTTTACGCAAAACTGTAACCATAGAGCTCTCCACCAGCCAAATATGCATATAGTATAGCTGTTTCATTCCATTACTCTCTATGTGTTACATTGCCAGCATATTCCATGTGCTGAACCGTTTCGGGCTGCAACGTTAATGTTGCAGACTTTTCAGACGACGATTAAGGAGTTTTTAGGTCGTGGTTCTATACTCAGTGATGCCGTTGGAGTTGATGGACTCACTTATCTTCCAAGCCTTCCGCTGTTATCGTTATTAGATGGCCTTAAGCCATATTTATTGTAATAAGTTCTCGCTTGAGAAACTCGATGTAATAAGTGTGTGATTGCTACTCTGCTATAAATCCTCCGAGTACTGTGTGGTGTTAGCATTACTGATCCAGGGATGACACCGGAGCACAGAGATCAGACTGTTTGAGGTCTGGTCGCTACAGAGATGGTATCAGAGCACACTCTTACTGTAGGACACGACCACTAAGCTAAAGACCTAGATCACTATTCACTCTCTTCTCTTCTGACCTCTCATCTTTTCTACTCTTTAGGATGGCGGATGCAAGGAACAAGTTCACACAACCGGATGAAGATACACCCTTTGGACGCCACTTGAAGGAAGTCACTAGATACCTGAATATAGGAGTACCAAGCTTCACGGGAACCTACAACGCCACTTTACCTGAAGAAGAGCGCTGGATGATTCAAGTTCAAGTTCCAGGAAGGACGTTCATGCTAGTCACTGAGCCCATAGAGTTTTCTTTTGATGCACCAACTTGGAGTCTAGGAAAGAGCATGGCAGCTCACATCGCCATGGGACGCATTGGAGAAGTCTACCACAAGGATCTCAAGGATACTATCTACCAGATTTGTGGGCGCCGAGATGAACACTGGGAGATGATCAGCACCAGGAAGGATAGATCAATCGCAGCTTTTATCCAGGAGCTAAACTAGCACACTCGACGACAGGAGAACCAGATGTGCGCCGACATGATAGACCTAAAGAAGGCAAAGACTAGAATCAAGGAACTAGAGGAAGAAATCAAGGCTACACGTGAAGATTATGAAGAGGAAATTGAAGTATTGGTGGAGAAGAATGACGACCTGATCAAGAAGATTGGAATATTTATGGGAGACCCTACGCCAGTAGACGAAGACGAAGAACCCCAGGAAATTAGCCCGGAAGACTACATCATCATCGACGGCACCGACTCGGAAGCAGATAGTAGCGATGATGACTATGTTGATGAAGCTGGAGCAGATATTATGGAGTCAACAACCGAAGAATATTTCTAGTAGACCACCTCATCAGTAGTCGTAGTCCACCATGTAAATATAGTAGTCCGAGCACTTTTGCGATAGTTAGATCGATTGTATGCCTTTGTTTGATTGAATGAAGTGAATTGTTTGCTTTTGCCTCATGTGCATATGGGTAGTGTTTTCTCTTTAGACCCCCTCTATTCTTATATCTCATCTTTTCTAAACCCTCAGATGCCTCCGAGACGTGACCCCGGATTTACCTTTCCACCGGAGCTCACCCAGTTGATCCAGCAGCAGAACACATTGATGCAGTTGCTAGTCCAGAATCAGAATCAGGGGAACAACAACAACAACCCACCACCACCACCACCTGCTGACCACTTAGCCCGTTTTCTTAGGCTGAATCCGCCGGTGTTTTCCAGTAGCACCGAGCTGATAGTAGCAGATGATTGGCTCCGCAAGATAGCTAGGGAGTTGACCACAGTAGGACGCACAGATGCGGAGAAGGTGAAGTTTGCCGCACATCAGTTAGAAGGACCCGCAGCATCATGGTGGGAGAATTTCACAGCCACTTTCCCAGTAGACACTGTCACATGGGACCAGTTTCAGCAGGCTTTTCATACTGCACATGTTTCAGCAGGAGCTATGGCCATGAAGAAGCGTGAGTTTCGCAACTTGCGCCAAGGAGGAAGGACAGTTGGCCAGTATGTGGAGGAATTTAGTAAGCTAGCACGTTATGCCCCAGATGACATCGCTACGGATGCAGCTAAGCAGGAGAAGTTTCTGGAAGGACTGAATGATGAGTTGAGCATGTAGTTGATGGTAGCAACCTTCAACAACTACCAGGAGTTGGTAGATCATGCTCTTATGATTGAAGGGAAGCAGCAGCAAATTGAGAATCGCAAGAGGAAGTATGGACAAGGAAAGTACAATTCAAGAGCTCAGCAGAAGCCACGTTTTACCCCTAGACCGGGAGGACATTTTCAGCATACCCATGGAGGAGGTAGCTCGCACAATCACAATGGCACCAAGAATGGTAATGGCAATGGAGGAAGCAATGGCCAGAACCACACCAACCCCTCAACCCCAGCCAAGAAGGACCTAAGCCAAGTCACTTGCTTTAAGTGTTCGAGGACAGGACATTATGCCAATGAATGTCCTGAATTACAAAATGGAAATACCAATGGAAGTTCAGGGAAGAAGCCGAACCCTTTCAACAGGGGACAGGTGAACCACGTTACGTGGAGGAGGTTGAAGCTCAGCCCGATGCAGTAATAGGTAAGTTTTTGGTTAAGTCAGTTACTGCACTCATTCTTTTTGATACTGGTGCATTGCATTCATACATCTCAAGGGGATTTGTGGATAAGTATAACCTACCAACCCAAGCCCTTAGGTCACCCATGTTAGTAACCTCGCCCGGAGCATAGTATGTGGCTAGTCTATGGTGTGATCGGTTACCATTAAGGATTGGTAACTATGTTTTTCCCTCAGACCTAATAGTATTGGAATCTCAAGGATTGGATGTGATATTAGGCATGGATTGGTTATCAAAGTATGAATGGAATATTGAATGTGCTAGTAAGTCAATTTTGCTTACCACCCCAGAAGGGAGAAGGATCAAGTATGTATCCCGGCATGTGCTAAAGAGGACTCAAGTGAATTGCCTAACAGGAGTTGTGTAGGAGGAAGTACCAGTGGTAAGGGATTTCCCTGATGTATTTCCAGAGGAGTTGCCAGGCATGCCACCGGATAGAGATATTGAGTTTTTGATTGAGCTATTGCCAGGCACAGGGCCAATATTAAAGAGACCATATAGGATGCCAGCAAAGGACTTGGTGGAAATTAAGAAGCAGACTAAGGAGTTACTAGATAAAGGATATATTCGCCCAAGTTCTTCACCTTGGGGATCGCCAGTACTTCTAGTGGAGAAGAAGCATGGATCTTTAAGGATGGTTGTTGATTATCCAGGATTGAATGAAGTAACGATCAAGAACAAGTACCCACTGCCGATGATCAATGATCTGTTTGATCGATTGCAAGGAGCTAAGGTATTTTCCAAGATCGATCTGCGATCAGGATACCACCAGTTGAAGATTCGAGAACAGGATATTCCGAAGACAACTTTTACCACCAGGTATGGGCTGTACGAGTATACCATTATGTCATTTGGTCTGACTAACACACCTGCCTATTTTATGAACATGATGAACAAAGTGTTTATGGAGTTTTTGGATAAGTTCGTCGTAGTGTTCATTGATGATATCCTAGTCTACTCGAAGAATGAAGAGGAGCATAAGGAGCATTTGCGTTTGGTACTTGGAAAGCTCAGAGAACATCAATTATATGCCAAGTTCAGCAAATGTGAGTTTTGGTTGAAGGAAGTAGGATTCCTCGGACACGTTATATCAGGAGAAGGTATAGCAGTAGATCCCACTAAAGTTGAAACCGTGACCAAGTGGGAAGCCCCAACATCAGTTGGAGAGATCCGGAGTTTCCTTGGACTCGCAGGATACTACCAGAGATTTATTGAGAATTTCTCAAAGATTGCGAAGCCTATGACTGAGTTGTTGAAGAAAGATACCAAGTTCATATGGACAGAGGAATGTGAGGCTAGTTTCCAGGAGTTGAAGAAACGTTTGGTTACCTCACCAGTGTTGATTTTGCCAGACTAGACCAAAGATTATGAGGTGTATTGTGACGCTTCACGTCGAGGACTTGGAGCAGTGCTTATGCAGGAAGGGAGAGTTGTTTCATATGCCTCAAGACAACTGAAGCCTCATGAGTTGAATTATGCTACGCATGATTTGGAGTTAGCAGCCGTAGTGCATGCTTTGAAAACATGGAGACATTTTGTCATTGGAAACCATTGTGAGGTGTACACGGATCATAAGAGTTTGAAGTACATTTTCACACAGAAGGAGTTAAACCTCAGACAAAGGAGATGGTTGGAGCTTATCAAGGATTATGATATGAAATTGCATTATCACCCCGGAAAGGCTAATGTAGTAGCTGACGCATTAAGCCGTAAGATCCATGTCAATACATTAATGACGGGAGGAATACCAAGGGAGTTAGCCGAAAATCTTCGTGAACTATGTTTGGAAATAGTTCCGAGAGACTATGTAGCAGCATTGGAGATTCAGTCAACCTTGATGGATAAAATCAGGGAAGCTCAGAAAGCTGACAAAGAGATTGCTGCTATAAAGGAGAAACTGAGCAAAGGAAAAGCTAAAGGATTTCGTGAGGATGAGCACGACACCCTATGGTTTGAAGACCGTGTCTACGTGCCCAATGACCCGAAGATCAGGAAATTGATTTTGCAAGAGGCACACGACTCACCATATTCAATTCACCCAGGAAATACCAAGATGTATCTGGATTTGAAGGATATTTTCCGGTGGACCGAAATGAAGAAGGATATAGCGGAGTATGTAGCAGTTTGTGATGTATGTCAGAGAGTAAAGGCAGAGCATCAGAAGCCAACAGGATTGTTACAACCATTGCCGATACCCGAATGGAAGTGGGATAAGCTAGGCATGGATTTTATCACGGGATTGCCCAGGACTCGTTCAGGCTATGAATCAATTTGGGTTGTAGTTGATCGATTGACGAAGGTAGCTCATTTCATCCCGGTAAAGACCACTTACCCCAGTGATAAGTTGGCAAAGATATACATGACCAAGATCATATGTCTGCATGGAGTTCCAAGGAGTATCATATCGGATAGAGGAACCCAATTTACCTCAAAGTTCTGGAAGCAGTTGCACGAAACTTTGGGAACCAGGCTAGAATTTAGTATAGCTTTTCATCCACAGACAGATGGACAGACCGAGAGAGTCAATCAGATTTAGGAGGATATGCTGAGAGCTTGTGCGCTAGATTATGTATCTAGTTGGGACGATAATTTGCCATTTGCAGAGTTCTCTTACAATAACAATTACCAAACCAGTTTAAAGATGGCCCCTTTCGAAGCCTTGTACGGAAGGAGGTGCAGGACACTGTTGTCATGGGATGAAGTTGGAGACCGCCAGTTGTTTGGACCTGACTTGATTAAGGAGTCTGAACAGAAGGTGAAATTGATTCGTGATAGGCTCAAGGTAGCCCAGTCCAGACATAAGAGTTATGCGGATTATAAACGCAAGGAGATAGTTTACGAAGTCGGAGACAGAGCTTATCTTCGAGTATCTCCACTTCGGGGAACAAAGCGTTTTGGAGTTAAAGGGTAGTTAGCGCCATGATTTGTAGGACCATATCGAGTTTTGGAGCGTATGGGAGAAGTGGCCTACAAGCTGGAATTGCCCGAAGGATTGTTAGGAGTACATGATGTGTTCCACGTTTCTTAGTTAAAGAAATGTCACGCGGAGATGGCTGACATACCATTGAGAGGCACAGTGCCATTGGAAACTATTCAGTTGGATAACGATTTGACCTACGAGGAGAAACCAGTTAAGATTCTCGAGTTTGCCAGCCGAGTTACTCGCAGCAAGGTTATCAAGTTTTGCAAAGTCCAGTGGAGCCACCACTCAGAGGATGAAGCCACCTGGGAGCGAGAGGAAGATTTGCTCAAAGACCACCCTCACCTATTTTCTAGCCAACCCGAATCTCGAGGGCGAGATTTATCTTAAGGGGGGTAGGTTTGTAACATCCCAAATTTTCAATTTGGAATGTTATACATTAGATCATCATGCATATCATATTTTATTTTGCATTTTGGTTGATCCTATAAATTCTACGCAACTCAATGACCCACGGAGAGAGTTGGGGATTTCGTTATTTTCATATTTGAGTTCTCTCAAATTTTGAGAATAGGATCATTTGATTTTATTTATTTTATCATCAATTATTTCTATTACAAAAATATGAGAGAGGGAATAAAATGACTTTCCCAAAATAAAGAAATATTGAGGATTTAATAATAAAATCAAATAAGATTTTATTTCGGAGTTTTTCGGTGTTTTATTTGAATTTAGGAAAAATGTGCATTTTTCAAAATTGCATTTAGGGCCCAAGTAAATGTTCACCTTGTGCGGCTTGATTTTAGAAGCCCGTGAAAATTTATTTCGGAATTTTTGGAGTCCGTTTAGTATTTCTTTTTATTTTTCTTCCCAGCGGAATAATTAAAAAAACGAACCGACTTCCGGCCATACCCGAGCGGGACACCGCCCGGGGGCAGCCTTTAAATAGCGCCGCCCAGCCCATCAGCCCCGCCTCGATCCGCGCGCGCCGCCGGAGCCGCCGCCGCCGCCGCCGATGATCCCGCCGCCCGAGGTTCGTCACGCCTCGTTTTCCATGCCGAAAAAAATAAAAAAAAATCGGCATTCGTCGTTTTTCTTTTTCACGAATTAAATCCGCGATTTTTCTGATCACGATTCCTGATCCGATTTTCGTTTTAGTTTAACTTTTCGCTCGTTTATCGGAATTAGGCGATTCAAGCGCCTAGGGATTCGTCTCGAAACCCTCTATCCGGATAACCAACTTAAACAAGATTTTGTTACTGTAAAATTTGCCCTAGATCCAGATTAGTAGAACGAAGTTGTTTTCTTCGCCGTTTGTTTTTCGTTGCTTCGTTCGATTTAATTCTTTTTGCCAACCGGAGTTCTTAAGTTGAACCTTCTGGTTAGATCTCTTATTTGAGTTTTACCTGTGCATTAGATGAGTGCTTATTGTATGCTTGTTTGTTTGTCTGCGATAGAATACCCGGAGTGCGCTGCCTGTTACTTCGAATCGTTAGGTTTCGCGGATCATCAGCAAGGCAAGTAACACTTTGATCATACCTTTTCTACTACCCAATTTTATTGCATTAGATCAATCCTCACACATTGCAAGATTAGGATCTAATTAAATTGTGGGATGGGAAGTAGATGAGGTAGCACCTATTACCTGTTTATTTTCAAACCTTTGGGAGTTACTTCTACGTTTGCTTATTATGCCATGCTATGCTAGTAGACGTGGATTGGGTGAGTGAAATCCATGACAGATGTGAGATTGTTAATTAATGGTTTATCTAAGGTGGCAACTTAAACACACATCTGGGTGGATTGAGGCACCTGGGTATTCCAGGACTTGCATGTTTTCTTTTGGACCGCCACCCAGGCTCAAAGGGATCATGAGATTATTCATACTAGAAACTTCCGTGTGCAGCCACAAGCTATTATGGGCTCTAGCATAGTTGACTAAGTTGTGCGAACTCTTACAGTGGTAGACTAGCAGATGTAGGGGATGTAGGTGGTACGGTCTACCCGATCGTAAGGTGCTAGCGCTTCTGAAAGACTATGTCTCGGTCATCCGTCTTCTCAAACACCCTGTAGTGCGAGAAAACAAACGGAGGCGATCGAGTCTTGTGGGGAAAAGTGTGCAAACCTCTGCAGAGTGTAATAAACTAATCATGGTTAGCCGTGTCCCCGGTTATGAACATCTTGAGTATCTAGTACTTGGATTTTCATGTGAATCTCAACATGTTACACTAAATTAATTTTTGTTGGGTTATGTTTAATGATGATGCTTAATTGGGATTGAGAATGCTATCAACCATTCTCAATGTTTAACAACCACCATGATAGTAAATAAATTTATTACTTTGAAGTAGGGAAAAATTGGCTTTACGCAAAACTGTAACCATAGAGCTTTCCACCAGCCAAATATGCATATAGTATAGCTGTTTCATTCCATTACTCTCTATGTGTTACATTGCCAGCATATTCCATGTGCTGACCCGTTTCGGGCTGCAATGTTAATGTTGCAGACTTTTCAGACGACGATTAAGGAGTTTTTAGGTAATGGTTCTATACTCAATGATGCCGTTGGAGTTGATGGACTCACTTATCTTCCAAGCCTTCCGCTGTTATCGTTATTAGATGGCCTTAAGCCATATTTATTGTAATAAGTTCTCCCTTGAGACACTCGATGTAATAAGTGTGTGATTGCTACTCTGCTATAAATCCTCCGAGTACTGTGTTGTGTCAGCATTAGTGATCCAGGGATGACACCGGAGCACAGAGATCAGACTGTTTGAGGTCTGGTCGCTACACTAGGAGCATGCGCATAGTACTTTATTTTGATGACTAATAGATTTTTGCAATAAGTATGTGAGTTCTTTATGACTAATGTTGATCCATGGATTATACGCACTCTCACCCTTCCATCACTGCTAGCCTCTTCGGTACCGTGCATTGCCCTTTCTCACCTCGAGAGTTGGTGCAAACTTCGCCGGTGCATCCAAACCCCGTGATACGATACCCTCTATCACACATAAGCCTCCTTATATCTTCCTCAAAACAGCCACCATGCCTACCTATCATGGCATTTCCATAGCCATTCCTAGATGTATTGCCATGCAATTTCCATCATCATCATATACATGACTTGAGCATTCATTGTCATATTGCTTTGCATGATCATAAGATAGCTAGCATGATGTTTTCATGGCTTGTCCGTTTTTTTATGTCATTGCTACGCTAGATCATTGCACATCCCGGTACACCGCTGGAGGCATTCATATAGAGTCATATTTTGTTCTAGTATCGAGTTGTAATATTGAGTTGTAAGTAAATAAAAGTGTGATGATCATCATTATTAGACCATTGTCCCAGTGAGGAAAGGATGATGGAAGCTATGATTCCCTCACAAGTTGGGATGAGTCTCTGGACTTTACAAAAAAATAAAACAGGCCAAAGAAGCCCACCAAAAAAAAGAGAAAAAAAAGAAAAAATATAAAAAAAATAAGAGAAAAGAGAGAAGGGACAATGTTACTATCCTTTTACCACACTTGTGCTTCAGAGTAGCACCATGTTCTTCATATAGAGAGTCTCTTGAGTTATCACTTCCATATACTAGTGGGAATTTTTCATTATAGAACTTGGCTTGTATATTCTGATGATGGGCCTCCTCAAATGCCCGAGGTCTTCATGAGCAAGCAAGTTGGATGCACACCCACTTAGTTTTCAGTTTGAGATTTCATACACTTATAGCTCTTAGTGCATCCGTTGCATGGCAATCCCTAATCCTCGCATTGACATCAATTGATGGGCATCTCCATAGCCCATTGATTAGCCGCGTCGATGTGAGACTTTCTTCCTTTTATCTTCTCCACACAACCTCCACCATCATATTCTATTCCACCTATAGTGCTATGTGCATGGCTCACGCTCATGTATTGCGTGAAAGTTGAAAAGGTTTGAGAACATCAAAAGTATGAAACAATTGCTTGGCTTGTCATCAGGGTTGTGCATGATTTGAATACTTTGTGTGGTGAAGATGGAGCATAGCCAGACCATATGATTTTGTAGGGATAACTTTCTTTGGCCTGATTATTTTGAAAAGACATGATTGCTTTACTAGTAGGCTTGAAGTATTATTGTTTTTATGTCAAATGATAGACTATTGCTTTGAATCACTCGTATCTTAATATTCATGCCATGATTGGATTTGTGATCAAAATTATGCTAGGTAGCATTCCACATCAAAAAAATATCTTTTTTATCATTTACCTACTCGAGGACGAGAAGTAATTAAGCTTGGGGATGCTGATATGTCTCCGTCGTATCTGTAATTTTTGATTGTTCCATGCCAATAGTCTACAACTTTCATATACTTTTGGCAATTGTTTATACTATTTTTGGGGACTAACATATTGATCCAGTGCCCAGTGACAATTCCTGTTTGTTGCATGTTTTATGTTTCGCAGAAAACCCATATCAAACAGAATCCAAACGGAATAAAAATGGACGGAGAATATTTTTGGAATATTTGGAGAATATGGGAAGAAAATCAACGCGAGACAGTGCCCGAGGGTGGCACGAGGCAGGGGGCACGCCCCACCCCCTGGGCGCGCCCCTGACCCTCGTGGGCCCCCCATAAGGCAGTTAATGCTCTTCTTCGGCCACAAGAAAGCTAATTTTCAGAAAAAAATCTCGGCGAAGGTTTCAATCCAACCAGAGTTACGGATCTCCATATATATATATATGAAACGATGAAAGGGAAGAATACCATAGCGCAGAAACAGAGAGAGACAGATCCAATCTCAGAGGGGCTCTCGCCCCTCCCATGCCATGGAGGCCAAGGACCAGAGGGGTCGGTGGAGCTGCGAGGGGCCCACGAGGGTGGGGGCGCGCTCAGGGGGGCAAGTGCGCCTCCCTGCCTCGTGGCCGCCTCGCTTCTTTCTTGACGTCTACTCCAAGTCGCCTGGATCACGTTTGTTCCAAAAATAGCTCTCCCGAAGTTTTCATTCCATTTGGATTCCGTTTGATATTCCTTTTTTGCGAAACACTGAAATAGGCAAAAAAACAACAATTTACACTGGGCCTTGGGTTAGTAGGTTAGTCCCAAAAATAATAGAAAACTGTATAATAAAGCCCATTAAACATCCAAAATAGATAATATAATAGCATGGAACAATAAAAAAGTATAGATACATTGGAGACGTATCATGGTATCAGCCGAAGCCTTCTTGACGTTAGCGACTGAGCGGCGCGCGCCGGGTTCGACCTCGTAACACAACTTCCTTTGTAATGGAGGTTGCTAGGTCTGCTCACCGGCCGCATATGCAACGTGTAGGGTATGCAATGGGCGAAGGGCCCAGACCCCTGTGCGCATAGGATTTAGACCGGCGTGCCGACCTCTCTATTGTGCCTAGGTAGGGTTGCGACATGTTGATCTTTCGAGGCCAGGCATGACCCTGGAAAGTGTGTCCGGCTAGAGTGATCGAGCGTGTTGGTCAATGTGGTGCACCCCCGCAGGGGAGTTTATCTATTCGAATAGTCGTGTCCCTCGGTAAAAGGACGACCCAGAGTTGTACCTTAACCTTATTACAACTTGAACCAGATACTTAATAAAACACACCCTTCCAAGTGCCAGATACAACCTGGTGATCGCTCTCTCATAGGGCGACGAGGAGAGGATCACCGGGTAGAATTATGGTATGTGATGATACTTGGTTAACTTACCATCTACTCTCTTCTACTGCTTCAAGATGGAGGCTGCCAGAAGTGTAGTCTTTGACAGGACTAGCTATCCCCCTCTTATTCTCGCATTCTGCAGTTCAGTCCACATATACTACCACTTTCATTGATACCAATGCATATGTACTGTAGTTCCTTGCTTGCGAGTACTTTGGATGAGTACTCACGGTTTCTTTGCTCCCCCTTTCCCCCTTTCTATACCTGGTTGTTGCGACCAGATGTTGGAGCCTAGGAGCCAGATGCCACCGTCGACGATGATCCCTACTACACTGGGGGTGCCTACTACTATGTGCAGGCCGCCACCACCGACCAGGAGTAGTTTTGGAGGATCCCAAGCAGGAGGCCTGCGCCTCTTTCAATCTGTATCCTAGTTTGTGCTAGCCATCTTATGGCAACTTGTTTAACTCATGTCTGTACTCAGATATTGTTACTTCCGCTAACTTGTCTATGATCGAGCTCTTGTATTCGAGCCCTCGAGGCCCCTGGCTTGTAATATGATGCTTGTATGACTTATTTTATTTTTAGAGTTGTGTTGTGATATCTTCCCGTGAGTCCATGATCTTGATCGTACATGTTTGCGTGTATGATTAGTGTGTGATTGAATCGGGGGCGTCACAATTAGCTATGGGGTTCTTATCTCCTTTTTTATCAGTGATATGTAAATCAAATTCTTGTAGCAAGAGAAACCATCGAATAAGTCTAGGTTTAGCATCTTTCTTTTCCATAAGATATTTAATAGAAACATGATCGATGTGAACAATTACTTTTGAATCGACAATGTAAGATCTAAATTTATCACAAGCAAACACCACTGCTAAGAATTCTTTTTCAGTAGTAACATAATTTCATTGAGCACTGTCTAGAGTTTTACTAGGATAATGAATAACATTTATTTTCTTATCAACTCTTTGTCCTAGAACAACACCAACAACATAATCACTAGCATCACACATAATTTCAAAAGGCAAGTTCCTATCAGGTGGTTGAACAATAGGTGCAGAAATTAAGGCTTTCTTGAGTGTTTCAAAGGCTTATAAACAATCATCATCAAAAACAAAAGGAATGTCATGTTGCAAAGGATTCGTAAGAGGCCTAGAAATTTTAGAAAAGTCTTTGATAAATCTCCTATAGAAACCAACATGACCTAGGAAACTATGAATACCTTTGATATCTTTAGGACATGGCATTTTCTCAATTGCATCAACCTTAGCTGTGTCCACTTCAATACCTCTTTCAGAAATTTTATGACCCAAGACAATGCCTTCATTAACCATAAAGTGGCACTTCTCCCAATTCAAGACAAGATTTGTTTGCTTGCATCTCTACAAAACTCAATCGAGATTGCGTAAACAATCATCAAAATACTTCCCATAAACAGAGAAATCATCCATGAAAACCTCAACAATCTTTCCACAAAAGTCAGAGCATATAGCAGTCATACAACTTTAAAAGGTAGCAGGTGCATTGCATAAACCAAAAGGCATATGTCTATAAGCATAAGTTCCAAAGGGACAAGTAAAAGTGGTCTTTTCATGATCAGGTTGAGAAACATGTATTTGTGAAAAACCAGAGTATCCATCAAGGAAGCAAAAATGTGTGTGCTTAGATAATCTTTCTAGCATTTGATCAATAAAAGGCAGAGGTTAATGATATTTTCTAGTTTCTTTGTTTAATATTCTAAAATCAATTACCATTCTATAACCTATAACAATTCTTCGTGGAATAAGTTCGTTCTTATCATTAGGAACAACAGTAATACCTCATTTTTAGGGACACAATGAACAGGACTTACCCATCTACTATCAGCTATAGGATAGACTATACCTGCTTCCAGAAGTTTTAAGATTTCTGTTCTTACCACTTCCTTCATTTTTGGATTTAACCGACATTAGTGATCAACAAGGGGTTTAGCATCAGGTTCCATATTAATTTTGTGCTGACATAGAGTGGGACTATTTCCCTTTAAAGCATAAAGAGTATATCCAATAGCAGCTCAGTGCTTCCTTAGAACTTTCAATAATCTTTCTTCTTCATGTTCTGAAAGGCTAGCACTAATAATAACAGCATATATCTTCTTTTCATCAAGATAAGCATATTTCAAAGTGTCTGGCAATTGTTTTAATTCAAACATAGGATCACCTTTAGGTGGAGGAGGACCTCCTAGAGTTTCAATAGTAAAATTGTGTTTAAGCATAGGACGTTGTTCAAATAAAATCTTATCTATTTCATTTCTTTCATGCATATGTAGATCATTTTCATGGTCTAGCAAATATTGTTCTAGTGGATTAGTAGGAGGCACAAGAATAGAAGCAAGACCAATTAATTCATCCTTACTAGGCATTCCTTTTCATGAAGTTTTCTACTAAACTTGGAAAAATTAAACTCATGAGACTCATCACCAAAACTAACACCGACAGTTTGTTTCTCACAGTCTATTCTTGCATTAACGGTGTTCAAGAAAGGTCTACCAAAGATAATGGGACAAAAGTCATCTTCTGGAGAATCGAGAACAAGAAAAACAGTAGGGTATTTTATTTTCCCACACAAGACTTCAACATCTCTAACAATCCCAATTGGTGATATAGTATCTCTATTAGCAAGTTTGATAGTAACATCTATGTCTTCTATCTCTGCGGGTGCTATGTCATTCATAATTTCTTGATATAAGGAATAAGGAATAGCACTCACGCTAGCACCTATGTCACATAAACCATGATAACAGTGATATCCTATTTTAACTGAGATAATGGGCATGCCAACAACAGGTATGTGTTTATCCCTTTTATCAGGTTTGGCAATTCTAGCAGCTTCTTCACAGAAGTGAATAACATGCCCATCTACATCTTCTTCCAAGAGATCTTTAACCATAGCAATACTAGGTTCTACTTTAATTTCTTCATCAGGTTTAGGTGTTCTAATATAGCTTTTGTTATAGTTGAAACTTTAGCATGTTCCTTTATCCTAACAGGGAAAGGTGGTTTATCAATATAAGCAGTAGGAACGACTGGATCAGCATTATAAATTATAGTTTCTTCTTTAACTGGTACTGGTTCTTTAATTTCTTCTTTAATAGGTGGGTAATATTTAATCCACTTCTCTTTAGGGAGATCAACATGAGTGGCAAATGATTCACAAAAGGAAGCTACTATCTCAGAGTCACGTCGATATTTAGTGCTAAACTTTTGAAAAGCATCGGTATTCATAAAAGATTTAACACAATCATACTTAAGTTTTAATACCTGACACTTTACCTTCGTCAAGTTCCCAATCTTCAGAGTTGTGTTTAATTATTTCCAGAAGATCCCACCGGAATTCAATAGTTTTCTTCATAAAAGAACCATCACAAGAAGTATCAAGCATGGTTTGATCATTACGAGAAAGTTGAGCATAAATATTCTGGATAATAATTTCTCTAGAGAGCTCATGATTGGGGCATGAATGTAACATTGACTTCAGCCTCCCCCAAGCTAGAGCAATACTTTCTCCTTCACGAGGACAAAAATTATATATATAATTCTGATCACAATGAACTAGATGCATATGATAATTTTTTTGATGAAACACCAATTTCAATCGATTCGAATTCCAGGATCCAATATCATCGCATAGCCTATACCATGCCAATGCTTTTACCTTCAAAGATAAATGGAAAACCTTCTTCACAACTTCATCTCTGGGTAAACCTGCAAGCTTGAACAATCCACAAATTTGTTCTACATATATCAAGTGCATATCAGGATGTTCGGTTCCGTCTCCTGCATAAGTATTAGCTAGCAGTTGTTCTACCATACCCGAAGGAATTTCATACTCAATATTTTCAGTAGGTTCAATAGGTTGAGGGGTAGCTAATTGTGGTTCCGGTCGAGGTGAAGATACCCCGAACAAACCCCTCAAAGGATTTTTTTCCCATAGTAACAAGTGATAAAAAATTTTAGCACACTATATAAATGTTTGCTTACCAAATTCCATTTACCAAAGGTGCTTCACTCCTCGGCAATGGTGCCATAAAATAGCCTTGATGACTCACAAGTATAGGGGATCAATTGTAGCTCTTTTCGATAAGTAAGAGTGTCGAACCCAACGAGGAGGAGAAGGAAATGACAAGTGATCTTCAGCAAGGTAATATCTGCAAGTGTTAAAATTGTGAGTAGCAGAGTAGTTTGATAGCAAGATAATTTTTAATGAGCAAGTAACGATAATAGCAGAAAAAGTGCAGCAAGGTATCCCAATCCTTTTGAGGCAAAGGACAGGCCAAAACGGTTTCTTATGATAAGCAAAGCGTTCTTGAGGGTACACGGGATTTTCAACTAGTTACTTTCACCATGTTGGTTTGATTTGTGTTCGCTACTTCGACAATTTGATATGTGGGTGGACCCGTGCTTAGGTGCTGTTCTTACTTGAACAAACCTCCTACTTATGATTAACCCTCCCGCAACCATCTACAACTATGAGAAAAGTATTAAGAATAAATTCTAACCATAGCATTAAACTTTTGCATCCAATCAGTCCCTTATGGAATAGCACATAAACCGGGGTTTAAGCTTCTGTCACTCTCGCAACCCATCATCTAATTTCTACTCCACAATGCATTCTCTTAGGCCCAAATATGGTGAAGTGTCATGTAGTCGACGTTCACTTGACACCACTAAGGGAATCACAACATACATACTATCAAAATATCGAACACATATCAAGTTCACATGATTACTTGCAACATGATTTCTCTCATGACCTCAAGAACAAAGGTAACTACTCACAAATGATAATCATGCTCAAGATCAGAGGGGTATTAAATAGCATATTGGATCTGAACATATAATCTTCCACCAAATAAACCATATAGTAATCAACTACAAAATGTAATCAACACTACTAGTCACCCACAAGAACCAATCTATAGTTCCGGTAACAAGATTGAACACAAGGAATGAACTAGGGTTTGAGATGAGATGGTGCTGTTGAAGATGTTGATGGAGATTGACCTCACCAAGATGGGAGGGTTGTTGGTGATGATGATGACGATGATTTCCCCCTCCGGGTGGGAAGTTCCCCCGGCGGAATCGCTCCGTCAGAGGGCAAAAGTGCTCCTGCCAAAGTTCCGCCTCGAGACGGCTGCGCTCCGTCCCGAAAGTCCTCTCTTTATTTTTTCTAGGTGAAAATGACTTATATACCAGAAGATGGGCACCAGAGGTGGACCTGGGTGAGCACAATCCACCAGGGCGCGCCTGGGCTCCCTAGCGCACCCATGTGGGTTATGCCCACCTAGTGGGCCCCCTCTGGTACTTATTTGCTCCAATATTCTTCATATATCCATAAAAATTCTCTGTGAAGTTTCAGATTGTTTGGAGTTGTGCAGAATAGGTAGCGTGACGTAGCTTTTCCAGGTCCAGATTTCCAGCTGCCGAAATACTCCCTCTTTGTGTATAGCTTGCATATTATGTGAGAATATGGCATTAGAATTACTCCAAAAAGCATTATTATGGATAAAAACATCATAAATAATAGTAAGAACACATGATGCAAAATGGATGTCGGTGTCAAAACCGGCCGATCTCGGGTAGGGGCCCCCGAACTGTGCGTCTGAGGATCGAATGTAACAGGAGACAAAGGGGCACGATGTTTACCCAGGTTCAGGCCCTCTTAATGGAGGTAATACCCTACTTCCTGCTTGATTGATCTTGATGAGTATAGGGGTTACAAGAGTTGATGTACCTCGAGATCATAATGGCTAAACCTTAGTTGTCTAGCCTATATGAATTCTGATAGCCTCTATGGACTAAACCCTTCGGTTTTTATAGACATCGGAGGGGCCTAGGGTTGTACAGGGTCAGTTTGCAGAGAAAGGAAAGAACACATCTGGACGCAACCGTGCCACCCACGCAAAGGAGAGTCCTATCCGGACACGTGGGAAAGCTTTCTACCTTGTATCTTCACGCCCCATCAGTCCGGCCCATGTCACATAGCCCGAACACCCGAGGACCCCATAATCAGGACTCCCTCAGTTGCCCCTGAACCAGTATTTCGATGACGATGTGTTCGGCACGTAGATTGTCTTCAGCATTGCAAGGCGGGTTCCTCCTCCGAATACGTCAAAGTGGTCTTCTGAATAAGAGATCTGTATCCGGCTCTGCATAAGAGCCACAACCCTCAACCACAAAGGCAATATACTTATCTAAGCAAGGTTTGTGAACTGAAAACTCTTTCGGCGAAACGTTACGTCTGGCCTCTTTATCATTTCGAATCGTTTGTAGCCTCCCGCTTCGCATTTCGAGGCGCAGCCTCTATTGACACGTCTTGTCAAAGCAGTAGATCGCGTCCTCCTATTGCGGGATTCTCATCAATACGGGTTTGGGTAGTCCAACTGTGCCATTCGCATGACCCTTTGGGAATAGGAGAATTTTTAGGCTCGTGGGGGCGCTTGATATTCGCTGCCTATATAAGCGGATAAAGACCCATCTTTTTACCCCATGCCTTCTTCCTTCATCTACCTTTCCATCATTTGAGCTCTAGCGCCCAAGCTTTGATCTTTCCCACTGCCCAACCTCTCCAGCCATGGCCGGATCCGGCTCGCAGTGCAAGTGGATGACCTCCTCTATCACAGAGAAGGACGTCAAGGAACATCGGGAAGTGGGGTACCTGGCTGCGAGTATCACGCACAGGCTCCCTGCCAAAAAGCAGATCATCCCTACTCGTGAGCCCGGCGAAAGGGTGGTGTTTATCCCCCACTTCCTCCGCGGACTAGTGTTTCCTCTCCACCCTTTTGTCTGTGGCCTCATGTTCTATTACGGGATAGATTTCCACGATCTAGCCCCATATTCCTTCTGCCACATCTCGGCGTTTATCGTCGTGTGCGAGGCGCTCCTCCGCATCCCCCCACTTCGGCCTATGGATTAAGGTTTTCAATGTGAAGCCGAAGGTGGTCGACGGGCAACACGCGGACTCCGGCGGCGCCATGGTGAGCAAGCTCCCCAACATCACCTGGCCCAAAGGGGCCTTCGTGGAGACTGTCTAGATATGGCAACACGAGTGGCTTTACATTATCGAACCCCATGGCACCACATGGGCAGCCACTCCTGAGTTTAAATCCAGACCCCAATGCGGCTCGCGTCGTGGATCAACAAGGGTATGGATTGGGCATCGTCCGACGAAGTGATGGTGCTGCAAAAGCGCATCAAAAATATGATAGAGAAGAACACTAGTCTCACCGATGTGATTCCGGTGATGCTTTTCCGCCGGATCCTCCCCTACCAGCGTCGGCCTCTCCACATGTGGCAGTTCAATCCGGAAGGGCCGTGGACCCTGCAGCGATTTTTCGGCACAATGCATGAAGCAATCTGGAAGCTGCTCTTCAAGGCCCAGAAGACATGGACGGAGACAATCGACAAAATTGGCCTCTACATCGCATATCCGGCCACCCCGGTAAGCATTTAGTTTCCGAACATAACTTCAGTTTGTAAATCAAAAGGTATGTTGAGCCTTCCATCCTTCAATCAGGGCTAGACAAATAAGGTGGAGCGGATCAAGTGTCCGGCTCCGCTACCTGAAGACCCAGCCATTCCCCTGCTAACAAGGATGCTGGTCTCGGCGCCATATCAGAGGCCGGAGAAGAAGGCCAAGAAGAAGAGCAAGGAGGCCAAAGGTGGCCTCCGCCATAAAGGTACTTCAGACGATGTGTCCGGAGAGACCGAAGCTCCCTCCTCCCATGAGGGAGAAGAATACAAAGAGGAGGAGGAGGAGAGAGCGATTCTCCCCTTAAGGGGAGGAAGAAGAAGAGGTTGGCCTCCGTAGACCCGGAGGCGAGGACGTCCAAGAGAGGGAAAATATCTCTCTCGTACGGCTCGGATTCGGATGCCGAACTCATCCCCGAGCGGTGCCCCAGGGTGAAGCCCCAGACTATATCGTAAGTATCCGAGATGCCTTACAAATATCTGGTCTTTTATGATTGTAGGATAACATGTTATATTATGTGTTTCTGTCCGGCCTGTGACCTCCCCCAACTATCATCGTCTTCGGGGAATTCTCTGGCGCCGGAGATGGTGGAGAGCAAGACGCTTCCACGAGCCTCTCTGCCACCCATCGTGGATGACACCGAGGTGTTATCCCAAAAGACCTCTCCGGGCTACGGAGAGGTGCGGGAGGCTGCCAAGACGGCGCCAGAGGGTAACACCTCGGCTGCCGAGAACATGGGGGGCACAACCCCCATGGAGACTGACGACGGGGGCCTTTACCAGTCCGGCCCCCAGCCAAACACCATTCCGGAGACCCATGTGGCTCCGGAATCCAGTGAGCAACCCCCTTCAAAGGAGGGGGGAGCGCCAACTCCGGCGGCGACCTGCACTAATCCGGAGGTGCCGAACACTCTGATGGAGGCATTGCAAAGTGCTTCCATCATGGAGGAGCACCGCACCCTGATGGGTGCAGTGGTTGAGAAAGTTCAGTCCGCCAAGAGCGGGCTGAACGAAGCCTTCACTAGCCTGCTAACAAGCTTTGAGGTATGCGATGTAATTTTCTTAGCCACTTTTCATATAAAAAATATGTCTGTGTATAGATAGTAGCCCCCGAGACTCTGTTCGGTTTTTTAAGAAACGGCCGAACAGAGGATCGAATAATAATCATAGGAGGTAACATACTGGTCTATTGCTAAACATGCTTCCCTATTGGCGGCGACCGCCTAGGCCGCTGAGGTTTCGGAAATCAAGCGAAAGCTGCAGCTGGCCGACGATGATATCGTCCGCATTAACAAGCGGTTTGACGAGGCGCAAGGTATGTTTTGAAAATTTGTTTACACACCTGAAGTAATATGCGAATGCGGAGTCTAAGCTCCCGTGTTGCCCTGATCATTATTGCAGGCAGTGCGGCCGAGGTCGAGACCCTGAAGAGCACCCTTGCCCAAGCCAGGGAGCAGGCACGGGTGAGCCAGGCGGCTGCCGATAAAGCGGCCGCTGATTTAAAGGCCGAGCAGGTCGCCCGCCGCCGATATGAGGAGCGGGTGACCGAAGTAGAGCAAGAGCTCAAGGACGCTGACGGCAAGTACGAGGCCTTGGAAGAGAAGAATAAGGCCCAAGCGGCCGATCTTGCTAAGGCTCTCCATGGGGCCAAGGAGGCGCGGACCGAGTCCTGGGCGGCTCGCGAGGAGAACTAGTAGGCCCAACAGATAGCAGCTGGTAAGCCCTTTATTTTGCAGAGTAAATTCAGCAGTCAGAAATATGCTTTGCTCACTCGACTATGGAGTTCTCTGGACACCTTTGTGGATCTTCAGAGGAGTGCGGCTGATGCCATACAATTCTTCCGGGCCCAGGAGGGGAACACCACGGAGAAGCTCTTCTGGTCATAGTACCTAGCGCCAGAGCGTCCGACGCTGATGAACAACCAGATGATGTAGCTGGCGGAGCTGCATAGGATGTCCGGTTTGGCCATGAAGGATGTCATAGTCTGGCTCTGGCCAACTGAACTCATTCCTAGCAGTTACTTCGTCCTGGTGAAGCGACTCGCCGATACGCTGCCCCGAATTGAAGCCATCAAACGCTCAGAGTGCATCGAGGGTGCACGGATGGCCTTCGCCCGCATCAAGATGCAATGGGCGAAGATGAAGGCCACCATCGTGGCAACTGAGGGCCCACTCGAAGGGAAGGACCACCCCAAGCCGGAGCGGTACTTTGACGATGCCCTGGAGCGTGTCTGGATAGTAGAGGGCCAATGCTCGAAGGATATCATGTTTGGATGAATGTATCCGAGTTGTCCAGGTGTTGTTTTATGAACCAAGGCTTTGTAATATATTTATGCCTTTATCTGAAATTATTTTCCTCCTATGCGGCCATTTTTATTCCTTAGAGTTTACCAGTCGTCGGCTTCAGCCCCACGTAGATGCTACAGGGGTGTTCGGTATAGCGCACGACCACACTTGACCCAATGTCTTGGTCCGTAAATGAGGTGTCTACGCAGCAAATTAGGCAATCAGACTATGCGGCTTTATCACTCTCACTTAGCCATAGGATTTTGACAATGGGACTAGGAACTAGCCCCTGGTGCATGTGCGGCTATCTGAGCTTGGATGCCTTAGGCACGTGACCGGATGAAGGCCGGTCCTTCTTATAATATGGAAGAAATCGCAACAGACTTTATGGTGAGTCATCGAATCGCTAACCAGCTCTCGCCATATCATGACAGTCAGTTTTCGTCTTTTTGTACTAAGGTGCATGACCGGACGAGATGAAGACACAATCGCAGTAGTTCTCCCTTTACCACCTTAGCCGAACAAGTGGAACGTAAGGTAGCAACCACAAGAGCCGGGCAACCCAACTATTGACCATAGACATGATTCAGAGCTGATGCATATAATGCAATATTCGGGACACCGAAGTGTACTTCTAAAAGTATTCGGACTTTTCTTTCTTGAACGTATGTGTAGCCGAATAGAGCCCCTGGTATTGAATCTGTACCAGAATGTATATGTGGCAATCTTAGCACAAACGAAGAATGCAGATTATGAAACAAACCAAGACCGAACGAGGCTTGGTGAAAATTTGTTTTCATTGTAATTTGTTTGATACGTTAAGACATGCTATTACATATAGTGCCAAGGCTACTTTACATGCCAAAATTTGTACACAAGGGAAAGCTGTATACAGGGCCTAAAAAGGATGGTCTTGAAGATCTCATTGATTCCCTGCCGCACGTCTGCGTCGCTTTCATCCTTGTGGAAAAGATTCCTTGAGAGGAGCGGTCCACGATCACTTATATGAGAACGAGCCCAGAAAGAGTCCTTGCGCGACCATGGGGTAGCTAGGTTTTAATGCACCTATTGTATCAAGAAAAAATCAAAAGGAAAAAAGGTCAAGGTCATATAGGGTTGAGCCGCACTATAAACCAATCCGTATTGTGCCTCCGTCATTCCCCAGGGTATTTTGAGTGTGTAATTATGCACACGTGGTACACATGTGTGACTCCCCCGATTCAATCGTACACTAATCATGCACGCAAATGTGTACGGTCAAGATCAGGGACTCACGGGAAGATATCACAACACAACTCTAAAACATAAATAAGTCATACAAGCATCATAATACAAGCCAGGGGCCTCGAGGGCTCGAATACAAGTGCTCGATCATAGACGAGTCAGCGGAAGCAACAATATCTGAGTACAGACATAAGTTAAACAAGTTTGCCTTAAGAAGGCTAGCACAAACTGGGATACAGATCGAAAGAGGCGCAGGCCTCCTGCCTGGGATCCTCCTAAACTACTCCTGGACGTCGTCAGCGGCCTGCACGTAGTAGTAGGCACCTCCGGGGTAGTAGACGTCATCGACGGTGGCGTCTGGCTCCAGGCCTCCAGCATCTGGTTGCGACAACCAGGTAGAAGGGAAAGGGGAAAAGAGGGAGAAAAGCAACCGTGAGTACTCATCCAAAGTACTCGCAAGCAAGGAGCTACACTACATATGCATGGGTATATGTGTAAGGAGGCCATATCGGTGGTCTGAACTGCAGAATGCCAGAATAAGAGGGGGATAGCTAATCCTGCCGAAGACTACGCTTCTGGCAGCCTCCGTCTTGCAGCATATAGAAGAGAGTAGATTGTAGTCCTCCAAGTAGCATCCTCAAGTAACATCTCCAAGTAGCATCTCCAAGTAGCATCTCCAAGCAGCATCGCATAGCATAAACCTACCCGGCGATCCTCCCCTCGTCACCCTGTTAGAGAGCGATCACCGGGTTGTATCTGGCACTTGGAAGGGTGTATTTTATTAAGTATCCGGTTCTAGTTGTCATAAGGTCAAGGTACAACTCCAAGTCGTCCTGTTACCGAAGATCACGGCTATTCGAATAGATTAACTTCCCTGCAGGGGTGCACCACATAGCCCAACACGCTCGATCCCATTTGGCCGGACACACTTTCCTGGGTCATGCCCGGCCTCGGAAGGTCAACACGTCGCAGCCCCACCTAGGCTCAACAGAGAGGCCAGCACGCCGGTCTAAACCTAAGCGCACAGGGGTCTGGGCCCATCGCCCATAGCACACCTGCACGTTGCATGGGCGGCCGGAAGCAGAACTAGCCCCCTTAATACAAGAGCAGGCTTACGTTCCAATCCGGCGCGCGCCGCTCTGTCGCTGACGTCTGAAGTGCTTCGGCTGATACCACGACGTCGGGATACCCATAACTACTCCCACGTAGATGGTTAGTGCGTATAGGCTCGTAGCCGACTCAGATCAAATACCAAGATCTCATTAAGCGTGTTAAGTATCCACGAACGCCGAACAGGGCCAGGCCCACCTCTCTCCTAGGTGGTCTCAACCTGCCCTGTCGCTCCGCCACAAGTAACAGTCGGGGGCCGTCGGGAACCCAGGCCCACCTCTACCGGGGTGGAGCCACCTGTCCTTTCAACCCCCTCATCAGAATCACTTGCGGGTACTCATCGAGCTGACCCGACTTTAGTCACCATCTGTATAGTATGTATGTATGTATCATATATACCCGTGATCACCTCCCGAGTGATCACGGCCCAATAGTATAGCAAGGCAGACTGACAAGAATGTAGGGCCAATGGTGATAAACTAGCAACCTATACTAAGTATTTAGGATTGCAGGTAAGGTATCAACAGATGTAGCGACAATGTCAGGCTATGCATCAGAATAGGATTA
>NC_041386.1:183642129-183643623 GCF_002162155.2 Triticum dicoccoides | reverse complement strand
AGGAGGGGTCGTCGGTGACGTAGTCGTCCACAGGGGCATCAGCATCGTCACGGGGGCTACCGGAGAGAAGAGGGGGGAGAAACAATAAATACATAGCAAGCAAGTGCATAACAGGTCAACAAGCAGAGCTAGACGTGTTCTAACGCGGTATGAGGTGATACCGGTGAAGGGGGGAAACATCCGGGAAAGTACCCCCAGTGTTTCATGTTTTCGGACAGATGAACCGGAGGTGAAATGTTGCAGGTTCTCTATGCTAGGGACGCGTGGCGGACGAACGGGCTGCGTATCCGGATTCATCTCGTCGTTCTGAGCAACTTTCATGTACAAAGTATTTTCATCCGAGTTACGGATTATTTTATATGATTTTCTAAAGTTTTAAATCATTTTTAGAATTTATTTAATTAATTTAATTTAACATTATCCAGAACAGTGCATGCTGACGTCATCATGACGTCAGGATGACGTCGGCGGTCAACAGAGGTGTTGACTGGGTCGCTGACGTGTGGGTCCCAGCTGTCATTGACTGTTAACTAACCTAATAGATTAATTAACTAACTAGGTGATTAGGTTAATCTAATCAGAATCAATTAAGTTAATTAATTCTTTAATTAATTAACTAATTAATATTTTAATTATTTTATTTATTTATCTATTTATTTATTTTATTAAATCTTTTTTTTTTATTTTTCGTTCTAGGGCCTGGGCCCCGTTTGTCATAGGCCCATAGGGGCCTTAGCGGTTACGGGTGTGCGGGCGCGCGCCTGAGTGGGTGCAGCGGGCGTGGCCGACAGGGGCGCACCCGACTGGGGCGAGCCCAGGCGCTGGGGATCGGGTGAGGCCATCGGCGCGGCCGCCGGCTCCCACGGCGCCGTCCAGGAGAAGCGGCGGAGGTGTGGAACCGGAACAGGAGGCGGCACGTCGAGGCGGGCGCAGATGGCCGGCAGGGTGGCCGCGAGCCATGTGCAGAGGAGGCGGGGATGGCCGGAGCGGGATGAGCAGGGAGCGAACGGGGAGGCTCGGGGTGTGCGGCAGTGCAGGGAAGGCCAGCCGGTGGCTTGGCCGCGGGGGTCAGGCGAGGCTCGGTCGACGCGGGCGCGCAGCCAGGGCGCCGGTGCGGGCGATGGCCACGGCGGGGAGCGCGAGCGGCACCTCCTGTAGCAGGAAGCTGCGGGGCGAGGGGAGGCAATGACGAATCGTGGGCATGGGACGGAGGCGAGGCCGCCGTGGGCGCGAGCCAGCAGGGCTCACTGACGGCGCGTGTAGAGGGCAGAGAGGAGGACCGGGGTCCTCACCGGCGTTGAAGGGGAGTGGGGGCGTCGAGGCGTGAGGGAGTTCGTCGCGGAGGCAGTCCGGCGAGGAAGGGCTTGACGAATCCGGCGAGGGCGGCGCCGTGCGCGGTCGTCGGGGCTGAGGACGGGGACGACGAGGTCCAGCGGCTGCGGTGAGAGGCGGCCCCGGCGTGGCCACGGGCAACAACGGCGGCCGGGGGGGCGG
>NC_041386.1:183529919-183641857 GCF_002162155.2 Triticum dicoccoides | reverse complement strand
GGGGAAGTGGATAAGAGGGAGTGGGGGGGAGTGGCCGGCTGGGCCTGGTGGTGGCCCAGTTGGGCCTGTGGTCAGCTGGGCCAAAGCCCAGGGGGGGTTCTCTTCTATTACTTTTTTTTGTTTTGTTTTTCTGTTTTATTTCCTTTCTTTTATTTATTTTCCTTTTCTATTTTAATTCAACTTAGGGCATTTAAGTATTTTATAAATTTGTGTTTTCTTTACTATAATTACCTATGCCAATTTTGGCACAGACCAAACATTTTTGTTTTGATGTTTGAAAACTTTTGATGTTTGACAATATTTAAACTTTTAATTTGAAAAGTTTCGAACCGACGCGAGATTAGCAACAGTAAACGAGGTGACGTGGCATCATTAGCAGAGGTTCACTGTAGCTTAAATACCCGGGCGTCACAACATGCCGCTGATGTGTGCGGCGATCGATGGAGGCAAAACTGCTAGTCTAGCTCTGGAGTTACCGAGCTGTCATCATGCAGAGTAGACCGGACACGTTTAACAGTGTCTGGGGGCTTAAGGGCCGATGAGGTGTTCGGCCTAGGGAGGCCGCTCTGCACTTCAGCCGCAAGGGCTGTGGTATGCTCCTCGGTATGGAGGGAGCACTCCGTGTTTCCATTGACTGTGATAACCCCACGAGGTCCGGGCATTTTGAGCTTTAAGTACGCATAGTGCGGAACTGCATTGAAGCAGGTGAAGGTGGTTCGTCTGAGCAGTGCATGATAACCATTGCAGAAGGGGACGATGTCGAAGATCAAGTCTTCGCTTCAGAAGTTATCCGATGAACCGAACACAACTTCCAATGTTATTGAGCCCGTGCAGCGGGCTTCTACGCCGGGTATCACTCCTTTAAAGGTGGTGTTAGTAGGCTTAATTCTTGATGGGTCAATACCCATTTTACGGGCCATGTCTTTAGAAATCATGTTAAGACTGCTGCCACCGTCCATGAGGACTCTAGTGAGATCGTATCCGTCAATGATTGGATCGAGTACCAGAGCTGTCGAACCTCCATGACGGATACTGGTCGGGTGGTCCCTGCGATCGAAGGTGATCGGACAAGCCGACCACGGGTTGAATTTAGAGGCGACAGGCTCTAAGGCGTAGACATCCCTTAACGCGCGTTTGCGCTCCCTCTTGGGGATATGGGTGACATATATCATATTCACTGTTTTTACCTCAGGGGGAATTTTTTCTGCCCTCCTATGTTTGGTGGGCGGGGCTCATCCTCGTCCTCGCTTGGCGGCCCTTTCCCCTTGTGTTCGGTATTTAGCTTACCGACCTGTTTGAAGACCCAACAATTTCTGTTGGAGTGGTTTGCAGGCTTGTCGGGGGTACCATGAATCTGGCAAGGCCGGTCAAGTATCTTGTCTAAATTGGATGGGCCGTCCATGTTTCCTTTGAATGGCTTCTTACGCTGACCGGGTTTAGAGCCACTGAATCCGGTGTTGACCGCCGTGTCTTCAGTATCTTCATTGTTGCTTTGACGCTTGTGTTTATTGCATCATGGCCTGCCGTTGCCATCTCTGGCTTCGGAGGTGCCAGGGTCGTTGGTACTGTTGCTTCTATGAGCTAACCAACTGTCTTCTCCTATGCAAAAGCGGGTCATGAGTGCGGTAAGGGCTGCCATGGACTTCGGCTTCTATTGGCCAAGGTGTCGGGAAAGCCATTTGTTGTAGACGATATGTTTAAAGGCTGTGAGGGCTTCATCGTCCGGACAATCGATGATTTGGTTCTTTTTAATTAAGAATCTAGTCTAGAGTTTGCGGGCTGACTCTCTGGGTTGCTGGACTATATGACTAAGGTCATCGGCGTCCAGAGGCCGGACATAGGTACCTTCAAAGTTATCTCTAAAGGCATCCTCCAGATCTTCCCAGCTACCAATGGGGTTCTCTGGGAGGCTGTTTAACCAGTGTCGTGCTGGTCCTTTCAGCTTTAAGGGGAGGTATTTGATGGCGTGGAAATCGACGCCGCGAGCCATGTGAATATGGAGAAGAAAGTCTTCAATCCGTACCTCGGGATCAGTCGTTCCATCGTATGCTTCAACATTTATGGGTTTAAACCCTTTTGGGAACTGGTGCTACATTACCTCCTCGGTAAAGCATAATGGGTGTGCGGCGCCTCTGTATCGGGCAACATCTCGACGGAGTTTGGATGACATCCGTATTTGGTTTTCAGCCCGGGTGAGGTTATGCCTGTCGCGCCAGGCTTGATGGCTGTCGTCTCGCGTTGGGGCATGCCCCCTTGATCCATGGATTGATCTGGCTTGACCGGCTCTATTGTCCAGGTCCTGTCGTAAGTCGTATGTATAGCCCGGAGCTGCTACCTCTTTGCCTCGACAACGAGGTGGTAGGGGTTGGTGTTCATCATAAGCAGCCGCTTTATCTCGCCGACGTGGTGGTCGATCCGGTTCATCAGCGCGGTCATATCTTGACAGTATTGGCTCAAGGGCCTCGTCATCAAATTGTGGTAGTAGCCAACGCTTCAGATAACTCTTTGTTGGGCGCTTGAGGCCATATTCTTTGGCAACTAGGACTTGGGTCCATCTGTCATTGAGGGTATCATGTTCTGCCTGGAGCTGTTGCTTCTTCTTCTTTAGGCTTCACGCAGTTGCGATTAGCTGACGCTTAAAGCGCTCTTTCTCGAGGGGTTCCTCTGGCACGATGTAGTCTTCGTTGCCGAGGTTGACATCATCCACAGAGATCGGTAGATAGTTACTATCTTCCGAATCCTCATTTCCGACTGGCTGGTCAGGGTTGACTTGTCCCTCCTCCCAATCATCATGTTTGGACGTGAGCTCGACGGGGTCTTCGGGATCCTCGGCATTGGCCGGGGTGTTATTGTCTCCGGTGCCGGTATTACTATCCTTTTCGTGACGTGATTTTGAGTGGCGTCGCTGACGTCGACGTTTTGGTGGTGCGTCTGCGGGCTTGTCCTCGCTCGGATATTTCCTTCCTTCATTGTCGTCTTTGGGTGTATCCACCATATATACATCATATGTGGAGGTAGCCGTCCAGTGCCCGGTAAATGGCGGGTCTTGGGTTTGTTTGTCTCCGGCATGGTTGTCCGTATGATCGATGTCTTCGGAGGCGTAATCTAGCATGTCGGTCAAATCCTCGACAATGGCTATTAAGTGGGTGGTGCGTGGGGCATAAAATTCCCCGCTCTCAGCCCTTAGTCCAGGTTGGGTGTAGTTCGGAGGTGACGCTTCCGTAATGGCGAGGGATCGCATTAAGTCTAGGGCCTCGTTTAAGAGCGAAGGCCGGACAGGGGACCGTGGACCTGTCGGGCTAGCACGGCAGATTCCAGGCTGCGCTCACCAGATGCGGGCCTCGAGAGTTCGGAATTTGCACCCTGAGGCAGGTTCGGTTGTCCGATAATAGGGAGAGTCCTGTTTGACTCCAGGCTCGCCGAAGACATAGCTGCCTCTGGGTCTCCCGAGAAAAGTTCCATAGTAGGAGAGGGTGCGGTGGGTTTTAGATACCCATCTTTGGATGAAGTAGTCTGCCCTGGATCTAAGGCCAAGGCAGGGATGATAGTTGGTCCTTGGGTGGTGCCTAATGACAAGTCCGATGAGTTTCCCTCTTGGAGCAGAGGAACAATGGTCGAGGCCGTGAACCCTTCAAAGATCAAGTCTCCTCGGATGAGGGCGACATAATTCAGGCTCCCGAATCTGATCTGATGACCAGGGGTGTAGCTATCGATCTGTTCGAGGTGACCAATCAAATTGGCATGCAGAGCGAAGCCGCCGAACACAAAAAGTTGACCGGGGAGGAAGGTTTCCCTAGAAACAGCATCGCTGTTGATGATCGAACGAGCCATCGAACCTTCTATCTCAATGAAAGCACCGACGTCGGTGTCAAAACCGACTGATCTCGGGTAGGGGGTCCCGAACTATGCATCTGAGGATCGAAGGTAACAAGAGACATATGGGACATGATGTTTACCTAGGTTCGGGCCCTCTTAATGGATGTAATACCCTACTTCCTGCTTGATTAATCTTATTGAGTATAGGGGTTACAAGAGTTGACCTACCTCCAGCTCGTAATGGCTAAACCTTAGATGTCTAGCTTATATGAATTATGATAGCCTCTATGGACTAAACCCTCTGGTTTATATAAACACCGGAGGGGCCTAGGGTTGTACAGGGTCGGTTTACAGAGAAAGGAAAGCACACATCCGGACGCCAATCGTGCCATCCACGCAAAGGAGAGTCCTATCCGGACACGGGGGAAGGCCTTCTACCTTGTATCTTCACGGCCCATCAGTCCGGCCCATGTCACATAGCCCGGACACCCGACTACCCCATAATCCAGGACTCCCTCAATGGACGTATCAACTCCCCCAAGCTTAGACCTTGCTTATCCTCAAGCGAAAACCAAAATCGAAAACATGTCCACATGCTTAGAGAGAGAGAGGTGTCGATAAAAAAAAGATACAGACATAGAAGCATCATGTTCATTATTATAACAACAACAAACTTAAACATAAGACTTTTATCATAGAACTCTTATCATATACTTCTCATGAATAAGTGATAATTCATCACACTATTGAAGTATAAAGCAAAAACTCTATTAGAAACTAACAAACTATGTTCTCAGTCAACTTTGCAACTACAATTCATCATGTTTTAAGGAAGGGCCACGTGTTGGAGCCTTTAGGCAAGTCCACATACTCAACCATCATATAGTCTTCCATGATTGCTAACACTCACGGCGTACACATGAGCAAAACTTTTCAAACAGACACATAGAAAGATAGTGGCTTGTAGTTTTGCCTCCCAACGCATTCACTTCAAGGGTGATGTCAACAATAATAACTCATGCTATCTATATTCAACTAGACATATGTGCCTAGATCTTTCCTCACCACATGATGCTTGCCAAAGGAGAAAATAAAAAGGAATAGAGAGAAAACTTTGACTCTTTGCATAAAACTAAATACATAAAAGTAAAAGATAGGCCCTTCGCACAGGGAAACAGAGGTTGCCATGCGCATATTTGTTTGTATGCTCAACCCCTTAATGCAAAAGAACGTCGCGCTGCATTGCCCCTTGTGATAGCGACCTTTATTATGAAGTCTGTCGCTTTTATTCTTCACCGTCACAAGTTCGTGCAATGCTCAATTTTCTCTTACACTAAATGATCTCACACTTTTAGAAGCAATTTTTATTGCCTTTTTGCACCAATGAAAACTTACTTGAGGGATCTTGCTCAATCCATAGGTAGGTATGGTGGACTCTTGAAAATAAGATTTGGGTTTAAGGGTTTTTGGATGCACAAGTAGTATCTCTACTTAGTTCAGAATTTTTAGCTAGCAAAGGTAGGGGAAAGCACCACATGTTAAACGATCTATGACAATATGACTTCTATGTGAATATAAACAAACATGAATCATTAGGTAGTCTTCCTTGTCCAACATCAACAAATTTTGGCATATAATATTTTGATGAGGGCTCACAATTACAAAAGATTTATAGGATAGTATATTTATAAGTGAATCTTCTATTCCATTATTAATTCTTTCATGAGTTGCATCATTGACTAATGCTATGTTTGTCAATCTCTAATAAAATTTTCTACTTATAGTTTTCCTTATGTGGTGTCATCACCTACCATCAGATTAGCATATGATCTTTTTCATTTATTTCCTTTCTTTCATTTATTTCCGTTCTTTTTATTGCAATATGAAAATAAATAAAGCAAAAACTCAAACTAAACTTTATTATATATCTCGCACATGATTACAAGGATAGATCACTAAGAAAACTCTCGAAAAGAAAGGATCAAACTAAACTTTTATTCATCTAAGGCAAAAGATCAAACTAAAATAAGTAAAGGCAAAAGATAGTGGGGATGATACAATACCGGGGCACCTCCCCCAAGCTTGGTGGAAGCCAAGGGAAGTGCCCATACCTGATACTCAATTCTCTTTTGGTGATGAAGAAGAAGGTGGTGGTGATGAAGAAGTCATGTCCTTGAGGATCAAGAGATTCTCTAGTCGACGTATGACACTCCGGATGTGGATGATGTGCTCTTGATGCAGAATATTTTCATGGGTGAGATACTTGTTTTGCACATGAACCATTTCAATGATGCGAAAGGCTTCAATCTCAGTAGGAGTAAGACGAGCATAGTAAGGTTTTAGGATATCTTCCTCTTCCTCCTCGGCCAGCAGTGCTTTCTTGAAGACCGGAGGCTGGTCTATGGCAACCTCCTTACTCTCGTCTCCCTTGATGATTTCTGCGGGATCTTCTCTCTTCAACTCCATCTTCATCAACCAAGCATCCTCTTCCACGTTGTTGGAGGAAGAAGACATGATGCCTGACTCAACAGATCTAACCAAAAATAGGAAGAAAATAAAACAGAGGATTTCTCCATGATACGGTGGTCAACAGGTTCGGGGGGTATATAAAGATTTTTTTATCTTGGGAAACAAGCAAGCTATAGAAAAACGGAGTCCGAAAGGTACCCCAGGTGGGCACAACCCACCTGGGCGCGCGTGGCACGCCAGGCCTAGCTAAGGGTGTTAAACAATAGTGCTTGTTGGGAGGCAACCCAATTTTTTTTGCTTTTAGGTTCTGTTTTGCATTAAATAATTTATCTAGCCTCTGGTTAGATGTGGTTTGTATGTTTTAATTATTGTTTGTGCCAAGTTGATTTGATCTTGCTAAAAACAGAAACTTTTGCGCCCAGGAGATTAATTTTCGTTTTTAACAGAAGCATGATAAAATAGTATTTATTTTTGAATAAGATGTGTAAACAAATTGCTTAGGTTTCCCTTAATTTTTATATTTTTTGGAGTTACAGAAGTATTCGAAATCTCCATATTACTACAGATTGTTCTGTTTTTGACAGATTCTGTTTTCTATGTGCTGTTTACTTATTTTGATGAATCTATGGCTAGTATCGGGGGTATGAACCATGTAAAAGGTAGAATACAGTAGATATTACACCAATATAAATAAAGAATTAGTTCACAATAGTACCAAAAGTGGTGATTTATTTTCTTATACTAACGGAGCTTATGAGATTTTCTGTTGAGTTTTGTGTTGTGAAGTTTTCAAGTTTTGGGTAAGGATTTGGTGGAATATGGAATAAGGAGTGGCAAGAGCCTAAGCTTGGGGATGCCCAAGCCACCCCAAGGTAATATTGAAGGACAACCAAGAGCCTAAGCTTGGGGATGCCCCGGAAGGCATCCCCTCTTTCGTCTTCGTCTATCGGTAACTTTACTTGAGGCTATATTTTTATTCACCACATGATATGTGTTTTGCTTGGAGCCTCTTGTACGATTTGAGTCTTTGATTTTTATTTTGCCACAATCATCCTTGATGTACACACCTTTTGGGAGAGAAATGCTTGAATCGTGATTTATTAGAATATTCTATGTGCTTCACTTATATCTTTAGAGCTAGGCAATTTTGCTCTAGTGCATCACTTATAGCTTTTTAGAGCACGGTGGTGGCTTTATTTTATAGAAATTGATGAACTCTCGTGCTTCACTTATATTATTTTGAGAGTCTCTAAACAACATGGTAATTTGTTTTGGTTATAAATCTAGTCCTAATATGATAGGCATCCAAGAGGGATATAATAAAAACTTTCATATAAAGTGCATTGAATACTATGAGAAGTTGGATTCCTTATGATTGTTTTGAGATATGAAGATGGTGATATTAGAGTCATGCTAGTGAGTAGTTGTGAATTTGATAAATACTTGTGTTAAGGTTTGTGAGTCACGTAGCATGCACGTCTGGTGAACCGTTATGTAACGAAGTTGGAGCATGAGATGTTTTTTGATTGTCTTCCTTATAAGTGGCGGTCGGGGACGAGCAATGGTCTTTTCCTACCAATCTATCCCCCTAGGAGCATGCGTGTAGTACTTTGTTTTGATGACTCATAGCTTTTTGCAATAAGTATGTGAGTTCTTTATGACTAATGTTGAGTCCATGGATTATACGCACTCTCACCTTTCCGCAATTGCTAGCCTCTCTAGTCCCACGCAACTTCCGCCGGTACCATAAACCTATCACACACCCTTCCTCAAAACAGACACCATACCTACCTATTATGGTATTTCCATAGCCATTCCGAGATATATTGCCATGCAACTTTCCACCATTCCGTTTATTATGACACACATCATCACTGTCATATCACTACAAAAAAATGCACTTCCGTGATGATACATGTTTGTCACAGTAGGTCACGTTTTCTGTCATGCATGTACATCCATGATAATATTATGACAGGATGAGGATAGTCATACATATGTTGTCGTAGAAGTGTTCCATGACATTACCAAAATTATCATCACGGAAGTGTCCAGTTCCATGACGACAAATCGCATGTCATAGAAGTGCTTTCATCAAGGGTAACCGACACGTGGCATTCACCGTAATAGGTCGCTGGTAAGCTATTGGGTTCCGGTTTGGATCCGATAACCCGTTAACAGCCCGGACCAATGGGGATTTTCCATGTGTAAAATTCTGAATGGCCAGAGGAACCACGTGTCGGCTCACCGTTGGGACAGATGTCATCCACTCATTGGACCGAAGGCGCCTATGATACGTTGACACGTGGCAAGGCCCAATAGCAGCCCATTTAGGTTAAAAGGGCTGCCTAGTCAAAATTAGCGGGCCGACCCTGTCGGGGGGCTAATCCACGAGCACCTATGGGACCGGCGGACCGAGTCCCTTTCGGTTCGGCGGGGGCGAGGGTCGCACGAAGAGCGGATCGAGGCGAAGCACACGAGCAGTTTACCCAGGTTCGGGCCGCACGGATGCGTAAACCCCTACTCCTGCTTTGTGGTTTGTATTGAGATCTTGCTCGGGAGCACGGAGTGCTACAGTACACCCTAGCAGCTAACGAGACCGAGCGAGAGTGTTCTCTTCCTTTCCCCCTTTTTCTCCCCCCTCCACGTTGCGCATGGGCCTCCTTTTATATGCTCAAGGGGTCACCGACAGGTGGCAACGTAGACAAGGGTAAAAATGGAAAGGTGTTGCGGTTGGTACAGCTACCTGTTATAGTGTATCATACCTAACCCTGACGGCAGGGGACAAGGGCATTAAATGCCCGTCTGCGTCGCCTAAATAGTGCAAAAGGGACCGTCAGGGACGCTACCACTCGCCACGATGGCAATCTTGTCAGCGCCGCTTGCCACCGTGCACCGCTGGCTGCACAGCCTCCCGCCACGTACGCCTGGAAGGGTCCTAGAGCGACACGTTGGTGGATGTGCTGGAGCGCGGGCACAGAGTGGTGGCTTGCCGCGGCAAGCGCCTTGCCGCGGTCGTTGTCTTGTCGCATCCGGGAGCTTGTCGCTCACCGTGCCTTGCCGGGGCGCGTGGCGCGTCGCGGCAAGTTCCTTGAGATGCCTTGGTTGGCCTTCCCGGCAAGCTCCTCTTGCCGGGGTCTTGAGATGCCTTGGTTGGCCTTCCTGGCAAGCTCCTCTTGTCGGGGTCTTGTCTCCTTGGCTTGGATACTTTGTCCTTGAATGGCTCCAAAGGAACCATGGAGGACCTTGGCGGTCACCCGGCAAGCCTTGCCGCGGGATGCTGCGACTGCCCGTGCACAAGTTCGGGATACTAGGGTACCCCTACTCTAGTACACCGACAGGAGCCCCCGGGCCTGGGCCATACACGGTGCCGAGCGCTATTGGGCTAGGCCCAAAATAGGGCACGGGCACGCGCGGCCTGGGTTACGCCGTATCTCTCCCCGTATCCACCGCGCCCTCCCTGAACGGCACGCGTTGAATGCGGCGTCGTGGGAGAGATCGTGGGTGATTTCTTTATACGGAAAGGCGGAATGTCCGCCCCCTCCCTCTTTATAAGCATGGGAAACAGGGGTAGTTCGCCCATTCGCCGGTTGCTACTCCAATCTCGGAAACCTCCGCCGCTCCCTCGTCTTCCCAAAGCTGAAAGAGAGCAGCGCCCCGCCCCCCATCGCCACCAGCACCACCAACACCGTCGACCTCCTCCACCACTTCCGCCATGGCTCCGACAGCCGACAAAGGGAAGGTTGTGAAGTCAACCGAGGCGCAGCGGCTTGCAGCGCTGCGAAAGGAGCGGGCAATCTTCCCCCCCATGCTCGCCGCGAGGGAGCTGAGGGAGAATTGCTACCTCTTCTGGTCGACGAAGACGCGAGCGCATCCGCGCACGAAGGTACTTCTAGCCGCCGCTTGGAAAATGGCTCCAAATGGATATCCTTTCTTCGCCTTGTTCTTCTACTGCACCCATTGTGCTCAAGACCCTTGTCGCACCCATTGTGGACAAGGTGAGCGGGATCAATAGGATTGAGGGCGATCGCGTAGACTAGGCCGCCCGTTTTCTTCTTTTCTTGTCGCTGCTGGTCATGTTGTGAGAACAATCTGTTAGAGCCGCGACAAGCTACCTTGTAACATAACTCTATTCCGGGTAATGATTGCAGTGTTATTCCCTTTACTTGATTCCTCCCTTTGTATGTTTTTGCCCTACGCTTTTAGGGAACTTGCCGGTGTAGGCACCTTAGCCGCGAGTGCTGAGTGCGGGACGTCAGCAGCCTGCTGGCGGTGCCGCTACCGACAAGAAACCTTGTCGCAACTAGTCGCAGCTCACTTAAGTTGTTGAGCGGACTCGAAACAAACTAAGGGCACAACTAGCTACGAGTTGGTTCCTCCGCTCACAGGTTTTCCATACAAAGTGCGGTCGTTCAAGGGAGATAACTTAAAAATTTAAAAAATCTGATTGCTCAAACTTTGGCAACTTAGCTTTTCTGTTGTTTGCTTCCCGGTAAGGCGAAACTTTCTTGAACGACGCCTGGTCCATACCATTATCTTCTCCTTTCCCCCCGGCAAACTTGTGGGCGAGGGAACCTTCCTTTCCTTGAGAAAAAAGAAAGAGGAGAAAATAAAGATATGGAGCCTTACGGCTCGTTATTGCTTACCGGGGAGTAGGTGCTGCACAAAGTGTCAGATCACATATGAAAAAAATAGAAAGCATGAAATTGACAAGATGTGCAGAGCATATGAGCTTTACTTATGCACGGGATCTGCGCCCGGCTTTGTACAAAGGATTACATGCAACAGCGGCAAGACTTGTACAAAAGGTGGTTGCTGGAACAGGTTCCGGCAACCGCGCCTTACGGGTAAAACTTACGAAGATACTCAATGTTCCAGGAATTGCTCACCGGAATGCTATCTTCGGTCTCAAGGAGGACAGCGCCAGGCCTAGTGACTCATTTCACCCGGTAAGGGCCTTCCCACTTTGGTGTCAACTTGTTGGAATTCTTGGCGGACTGAACACGCCGAAGAACAAGGTCGCCTTCCTCGAGACTTCTGGCGTTAACTTTGCGGCTATGCTAGCGGCGCAAAGCTTGCTGGTAGTGAGCAGCTCGTACAACAGCCTGAAGACGGTCTTCCTCAAGGAGTAGCGCATCATCTTGTCGCAGGTTCTCTTGCTCAAGCTCATCATAAGCGAGCACTCAAGGTGACCCGTATACGAGTTCCGTGGGGAGAACTGCCTCTGCTCCATAGACTAGAGCGAAAGGTGTTTGGCCTGTGGCTCGATTTGGCGTCGTCCTGATCGACCAAAGAACCACCGGTAGCTCCTCAATCCAGTTTCCTCCGCACTTGTGCAGCCTGTCGAAAGTGTTGGTCTTGAGCCCACGCAGCACTTCAGCATTTGCCCTCTCCGCTTGACCGTTGCTTCTCGAGTGAGCAACAGAAGCGAAGCAGACCTTGGCGCCAAGATCTTGGACGTACTGCATGAAGGTGCGGCTCGTGAATTGCGTACCATTGTCGGTGATTATCCTGTTAGGGATCCCGAAGCGGCAAACAATCGACCTGAAGAACTTGACTGCTGACTGTGCTTTCACCTTCCTCACTGCTTCCACTTCTGGCCAGTTTATGAACTTGTCGATTGCAACGTACAAGTACTCAAAGCCCCCGACTGCTCGGGGAAAGGGGCCAAGGATGTCGAGCCCCCAAACCGAAAATGGCCAGGATAAAGGGATCGTCTAGAGAGCTTGAGCTGGTTGGTGTATCTGCTTGGAATGGAACTGGCACACTTCACACTTGGTTACTTGTGCGGTTGCATCCTGGAGGGCTGTTGGCCAAAAGAAACCTTGCCAGAATGCTTTGCCGGCAAGTGCTCTTGCGCCAATGTGGTGACCACATATGCCTCCATGTATCTCTGCCAACAGCTTTTGTCCGTCTTCCTGGTGAATACACTTCAATTTCACACTGTTGAGTCTTCTTCTGTACAGTGTGTTGTCGACAAACTGGTACATACTTGACTGCCGGGCTACTCTTTCCGCTTCTTCTTGCTCTTCGGGAAGTTCTCCTGTCTGAAGGAAACGGACAATCTGCTGTGTCCATGCTGGAGCTTGTGGCTCGACAACAAGGACTAAAGGCAAATCTGCTGCTGCGGGAACATCCGCTTCTACGGCGAGAACCTGCGGCTCTGCCGGAGCTTGACGTTCCCCGGCAAGCTTGCCGGAGCAAAACTTGTCGGGAGCTTCTGCTTCAACGGAACAAACCCTAGGGCTTGCCGGAGCAGATTCCTCCTCAGTGCAAGGCAAATCTATTGCTGTGGGAACGTCCGCTTCAACGGCGAGAACCTGCGGCTCTGCCGGAGCTTGACGTTCCCCGGCAAGCTTGCCGGAGCAAAACTTGTCGGGAGCTTCTGCTTCAACGGAACAAACCCTAGGGCTTGCCGGAGTAGACTGCTCCTCAGCGCAAGGCAAATCTGTTGCTGCGGGAACGTCCGCTTCTACGGCGAGAACCTGCGGCTCTGCCGGAGCTTGACGTTCCCCGGCAAGCTTGCCGGAGAAAAACTTGTCGGGAGCTTCTGCTTCAACGGAACAAACCCTAGGGCTTGCCGGAGCAGACTGCTCCTCAGCGCTCTTGGCATTGATCTTGGGGACCTTCTTGGCGGCGGCTTCGGGAAGCTCTGCCGGAAAATAGTCACCAGAAATCAACTTCCTCTTCTTGCTCTGTCCAGTTGATGGCGTTACAGACGGTTGAGTCAGCTTGAGCACAAAGATCCTTTGTTCCACAGGTAACTTAAGTGCGGCGCACTTTGAAAGGCCATCGGCAATGGCGTTCTGAGCTCTTGGAACATGCTCCATCTGTAGGCCGTCAAAGTGCTCTTCTAGCTTCCTCACTTCGTCGACGTAGGCTTCCATCAACGGACTCTGATAGCTCTTGTTCACTTGGCGGACGACAAGCTGCGAGTCACCCCTGACGATGAGCTTCTTGATCCCAAGGTCTGCCGCGATCCTGAGACCGGCAAGCAAGCCTTCATACTCTGCAGTATTGTTTGTTGCTTGCTCCTTGGGAAAGTGCATCTGGACTACATACTTGAGGTGCTCTCCGGTGGGTGCGACAAGCAGCACGCCAGCGCCGGCACCTTGCAGTGAAAAGGCACCATCAAAGTACATCAACCACTCTTTGCTTGCTTCCTCGACGGGGATGCTCGTTTCTGGAATTTCTTCATCTGGTGTTGGCGTCCATTCTGCTATGAATTCTGCCAATGCTCTGCTTTGGATAGTTGAAGTACTCTCAAAATTGAGGCCAAAGCTTGACAGTTCCAGTGCCCACTCAACAATCCTGCTTGTCGCTTCTGGATTCTGTAATATCCTCTTCAGCGGAAAACGAGTGACAACTGTGATCTCATGTGCTTGGAAGTAATGGCGCAGCTTTCTCGAGGCCATGAGAAGGCCGAAAAGCAATTTCTGGACGCCAGAGTACCTTGACCTAGCCCCCTGCAGAAGGGAACTGACAAAGTAAACTGGGCGTTGTACCATTCTCTTCTGTATCTCCTCGCGCGTCTGCGCAGATCCATCCTTGTCGGGACCAGAGCTTGTCGGGGAAGCCCCCTGCTTGTCGCTGGATGCGCCTGCCGTGGTTGCTGGCTCGTCATCTGCCTCCCTCTCTGCTACTAACACAACACTAACCACTTGATTGGTTGCCGCTACATACAGCAGCAACTTCTCTTGTGGCTTAGGTGCGACAAGTGTTGGAGTGGAGGACAGGTATCTCTTCAAGTCTTGCAGCGCAGCCTCCGCTTCCGGAGTCCATTTCATTGGACCTGCCTTTTTCAATATTTTGAAAAACGGCAGGGTGCGCTCAGCAGACCTAGAGATAAACTTGCTGAGAACAGCCACGCAACCGGCAAGTCTTTGTACATCCTTGACGCGCTTTGGTGCTTCAATCTGCTCAATGGCCTTGATCTTGTCGGGATTGGCTTCGATTCCCCGCTGAGACACGAAGAACCCGAGAAGCTTGCCAGAGGGGACTCCAAACACACACTTCTCGGGGTTGAGCTTGAGGATGATCTTGCGCAGATTTGCAAAGGTCTCGTCTAAATCTTGAATCAGAGTTGCCTTGTCCTTGCTCTTGACCACTATGTCATCCATGTAGGCTTCCACATTTCTGTGTATTTGTGGCTCAAGAGCGACATGGACTACCCTTGCAAATGTTGAACCAGCATTTTTTAAACCGAAAGGCATCCGTATGAAACAGTACGTGCCACATGGAGTGATGAATGCGGTCTTCTCCTCATCCTCTTCTGCCATGAAGATCTGATGGTATCCTGAGTATGCGTCAAGAAATGAAAGCAATTCACATCCGGCCGTGGAGTCAACAATCTGGTCAATGCGCGGCAAAGGAAATGGGTCTTTGGGACAAGCTTTGTTAACATCGGTAAAGTCGATACAAAGTCTCCATTTCCCGTTCGCCTTGCGCACGACTACACGATTGGCCAACCACGTAGGATGGAGCACTCCTCTGACAAGGCCTGCTGCTTCCAACTTCTTGATCTCCTCTACGATGAATTCTTGGTGCTCCACTGCTTGCTTCCTGACCTTCTGCTTGACGGGCCGCGGATGAGGACAAACGGCAAGATGGTGCTCAATTACTTTCCTGGGTACACCAGGGATGTCAGACGGTTGCCACGCAAACACATCGACGTTCGCCCGCAGGAAAGCAATGAGCGCGCTTTCCTATTTAGGGTCGAGAGTGGCACTGATGGTGAGGGTACCACCAGTGCCGTCCTCCTTGGCGGACACCTTCTTGGTCTCTGGCGGAGCTGCCATTGTCTTCTTACACTTGCCGGTGGAGCTCGATGGTGCGTCCTCGACGGAAGCGCAGCACTCCGAAGAGGTGTGCTTGCCGGAGTGGGCATCAGAACTCTTGCCGGACTTGGTCTTCTTCTTCCCCCCGGGAGCTTCAACGGCAGGTGACTTGCGATCTGTTGCGGCTGCCGCTTCCCGGTAGATCTTGTCGGCACAGATAAGAGCATCCTTCTTGTCGCCAGGGACAGAGATGACGCTTATCGGGCCTGGCATCTTCAGCATGTTGTATGCGTAGTGAGAGGCTGCCATGAACTTGGCGAGTGCTGGACGGCCGAGTATCCCATTGTAAGGCAATGGAAAATTGGCAACGTCAAAAGTGACCCTCTCAGTCTTGAAGTTCACCTCGTTGCCAAATGTTACTAGCAACGTGACCTTCCCCTTCGGTTTGCTCCTTCCCGGGTTGATTCCTTGGAATGTGCCAGTCTCTTCAAGTTTGCTGTCAGGGATCTGGAGTTTCTGGAGTACAGCGGAGGAGATCAGGTTCAAGCCGGCCCCGCCATCAACTAGCATCTTAGTGACCTTGAGGTTGCGGATAGTTGGTGAAACCAACATCGGCAAGCACCCGACCGCAGTTGTGCGATCAGGGTGGTCCTCAATATCAAAGATGATAGGCGTGTTGGACCATTTCAGAAGCTTGCGTGACTCGACAGGTGGTTCCGCCGCATTGACTTCCCAAACCTACTGCTTGAGTTGGCGGTGCGAAGTATGCAGAGAAGCACCGCCGTCAACGCACAAGACCTCTGTGGCTTTCTGGAACTCCTGCTCACTGGTCTCGACACCATCCATGTCTTCGTCGTCGTCGTCATCTTCATCCTTGTCGCGGCCGCGGGGAGGTCTGTCTCCTTGCCGCTGCTTGGCCTTGCCGCGGCGTCCTCCCCGGCCGGCGCACTTCTTGCCGGATTCTCCAGTGCCTCCTTGGGCCCTCTCCTTATCGCGTCACTCGTATTCAGCCTTTTGCTGCTGGACAAGCTGCTCGACCTTCTTGCAGCTCTGGAGGTCATGGCCCTTGGTGCGGTGGATCTTGCAGTACTGCTTGTCAGTGCCGTCCTGCTTGTCGGCGACCGCCACAGTCTGGCAGTTGGTGCATGCGGCAATCTCCTTGCCGGAGCTACCAGCTTTGGCTTTCTTGGCGCCACCTTCGTTGCCGGACTGCTCAATGACTAGCACATCTTTGCCTTTCTTCTTCCTGTTGTTCCGCCGCCGGTTTTTCCTTGCCGGGGAAGCATCCTCGCTGTCAGATCCTCCTGCTCCTGTATTCTCTCCGGGGAGTTTCCTCCCTTCCTCAGCACGTGCACACTTGTCGGCCAGGGCATACAGCTCACTGACGTCTCTGATCTAGCACATCGCCATCTCCTCCCGCATCCTGCGGTTACGCATGACGCATGTTCTGATGGAACGCGCTGATGACCGCGACAGGGTGGACATCTGGGATGTTGTGCTGTACACGGCTGAATCTCTGAATGTACTTGCGCAGGGGCTCTCCTTCCTTCTGGGCGAGCAGATGAAGGTCACTTTCTTGGCCATGAGGTTTGTGGCCGCCTGTAAAGGCGCCAACAAACTGATGGCATAGGTCTGCCCAGGAGGATATGGAGTTGTCCGGCAAGTGCATGAGCCAGGACTTGACGTTGGGCTTGAGCACCAGCGGGAAGTAGTTGGCAAGGATCTTGTCGTCCCGCCCCCCAGCAGCCTGCACCGCGATGGTGTAGATGCTGAGGAACTCCGACGGATGCGACTTGCCGTCGTACTTCTCTGGTACGTCTGGCTTGAAATTCTTCGTGCTGGGCCACCGGACTTGCCGCAGCTCACGAGTAAACGTAGGGCAACCTACCGCGTACGGCAAGTCGCCTGGTTCCCCTGGCGCATGCATGTCGACAGAGGGCCCAGCGCGCTGGTCCGATTGACGTCGCACTTCTCTTCGGCGCTCGATGCGAGTACGAGCGTCTTCTTGCTGTCGTTCGTGAAGAACTTGGCGCTGATCGCGACGAGCTCGTGGATCTGATGACGCGGTGGAGTCGCTGTCGAGGTGGATCCGGCGAGTCGGCGATCTTGGCCTTTGGGGCGGAGAGTGCACAGTGGTTGCACCCCCACCGGTCTTGTCGCCACCGGCTCGTGCCTGGCTGACTTGCCGTGGCTGCGACGTGCTTGGCTGTCGTTGAGTGTCGCCGTTGGTGAAGCCGATGAGACTCTGAATGGTGGCCCTCCAGTCGTCGATCTTGTCTGCCGTTGGAGGGTAGTCCAGGAGCAGTTGAGCTCGCGCCAAAGCTTCTGCTGTAGTGGCGGGTGGCGGTGGCGAACGGTGCGAGGAGCGGGATATGCTCGGACTTCTAACTATGTTAGAAGGAGCAGTATCCCGTCCAGGCGACCGTGCCCCGCTCGTGCCAGCATGTTGGCGTGCATGTTGGTCTTGAGCACTCCGAGATCCACCAGCTCGATCTTGGTCCAGCAAACGCATGGTACCGTGAGTATCATGACGCTGCCGGCCCCGCGCCTCCTGAGATGGGCGCGGTGCATGTACGGACGCCGAGGTCTTGGAGTGCGCCCGGTCGTTGTGGGAGCCGGCTACGCCGCCGATGGGCAGCGCAGCCTTGTCCTTGGACCTGGCAGCACCGTGAGCTCTCTCGTCGATGCCCGTTCTTCCGCCGGCGTCTGCCCCATCAGCCGTTTGCTCCGGCGGTGGTGGGTTCGGCGCGGACGGAGCAGCCGCCTCCGAAGCCTTCTTCTTCGGCGGCATGTCGATGAAGATGATGAAGATCTAGCTCGTGTGAATGCCGGATCTGGTTCACACAACCTCGAGCCCCTACCTGGCGCGCCAAAGATGTCGGGGGGCTAATCCACGAGCACCTATGGGACCGGCGGATCGAGTCCCTTTCGGTTCGGCGGGGGCGAGGGTCGCACGAAGAGCGGATCGAGGCGAAGCACACGAGCAGTTTACCCAGGTTCGGGCCGCACGGATGCGTAAAACCCTACTCCTGCTTTGTGGTTTGTATTGAGTTCTTGCTCGGGAGCACGGAGTGCTACAGTACACCCCAGCAGCTAACGAGACCGAGCGTGAGTGTTCTCTTCCTTTCCCCCTTTTTCTCCTCCCCTCCATGTTGCGCATGGGCCTCCTTTTATATGCTCAAGGGGTCACTGACAGGTGGCAACGTAGACAAGGGTAAAAATGGAAAGGTGTTGCGGTTGGAACAACTACCTGCTACAGTGTATCATACCTAACCCTGACGGCAGGGGACAAGGGCATTAAATTCCCGTCTGCGTCGCCTAAATAGTGCAAAAGGGACCGTCAGGGACGCCACCGCTCGCCACGATGGCAATCTTGTCAGCGCCGCTTGCCACCGCGCACCGCCGGCTGCACAGCCTCCCGCCACGTACGCCTAGAAGGGTCCCAGAGCGACACGTTGGTGGATGTGCTGGAGCGCGGGCACAGAGTGGTGGCTTGCCATGGCAAGCGCCTTGCCGCGGTCGTTGTCTTGTCGCGTCCGGGAGCTTGTCCCTCACCGGGCCTTGCCGGGGCGCGTGGCGCGTCGCGGCAAGTTCCTTGAGATGCCTTGGTTGGCCTTCCCGGCAAGCTCCTCTTGCCGGGGTCTTGAGATGCCTTGGTTGGCCTTCCCGGCAAGCTCCTCTTGCCGGGGTCTTGTCTCCTTGGCTTGGATACTTTGTCCTTGAATGGCTCCAAAGGAACCATGGAGGACCTTGGCGGTCACCCGGCAAGCCTTGCCGCGGGATGCTGCGACTGCCCATGCACAAGTTCGGGATACTAGGGTACCCCTACTCTAGTACACCGACAGACCCATTAACAGCCTACTTGCAGACGACCCATTCGCAATTAAGGCCCGTACGACTAGTGTCAAATCGGCCCGTCAACGCCCCGTCCTGAACTTGTCATCATCGCGGCCCATGGTCACATCTGGCCCGTTAACAGTCCACTAAGTATATGGGCCGAATTACGGCCCGGTGTGTTTCCGGTCTGTTAAAGGTCCTCCTTCATTTGGGCCCATTCATAGGCCATTGAAACTTTTGGCCCATAAATGACCGTGAAGGATTTGGGTCATATTCGGCCATGTCTGACATTTGGCTTGTTAGAGGCCCACTATAGATTTGCGCCATTTTCAGCCTGTTGTGCTTTTCTGCCTGTTAACGTCAGATGAAATCCATGGGCCATATGTGGCCCAACGTCACATCAGGCCTATTAACGACCCATATAAAACTGACACTTATCAGGCCCGATCGAACTTCCGGCCTGTTAAAGGCCCGTGTAGTAGGTCGGCGCTTTTACGGCCCATCTAAATTTCAGTCCGTGAACGATCCGCATTGTAAATGGGCCACCACGAGCGAGGATACATTTCGGCCTGCTAATGACCAGTGGGTTATTTGGCACAATCAGGGCCCAATCTCACTTTCGGCCTATTAAAGGCCCATGTTTTTATGGGCTCAACAAATTTACACATGTTAATAGCCTATTGTTACTGAGGGGCCAAATTATGTTTAGGCCTGTTAAAGGCCCACTGTGGGCACAGGCATACCAAAAAAATATGAGTGCTTATGCTGATTTAGGCCCAGATTTTTTAGTGGGCTACATGAAAATTACAACCCATATTTTTAGCCCAATTGGATTGGGCCCGACGAATGTTGGCACATTGGGCTCCTACGAAGCTTTCGGCCGAATACAATACTAAGATAAACCTATACTATACAAAAATAGCGTCATAATTTCCGCAGCCTTTGGCAGCACCATAAATGTTGTATCACAGCAAAATAAATTCCAACCATACAACAAAAGGCCTGTTGGCATAAATTTTATAATCCTTGCAGATAAAAGCACCATCAGATGTATAGAAGCACATATCATTTGACCTGAGTGCTAATGTTTCAGTCTATAGAATCTGATGGAATAGTATGATCTTCCCCTTTTTTCCGCCATTGCTTTTGAACAACGAAGCAATGTATAATAGTTGCTTTCAAAACCATTCATATCTTGACGACATTTGTCAACCACTATTCTTGTTTCTGAAATGAAGTCCATTAGGGATTGGACTTGTGTCTGGAGCAAAGATATATCAATCTGTCTAGCCGGAAGATTTTGTTCAGTAGGCGATTTGGACGAGGTTACCTTCACAACCAACCCAGAATTACGCAGGAAGGTGCTTTTGCACTGTTAGTGGAGAGATACTGACGCACTGCAGCAAGAGGTGACATTGTGCCCGTTGTAGCCTTGTCACCTTCAGGTGGTTTCTGGCTGTTGAATCATTTGTTCCATAGCTTGCTGAAAGTTTGAACTTGTAGATTAGTGTACCAGATAAGTTACTAATGAGATAAAAACAAACAAAGTAGGTTTCACATTTATACATAACTTATTTTGGTGAACTACTGTAATACATTAGCATGTATTATAGTGCCAATGACATAATAAAATCACTTTCAGAACATATGTCCATGTAGCATGCCTACTGTATTGTCTATTACCTCACATTCGTTGACATGTAAGGATAAAGAGACATGGTTTAAAGTAGGATGAACATAGTATGACATCATTCATATCATGGGCAAACAGATATAAAACAAATAGGCTATTGTATCATTGTGTAGGCACGTGAACATGAGAACTAGATTACAGATCAAGACCAAAAGAATATCCTTCATCTCTTTTGAACCATGTAAGGTGGAATGATACATTAAGAAAACTGTGTAAAAAAGTGAACAGAGTAACTGACATTGGCTGCAAACCAAGCAGCTAAATGAACACGTCACAGTAACAAGCAGTTCAAAGGCAGGAGGAGTAAGGACTTACAACAGCGGCTTGAACTGGTGTGCGCATGCCCTTCATCTTGCTGGTGTGGCAATCCTTGAAGATTTCCATTGCATTCAGTTCAGGTTCTTTTTGGTCCGCATGGGTTTCCTATGTATTTGAAACAAGTCAATATAGATACGATAATATGGCACAGAAAAAAGAAGGAACTAGCAGCTATTTACAAGAGCCTCGCAATGTGCAATATGCTATGAGATCCTATTGTTTGTTGGAATTTCACTTTAGAATGGTTGGTCTTGTTTTTCAAACAGTTAGCCTAGAAGAATATACACTTGTAAGGCACATACATAAATACAAGTTCAATATGTGATGTGATCAAATACATATACCCTACCTGATACTTTGGATCAGACCAGTGTTTAACAACGGTTGTCCAGTCTTCATCTGTAATATATTCCGCTGGAGATATTTTGGCGATTTCATTGTTAGACTTGCCTTCAAAGTGAGCTTTTCTAAGGTGGTACCGATACTGCCGCAGAGCAGACTAAAAAACATGAGTTATACGTCTCCAACGTATCTATAATTTTTGATTATTTCATGCTATTATATTATTTGTTTTGGATGTTTTATATGCATTAATATGCTATTTATATGATTTTTGGGACTAACCTATTAACCTAGAGCCCAGTGCCAGTTCCTGTTTTTTCCTTGTTTTAGAGTTCCGTAGAAACGGAATTCCAAACCGAGTTCAAACAGAATAAAACTTTCACGATGATATTTCTTGGACCAGAAGACACCCAGGAGACTTGGAGTGCAAGTCAGAAGAGCCATGAGGCGACCACAAGGGTGGAGGGCGCACCCCCAACCTTGTGGGGCCCTCGGTGACCTCCTAACCTAGATCTTCCTCCTATATATACTCTTATACCCAAAAAACTTCTAGGGGAGCCACGAAACCACTTTTCCACCGCCGCAACCTTCTATACCCATGGATCCTATCTAGGGGCCTTTTCTGGCATCCTGCCGAAGGGGGATTCGATTACGGAGGGCTTCTACATCAATGATACGTCTCCAACGTATCTATAATTTTTGATTTCTCCATGCTATATTATCTACTGTTTTGGACATTATTGGGCTTTATTATCCACTTTTATATTATTTTTGGGACTAACCTATTAACCGGAGGCCCAGCCCAGAATTCATGTTTTTTTGCCTATTTTAGGGTTTCGAAGAAAAGGAATATCAAACGGAGTCCAAACGGAATGAAACCTTCGGGAACGTGATTTTATCACCGAACATGATCCAGGAGACTTGGACCCTACGTCAAGAAACAAAGGAGGAGGCCACGAGGTAGGGGGGCGCGCCTACCCCCCTAGGCGCTCCCTCCACCCTTGTGGGCCCCCTGTTGCTCCACCAACGTACTCCTTCCTCCTATATATACCTACGTACCCCCAAACAATCAGATACGGAGCCAAAACCCTAATTCCACCGCTGTAACTTTCTGTATCCATGAGATGCCATCTTGGGGCTTGTTCCGGAGCTTCGCCGGAGGGGGCATCGATCACGGAGTTATTCTACATCAACACCATAGCCTCTCAGATGAAGTGTGAGTAGTTTGCCTTAGACCTACGGGTCCATAGTAATTAGCTAGATGGCTTCTTCTCTCTTTCTGGATCTCAATACAATGTTATCCCCCTCTCTTGTGGAGATCTATTCGATGTAATCTTCTTTTTGCGGTGTGTTTGTTGAGACCGATGAATTGTGGGTTTATGATCAAGTCTATCTATGAACAATATTTGAATCTTCTCTGAATTCTTTTATGTATGATTGGTTATCTTTGCAAGTCTCTTCGAATTATCAGTTTGGTTTGGCCTACTAGATTGATCTTTCTTGCAATGGGAGAAGTGCTTAGCTTTGGTTTCAATCTTGCGGTGTCCTTTACCAGTGACAGTACGGGCAGCAAGGCACGTATTGTATTGTTGCCATCGAGGATAACAAGATGGGGTTTTCATCATATTGCATGAGTTTATCCCTCTACATCATGTCATCTTGCTTAAGGCGTTACCCTGTTTTCAAGAACTTAATACTCTAGATGCATGTTGGATAGCGGTCGATGAGTGGAGTAATAGTAGTTGATGCAGGCAGGAGTTGGTCTACTTGTCTCGGACGTGATTCCTATATACATGATCATACCTAGATATTCTCATAACTATGCTCAGTTCTGTCAATTGCTCAACAGTAATTCGTTCACCCACCATAAAATATCTATGCTCTTGAGAGAAGCCACTAGTGAAACCTATGGCCCCCGGGTCTATCTTCATCATATTAATCTTCCAATACTTAGTAATTTCCTTTGCTTTTTTTACTTTGCTTTTATTTTACTTTGCATCTTTATGATAAAAATACCAAAAATATTATCTTATCATATCTATCAAATCTCACTCTCATAAGTGGCCGTGTAGGGATTGACAACCCCTTATCACGTTGGTTGCGAGGATTTATTTGTTTTGTGCAGGTGCGAGGGACTCGCGCGTAGCCTCCTACTGGATTGATACCTTGGTTCTCAAAAACTGAGGGAAATACTTACGCTACTTTACTGCATCATCCCTTCCTCTTCGGGGAAAACCAACGCATTGCTCAAGAGGTAGCAAGAAGTATTTCTGGCGCTGTTGTCGGGGAGTCTACCCAAAAGTCAATATACCAAGTACCCATCACAATCCTTATCTCCCGCATTACATTATTTGCCATTTGCCTCTCGTTTTCCTCTCCTCCACTTCACCCTTGCCGTTTTATTCGCCCCCCTCTCTCTCTATCCTCCCTCTCTTTCTCTATTTCCCTCTTTTTGCCTGCTTGCTTTTTGTTTGCTTGTGTGTTGGATTGCTTGCTTGTCACGATGGCTCAAGATAACACTAAATTGTGTGACTTTACCAATACCAACAACAATGATTTTATTAGCACTCCGATTGCTCCTCTTACCGATGCTGAATCTTGTGAAATTAATGCTGCCTTGCTGAATCTTGTCATGAAAGATCCGTTTTCTGGCCTTCCTAGTGAAGATGCCGCTACCCATCTAAATAGCTTCGTTGATTTGTGTGATATGCAAAAGAAGAAAGATGTGGATAACAATATTGTTAAATTGAAGCTATTCCTTTTTCGCTTAGAGTTCGTGCTAAAGGTTGGTTTTCGTCTTTGCCTAAAAATAGTATTGATTCATGGAATAAGTGCAAAGATGCTTTTGTCTCTAAGTATTTTCCTCCCGCTAAGATCATCTCCCTTAGAAAGGATATTATGAATTTTAAGCAACTTGATCATGAACATGTTGCACAAACTTGGGAGAGGATGAAATTAATGATACGTAATTGCCCTACTCATGGTTTGAATTTGTGGATGATTATACAAAAAATTTATGCCGGATTGAATTTTGCTTCTAGAAATATTTTAGATTCGGTCGCGGGAGGCACTTTTATGGAAATCACTTTAGGAGAAGCTACTAAACTCCTAGATAATATTATGGTTAATTATTCTCAATCGCACACTGAAAGATCTACTAATAAAAAGGTGCATGCGATATAAGAAATTAATGTTTTGAGTGGAAAGATGGATGAACTTATGAAATTATTTGCTCTTAAAAGTGTTTCTTATGATCCTAATGATATGCCCTTGTCTACTTTGATTGAGAATAATAATGAATCTATGGATGTGAATTTTGTTGGTAGGAACAATTTTGGTAACAACGCGTATAGAGGAAATTTTAATCCTAGGCCTTATCCTAGTAATCCCTCTAATAATTATGGTAATTCCTACAACAATTCTTATGGAAATTATAATAAGATGCCCTCTGATTTTGAATCTAATATTAAAGAATTTATTACTTTGCAAAAGAATTTCAATGCTTTGATTGAAGAAAAATTGCTTAATATTGATGAGTTGGCTAGGAACGTTGATAGAATTTCTCTTGATATTGATTCTTTGAAACTTAGATCTATTCCACCTAAGAATGATATCAATGAGTCTCTCAAAGCCATGATAATTTCCATTGATGAGTGCAAAGAAAGAACCGCTAGGATGCATGCTCAGAAAGATGCCTTTATAAGAGTGTGTTCTTCTAGTTCCAATGAAAATAAAGATGAAGATCTAAAAGTTATTGATGCGTCCCCCTTAAATCTTTGTTTTGCAATATGAATATTAATAATGATGGGACTGAATATGATCCACCTTTACCTAGAAGGCGTTCCAAGAATTCAGAGTTTTTATATCTTGATGCTAAAATTGATAAAACTGGGATTGAAGAAATTAAAACCCTAGATGTTGCTAAACCCACTATTTTGTATTTCAAGGAATTTAATTATGAAAATTGCTCTTTGGTTGATTGTATTTCCTTGTTGCAATCCATACTAAATTCTCCTCACGCTTATAGTCAAAATAAAGCGTTCACTAAACATATCGTTGATGCCTTGATGCAATCTTATGAGGAAAAACTTGAATTGGAAGTTTCTATCCCTAGAAAGCTTTATGATGAGTGGGAACCAACTATTAAAATTAAGATTAAAGAACATGAGTTCTATGCTTTATGTGATTTGGGTGCTAGTGTTTCCACGATTCCAAAGACTTTGTGTGATTTCTTAGGTTTCCATGATTTTGATGATTGCTCTCTAAACTTGCACCTTGCGGATTCCACTATTAAGAAACCTATGGGAATAATTAATGATGTTCTTATTATTGCAAGTAGGAATTATGTACCCGTAGATTTTATTGTTCTTGACATAGATTTCAATCCTTCATGTCCTATTATTCTTGGTAGACCTTTCCTTAGAACGATTGGTGCAATTATTGATATGAAGGAAGGAAATATTAGATTCCAATTTCCGTTAAGGAAAGGCATGGAACACTTTCCTAGAAATAAAATTAAATTACTTATGAATCTATTATGAGAGCCACTTATGTATTGCCTACCAAAGATGGCAATACCTAGATCTATCCTTGCTTTTTATGCCTAGCTAGGGGCGTTAAACGATAGCGCTTGTTGGGAGGCAACCCAATTTTATTTTTATTCCTTGCTTTTTGCTCCTGATTAGTAATAAATAATTTATCTAGCCTCTTTTTATGTTCTGTTTTTGTGTTTAATTAGTGTTTGTGCCAAGTAGAACCGTTGGGAAGACTTGGGGAAAGTCTTGATATCTTGCTGTAAAAAACAGAAACTTTAGCGCTCACGAGAACTGCTGCCATTTTTATTTGGAAAGTTATATTTAGTTAATTCTTTTTGAATATTATTAATAGATAAATTACTCACGTGCATCAATTTATTTTAGAATTTTTGGTGTTCCAGATCTTTCACTAGCTACAGATTTCTACAGACTGTTCTGTTTTTGACAGATTCTGTTTTTCGTGTGTTGTTTGCTTATTTTGATGAATCTATGGCTAGTAAAATAGTTTATAAACCATAGATAAGTTGGAATACAGTAGGTTTAACACAAATATAAATAAAGAATGAGTTCATTACAGTAACTTTAAGTGGTCTTTTGTTTTCTTTTGCTAACGGAGCTCACGAGATTTTCTACTTTAAGTTTTGTGTTGTGAAGTTTTCAAGTATTGGATAAAGATTTGATGGATTATGGAACAAGGAGTGGCAAGATCCTAAGCTTGGGGATGCCCATGGAACCCCCAAGATAATCTAAGGACACCTAAAAGCCAAAGCTTGGGGATGCCCCGGAAGGAATCCCCTCTTTTCGTCTACTTCTATCGATAACTTTACTTGGAGCTATATTTTTATTCACCACATGATATGTGTTTTGCATGAAGCGTCTTGTATGATTTGAGTCTTTGCTTTTTAGTTTACCACAATCATCCTTGCTGCACACACCTTTTGAGAGACCCATACATGATTTGGAATTTGTTAGAATACTCTATGTGCTTTGCTTAAATCATTTGAGTTATATAGTTTTGCTCTAGTACTTCACTTATATCTTTTAGAGCACGGTGGTGGATTTGTTTTATAGAAACTATTGATCTCTCATGCTTCACTTAGATTATTTTGAGAGTCTTAAATAGCATGGTAATTTTCTTAAATAATCCTAATATGCTTGGTATTCAAGAATAATAAAAACTTTCTTATGAGTGTGTTGAATGCTATGAGAAGTTTGATGCTTGATAATTGTTTTGAGATATGAAGATGGTGATATTAAAGTTATGCTTGTTGAGTAGTTGTGAATTTGAGAAATACTTGTGTTAAGGTTTGTGATTCCCGTAGCATGCACGCATGGTGAACCGTTATGTGATGAAGTCGGAGCATGATTTATTTTTTGATTGTCTTCCTTATGAGTGGCGGTCAGGGACGAGCGATGATCTTTTCCTACCAATCTATCCCCCTAGCAGCATGCGCGTAATACTTTGCTTCGATAACTTGTAGATTTTTGCAATAAGTATATGAGTTCTTTATGACTAATGTTGAGTCCATGGATTATATGCACTTTTCTTCCTTCCACCATTGCTAGCCTCTCTAATACCGCGCACCTTTCGCCGGTATCATACATCCACCATATACCTTCTCAAAACAGCCACCATACCTACCTATTATGGCATTTCCATAGCCATTCCGAGATATATTTCCATGCAACTTTCCACCGTTCCGTTTATTATGACACACTCCATCATTGTCATATTGCTTAGCATGATCATGTAGTTGACATTGTATTTGTGGCAAAGCCACCATTCATAATTCTTTCATACATGTCACTCATGATTCATTGCATATCTCGGTACACCGTCGGAGGCATTCATATAGAGTCATATTTTGTTCTAAGTATCGAGTTGTAATTGTTGAGTTGTAAGAAAATAAAAGTGTGACAATCATCATTATTAGAGCATTGTCCCAATGAAGAAAGGATGATGGAGACTATGATTCCCCCACAAGTCGGGATGGGACTCCGGACGAAAAATAAAAAAAGAAAGAAAAGAGGCCATAACAAAAAGGAGAAAAGGCCCCAAAAAAATGAGAGAGAAAGAGAGAAGGGACAATGTTACTATCCTTTTACCACACTTGTGCTTCAAAGTAGCACCATGGTATTCATGATAGAGAGTCTCTGTTATCACTTTCATATACTAGTGGGAATTTTTCATTATAGAACTTGGCTTGTATATTCCAATGACGGGCTTCCTCAAAATGCCCTAGGTCTTCATGAGCAAGCAAGTTGGATGTACACCCACTTAGTTTCTTTTGAGCTTTAATATACTTATAGCTCTAGTGCATCCATTGCATGTCAATCCCTACGCATTCATATTGATATCTATTGATGGACATCTCCATAGCCCGTTGATACGACTAGTTGAAGTGAGACTATCTTCTCCCTTTTTCTCTTCTCCACAACCACCATTCAATTCCACTTATAGTGCTATATCCATGGCTCATGCTCATGTATTGCGTGAAGATTCAAAAAGTTTGAGAATGCCAAATTATGAAACAATTGCTTGGCTTGTCATCGGGGTTGTGCATGATTTAAATACTTTGTGTGATGAAGACAGAGCATAGCCAGACTATATGATTTTGTAGGGATAACTTTCTTTGGCCATGTTATTTTGAGAAGACATGATTGCTTTGTTAGTATGCTTGAAGTATTATTATTTTTATGTCAATATTAAACTTTTATCTTGAATCTTTCGGTTCTGAATATTCATACCACAATTAAGAAGAACTACATTAAAATTATGCCAAGTAGCACTCCGCATCAAAAATTCTGTTTTTATCATTTACCTACTCGAGGACGAGCAGGAATTAAGCTTGGGGATGCTTGATACGTCTCCAACGTATCTATAATTTTTGATTGCTCCATGCTATATTATCTACTGTTTTGGACATTATTGGGCTTTATTATCCACTTTTATATTATTTTCGAGACTAACCTATTAACCAGAGGCTTGGCCCAGAATTGCTGTTTTTTTGCCTATTTTAGGGTTTCGAAGAAAAGGAATATCTAACGAGTCCAAACGGAATGAAACCTTCGGGAACGTGATTTTCTCACCGAACATGATCCAGGAGACTTGGACCCTAAGTCAAGAAACAAAGGAGGAGGCCACGAGGTAGGGGGCGCACCTACCCCCTCCCCCCAGGCGCGCCCTCCACCCTCGTGGACCCCTTGTTGCTCCACCGACGTACTCCTTCCTCCTATATATACCTACGTACCCCCAAACGATCAGATACGGAGCCAAAACCCTAATTCCACCACTGTAACTTTCTGTATCCACGAGATCCCATCTTGGGGCCTGTTCCGGAGCTCCGCCGGAGGGGGCATGGATCACAGAGGGCTTCTACATAAACACCATAGCCTCTCCGATGAAGTGTGAGTAGTTTGCCTCAGACCTATGGGTCCATAGTTATTAGCTAGATGGCTTCTTCTTTCTTTCTGGATCTCAATACAATGTTCTCCCCCTCTCTTGTGGAGATCTATTCGATGTAATCTTCTTTTTGCGGTGTGTTTTTTGAGATCGATGAATTGTGGGTTTATGATCAAGTCTCTCTATGAACAATATTTGAATCTTCTCTGAATTCTTTTATGTATGATTGGTTATCTTTGCAGGTCTCTTCGAATTATCAGTTTGGTTTGGCCTACTAGATTGATCTTTCTTGCAATGGGAGAAGTGCTTGGCTTTGGGTTCAATCTTGCGGTGTCCTTTCCCAGTGACAGTATGGGCAGCAAGGCACATATTGTATTGTTGCCATCGAGGATAACAAGATGGGGTTTTCATCATATTGCATGAGTTTATCCCTCTACATTATGTCATCTTGCTTAAGGCGTTACTCTGTTTTCATGAACTTAATACTCTAGATGCATGCTGGATAGCGGTCGATGAGTGGAGTAATAGTAGTAGATACAGGAAGGAGTCGGTCTACTTGTCTCGGACGTGATGCCTATATACATGATCATACCTAGATATTCTCATAACTATGCTCAATTCTGTCAATTGCTCAACAGTAATTCGTTCACCCACCATAAAATATCTATGCTCTTGAGAGAAGTCACTAGTGAAACCTATGGCCCCCGGGTCTATCTTCATCATATTAATCTTCCAACAGTTAGTAATTTCCTTTGCTTTTTTACTTTTCTTTTATTTTACTTTGCATCTTTATCATAAAAATACCAAAAATATTATCTTATCATATCTATCAGATCTCACTCTCGTAAGTGGCCGTGTAGGGATTGACAACCCCTTATCGCGTTGGTTGCGAGGATTTATTTATTTTGTGTAGGTGCAAGGGACTCGCGCGTAACCTCCTACTGGATTGATACCTTGGTTCTCAAAAACTGAGGGAAATACTTATGCTACTTTGTTGTATCATCCCTTCCTCTTCGGGGAAAACCAACGCAGTGCTCAAGAGGTAGCAATCAACACCATTGCCTCTCCGATGAAGCCTGAGTAGTTTAACACAGACCTATGGGTCCATAGCTAGTATCTAGATGGCTTCTTATCTCTCTTTGATTCTCAATACAAAGTTCTCCTTGATGTTCTTGGAGATCTATTCGACGTAATACTCTTTTGCGGTGTGTTTGCCGAGATCCGATGAATTGTGGATTTATGCTCAGCTTATCTATGAATATTATTTGAATCTTCTCTAAATTCTTATATGCATTATTTGATATCTTTGCAAATCTGTTTGAACTATCGATTTGGTTTGGCCAACTAGATTGGTTTTTCTTGCAATGGGAGAAGTGCTTAGCTTTGTGTTCAATCTTGCGGTGCTCGATCTTAGTGACAGAAGGGGAAACGACATGTATTGTATTGTTGCCATCGAGGATAAAAAGAAGGGGTTTTCATCATATTGCTTGAGTTAATTCCTCTACATCATGTCATCTTGCTTAAAGCATTACTCTGTTCTTATGAACTTAATACTCTAGATGCATGTTGGATAGCGGTCGATGTGTGGAGTAATAGTAGTAGATGCAGAATCATTTCGATGTACTTGACACAGACGTGATGCCTATATTCATGATCATTGACTTAGATATCATCATAACTTTGTGATTTTCTATCAATTGCTCGGCAGTAATTTGTTCACCCACCGTACTAATTTCTATCTTGAGAGAAGCCTCTAGTGAAACCTATGGCCCCCGGGTCTATTTTCCATCTTATAAGTTTCTGATCTACACTTTTAGTTTCCTATTTACTTTCTTTGCAAGCTTTTACTTTCTGTTCCATAAACCAAAAATACCAAAAACATTACTTTTTTGTTTACCCATCTCTATCAGATCTCATGTTGCAAATAACCGTGAAGGGATTGACAACCCCTTTATCGCGTTGGGTGCAAGGTTGGTGTTTGTTTGTGCAGGTATTAGGTGGCTTGCGCGTTGTCTCCTACTGGATTTATACCTTGGTTCTCAAAACTAAGGGAAATACTTACTCTACTTTGTTGCATCAACCTTTCCTCTTCAAGGGAAAAAGAAACGCAAGCTCAAGAGGTAGCAGGAAGGATTTCTGGCGCCGTTGTTGGGAAGATCTATGCCAAGCCGAGACATACCAAGTACCCATCATAAACTCTCATCCCTCGCATTACATTATTCGCCATTAGCCTCTCGTTTTCCCATCCCCCACTTCTAAAATGATTTTCGATAATATTCACCTTTTCTTTGCCCCTCTTCTGTTCATCTCTTTCGTTTGCTTCTTGTGTGCGCATGTGTTGGATTGCTTGCTTTGTCACGATGGCTCATGATAATAACAAATTGTGTGACTTTTCCAATACCAACAACAATGATTTTATTAGTACTTCGATTGCTCCCGATGCTAATGCGGAATCTTGTGAAATTAATACCTCTTTGCTAAATCTTGTTATGAAGATGTTGCATCCCATCTTAATAATTTTGTTGGTTTGTGTGATATGCAAAAGACAAAAGATGTGGATAATGATATTGTTAAATTTAAGCTATTTCCGTTCTCGCTTCAAGTTTGTGCTAAAACTTGGTTTTCATCTTTGCCTAAAAATAGTATTGATTCATGGAACAAGTATAAAGATGCTTTTATTTCCAAGTATTTTCCTCCCGCTAAGATCATCTCCCTTAGGAACGATATTATGAATTTTAAGCAACTTGATCATGAACATGTTGCACAATCTTGGGAGAGGATGAAATTGATGATTAGAAATTGCCCTAGTCATGGTTTGAATTTGTGGATGATTATACAAAAATTTTATGCCAGATTGAATTTTGCTTCTAGAAATCTTTTAGATTCGGCCGCAGGAGGCACTTTTATGGAAATTACCCTAGGAGAAGCTAATAAACTCCTAGATAATATTATGGTTAATTATTCTCAATGGCATACCGAAAGATCTTCCACTAGTAAAAAGGTGCATGCAATTGAAGAGATTAATGTTATGAGTGGAAATATGGATGAGCTTATGAAATTGTTTGCTAATAAGAGTGCTCCTATTGATCCTAATGATATGCCTTTGTCTACTTTGATTGAAAACAATAATGAATCTATGGATGTGGATTTTGTTGGTAGGAACAATTTTGGTAATAACGCATATAGAGGTAATTTTCCTAGGTTGTTTCCTAGTAATTCCTCTAATAATTATGGTAATTCCTACAACAATTGTTATGGAAATTATAATAAGATTCCCTCTGATTTTTAGAATAGTGTTAAACAATTTATAAGTTCGCAAAATAATTTCAATGCTTTGATTAAAGAAAAATTGCTTAAGATTGATGATTTGGCTAGGAACGTGGATAGAATTTCTCTTGATGTTGATTCTTTGAAACTCAGATCTATTCCACCTAAGCATGATATCAATGAGTCTCTCAAATCCATGATAATTTCCATTGATGAGTGCAAAGAAAGAACCGCTAAGATGCATGCTAAGAAAGATTGGTTTATAAAAGCATGTTCTTCTAGTTTCCGTGAAAATAATGATGACGATCTTAAAGTGATTGATGTGACTCCTATTGAATCTTTGTTTTCCAATGTTAATATTGATAAAGATGGGACTGGAGATGAGTCAACTTTAGTTAGAAGGCGTCCCAATGATTCTGAGTTTCTTGATCTTGATGCAAAAATTGATAGAAGTGGGATTGAAGAGGTCAAAACTTTAAGTAGCAATGAACCCACTCTTTTGGATTATATGGAATTTAATTATGATAATTGTTCTTTAATAGATTGTATTTCCTTGTTGCAATCCATGTTGAATTCTCCTCATGCTTATAGTCAAAACAAAGCTTTTATTAAACATATCGTTGATGCTATGATGCAATCTTTTGAAGAAAAGCTTGAATTGGAAGTTTCTATCCCTAGAAAACTCTATGATGAGTGGGAACCTACTATTAAGATTAAAATTAAATATTATGAATGATATGCTTTGTGTGATTTGGGTGCTAGTGTTTTCACGATCCCGAAAACTTTATGTGATGTGTTAGGTTTTCGTGAATTTGATTATTGTTCCTTGAATTTGCATCTTGCGGATTCCACTATTAAGAAACCTATGGGAAGAATTAATGATGTTCTTATTTCTGCTAATAGGAATTATGTGCCCGTCGATTTCATTGTTCTTGATATAGATTCCAATCCTACATGTCCTATTATTCTTGGTAGACCTTTCCTTAGAACGATTGGTGCAATTATTGATATGAAAGAAGGAAGCATTAGATTTCAATTTCCGTTAAGGAAAGGCATGGAACACTTTCCAAGAAATAAAATTAAATCTCCTTATGAATCTATTATGAGATCCACTTATGGATTGCATACCAAAGATGACAATACTTAGATCTATTCGTGTTTTATGCCTAGCTAGGTGCGTTAAACAATAGCGCTTGTTGGGAGGCAACCCGATTTTATTTTTGTTTTATTTTTAGGTTCTTTTTTGCAATAAATATTTCATATAGCCTCTGGTTAGATGTGGTTTTATTTTTAATTAGTTTTTGTGCCAAGTAAGACCGTTGGGATAGCTTATGGTGATAGTTGATTAGATCCTGCTGAAAAACAGAAACTTTTGCGCCCATGAGATTAGTTTTAAGTTTTTACAGAAGTGCGATAAAATACAGATTCTTTTTGCAGAGGAATAATAATCAAATTTTCTAGGACTTCCTATTTTCTCAGGATTTTGAGAGTTACACAAGTACTCGAAATATCCAGATTGCTACAGACTATTCAGTTTTTGACAGATTCTGTTTTTCGCGTGTTGTTTGCTTATTTTGATGCATCTATGGCTAGTATCGGGGGTATGAACCATGGGAAAGTTGGAATACAATAGATATTACACCAATATAAATAAAGATTGAATTCACAACAGTACCAAAAGTGGTGATTTATTTTCTTATACTAACAGAGCTTATGAGATTTTCTGTTGAGTTTTGTGTTGTGAAGTTTTCATGTTTTGGGTAAGGATTTGATGGACTATGGAATAAGGAGTTGCAAGAGCCTAAGCTTGGGAATGCCAAAGGCAACCCAAGGTAATATTCAAGGACAACCAAGAGCCTAAGCTTGGGGATGCCCCCGAAGGTATCCCGTCTTTCGTCTTCGTCTATCGGTAACTTTACTTGAGGCTATATTTTTATTCACCACATGATATGTGTTTTGCTTGGAGCGTCTTCTATGATTTGAGTCTTTGCTTTTTAGTTTGCCACCATCATCCTTGCTGTACACACCTTTTGGGAGAGACACACATGAATCGTGATTTATTAGAATGCTCTATGTGCCTCACTTATATCTTTTGAGCTAGGCAAAATTTCTCAAGTGCTTCACTTATATCTTTTTAGAGCACGGCGGTGATTTTATTTTATAGATATTGATGAACTCTCGTACTTCACTTATATTATTTTGAGAGTCTCTAAATAGCATGGTAATTTTATTTGGTTATAAAATTAGTCCTAATATGATAGGCATCCAAGAGGGATATAATAAAAACTTTCATATAAAAGTGCATTGAATACTATGAGAAGTTTGATTCCTTATGATTGTTTTGAGATATGAAGATGGTGATATTAGAGTCATGCTAGTAAGTAGTTGAAGGTTGTGAGTCCCGTAGCATGCACGTATGGTGAACTGTTATGTGATGAAGTCGGAGCATGATTTATTTATTGATTGTCTTCCTTATGAGTGGCGGTCGGGGATGAGCGATGGTCTTTTCCTACCAATCTATCCCCCTAGGAGCATGCGCATAGTACTTTGATTCGATGACTAATAGATTTTTGTAATAAGTATGTGAGTTCTTTATGACTAATGTTGAGTCCATGGATTATACGCACTCTCACCTTTCTGCCATTGCTAGCCTCTCTAGTACAACACAACTTTCGCCAGTATCATAAACCCACCACATATCCTTCCTCAAAACAGCCACCATACCTACCTATTATGGCATTTCCATAGCCATTCCGAGATATATTGCCATGCAACTTTCCACCATTCCGTTTGTTATGACACACTCCATCATTGTCATATTGTTTTGCATGATCATTTAGTTGATATCGTATTTTTGCCAAAGCCACCGTTCATCATTTTTATACATGTCTCTCTTGATTCATTGCACATCTCGGTACGCTGCCGGAGGCATTCATATAGAGTCATATTTTGTTCTAAGTATCAAGTTGTAAATTTTGAGTTGTAAGTAAATAAATGTGTGTTGATCTTCATTATTAGAGCATTGTCCCAAGTGAGGAAAGGATGATGGAGACTATGATTCCCCCACAAGTCAGGATGAGACTCCAGACGGAAAAAATAAATAAATAAAAGAGGCCAAAAAACTTAGAGAAGGCCCAACAAAAAAATGAGAGAAAAGAGAGAAGGGACAATGTTACTATCCTTTTACCACACTTGTGCTTCAAAGTAGCACCATGATCTTCATGATAGAGAGTCTCCTATGATATAACTTCCATATACTAGTGGGAATTTTCATTATAGAACTTGGCTTGTATATTCCAATGATGGGCTTCCTCAAATTGCCCTAGGTCTTCATGAGAAAGCAAGTTTGATGCGCACCCACTTAGTTTTATTTTTGAGCTTTCATAAACCTATAGCTCTAGTCCATCCGTTGCATGGCAATCCCTACTCACTCACATTGATATCTATTAGTGGGCATCTCCATAACCCATTGATATGCCTAGTCGATGTGAGACTATCTCCTTCTTTTTGTCTTCACCACAACCATCGTCTATTCCACCTATAGTGCTATGTCCATGGCTCACGCTCATGTATTGCATGATAGTTGAAAAAGTTTGAGAACATCAAAAGTATGAAACTATTGCTTGGCTTGTCATCGGGGTTGTGCACGATTTGAATATTTTGTGTGAAGAAGATGGAGCATAGCCAGAATATATGATTTTGTAGGGATAAGCTTGCTTTGGCAATGTTATTTTGAGAAGACATAATTATTTTGTTAGTATGCTTGAAGTATTATTGTTTTATGTCAATATTAAACTTTTGTTTTGAATCTTACGGATCTGAACATTCATGCCACAATAAAGAGAATTACATGGATAAATATATTAGGTAGCATCCCCCATCAAAACTTCTATTTTTATCATTTACCTACTCGAGGACGAGCAGGAATTAAGCTTGGGGATGCTTGATACGTCTCCAACGTATCTATAATTTTTGATTGTTCCATGATATAATATTATCTGTTTTGGATGTTTTATATGCATTAATATGCTATTTTATATTATTTTTGGGACTAACCTATTAACCTAGAGCCCAGTGCCACATCATGTTTTTTCCTTGTTTTAGAGTTTCACAGAAAAGGAATTCCAAACGGTGCCCAAACGGAATAAAACTTTCGCGATGATTTTTCTTGGACCAGAAGACACCCAGGAGACTTGGAGTGCAAGTCAGAAGAGCCACGAGGCAGCCACAAGGGTGGAGGATGCGCCAGGGGGTCGGGTGCGCCCCCCAACCTTGTGGGCCCCTCAGTGATGTCCTGACCTAGATCTTCCTCCTATGTATACTCTTAAACCCCCAAAACTTCTAGGGGAGCCACGAAACCACATTTCCATCGCCTCAACCTTCTGTACCCATGAGATCCCATGTAGGGGCCTTTTTCGGCATCCTGTCGGAGGGGATTCGATCACCGAGGGCTTCTACATCAACACAGTTGCCTGTCCGATGAAGCACGAGTAGTTTACCACAGACCTAACGGTCCATAGCTAGTAGCTAGATGGCTTCTTCTCTCTCTTTGATTCTCAATACAAAGTTCTCCTCGATGTTCTTGGAGATCTATTCAATGTAATACTCTTATGCGGTGTGTTTGCCGAGATCCAATGAATTGTGGATTTATGATCAGCTTATCTATGAATATTATTTGAATCTTCTCTGTATTCTTATATGCATGATGTGATATCTTTGCAAGTCTCTTTGAACTATCGATTTGGTTTGGCTAACTAGATTGGTTTTTCTTGCAATGGGAGAAGTGCTTAGCTTTGGGTTCAATCTTGCGGTGCTCGATCCTTGTGACAGAAGGGAAATGACACGTATTGTATTGTTGCCATCGAGGATAAAAAGATGGGGTTCTCACCATATTGCTTGAGTTAATTCCTCTACATCATGTCATCTTCTTAAAGCGTTACTCTATTCTTATGAACTCAATACTCTAGATGCATGCTGGATAGCGGTCAATGTGTGGAGTAATAGTAGTAGATGCTGAATCGTTTCGATGTACTTGACACAGACGTGATGCCTATATTCATGATCATTGCCTTAGATATCGTCATAACTTTGCGCTTTTCTCTCAATTGCTCGGTAGTAATTTGTTCACCCACCGTAATAATTTCTATCTCGGGAGAAGCCTCTAGTGAAACCTATGGCCCCCGGGTCTATCTTCCATCTTATAAGTTTCCGATCTACACTTTTAGTTTCCTATTTACTTTCTTTGCATGCTTTTACTTTCCGTTCCATAAACTAAAAATACCAAAAACATTACTTTGTCGTTTATCCATCTCAATCAGATCTCACGTTGCAAATAACTGCAAAGGGATTGACAACCCCTTTATCGCGTAGGGTGCAAGGTTGGTGTTTGTTTGTGCAGGTATTCGGTGGCTTGTGCGTTGTCTCCTACTGAATTGATACCTTGGTTCTCAAAACTGAGGGAAATACTTACTCTACTTTGCTGCATCACCCTTTCCTCTTCAAGGGAAAAAACCAACGCAAGCTCAAGAGGTAGCACTGACTGCATCCTTGTTTAGTTGCATCATCTTTCAGATCCAACTTGAACCTCATTTGTTGAAAAAAGAATGTGAGTCTTATTAGGAGGAAGCTAGAAAGTATGGGACAGAGCAAGACAATATTACAAATTGCGATGAATAACATTACTTACGTATAAATGGTCAAGGAAGGTGTTAAACTGGGTATTGTCTGTCGGTGTTCTGGGAACGGGGTTCCCCAGACTTGCCTGCATGCGGCCTGCGGCGTGGCTCAAAGGGGGGCCCAGCACGGCCCATCTTCACCAACACAAACCCAAGACCCTCGCGGGGGGCCAAGCCTCGAGAGGCGGACGACGCGAAGCTTCCTCAGGCACGGCCTCGTCAGGCTAGCTCACGAGGAGGCGGAGAGATCAAGGCGGGGTACCTCACGAGGTGCCCATGACGCAAGCCATGACAACTCAGGGCGCCAGGCGGGTGCCAGCCCGCGCAGCGTCCTCCTTTCCTCTTTGGTGCAAAGGGGGCAAGCGCAGCCGCGGAGTACCGAGGCATTAGGCAAAGGTTGCCATTTTGGTGCAACGAGACCAAGACCAGGAGGACTACGAGACGGAGGTCACCGTGGAGCCCAAGACGGCGTCATCACGAGAGCTTTGCGCAGGCGAAGACTACTTTTGTCAAGATAGCTGATACTTGCTGCCCCCCTTCAAACTAGACTGCCATTGTTGGCTCCGTTCCCGCTCAATATTTGGGAAGAGGACCAGGGCCTCTATAAATAGGACCAGCCACCCACACAGCAAAGGGGATCGGTCGGCCAAAGGAGAGCAGGGCAGAGAGAGAGAGAGAGAGAGAGAGAAAGGTGGCTGAACTCCTCCCAGCAGTTCATCGCCTCAGCCAAGAACAGACCCTCGCGAGGCTGTTCTTGCTTGTATTGTTCATCATCATCAGCCCAAGAGGCAATCCACACACCACACACTAGAGTAGGGTATTACACCACAACGGTGGCCCGAACCAGTATAAACCCTGTGTCTCTGGTGTTGTTCTTTCCTTAGTTTAGATCTTAGCATGGCGGAGGGGTGCAGGTAGGTAGGAGGCGAAATCTCTGTGCGCACCCCAGTGTTCAAACCTCAAGGGTCTGCCGGAACCTGAAATCCGACATTTGGCGCACCAGGTAGGGGTGCGCCGGAATTCGTCTTCCACCGCCCCATTCTCCTCCGACCGTCACGCCCATGTCTGACGCTCGTCGGGCCCGCGCCGAGCGCCGGGCCGCACTCGCTTCCCGCGTCGCCCAGACGGCCCCTGTTGGCGGGCATCCACGCCGTTCCCCGTCACCTGCCGTCAACGCCGCCACCGGCCCGGCAGGGGACGAGCGGCAAGCATCGTTCCAGCATCCGTCCGTGCGGCAAGACGGCCGCACCGCAACCCCCTCGCTCGCCCCAGCTGGATCTTCGCCCCGCGCGCTCCGCGCGCCCATGGAGGCTTGGGCCGCACTCATCGCGGCAAACGAGCTCCTGCGCTACCGTCCCGTCGACGACGTCTACGAAGAATGGCTTGACCACGTCGTCGAGCTCGTCCGCACTGCAGGGGGCTCTTCCGCACCGTCCATTCCGCTGCACCGCACCCTGCCCCGCGCGGGCGAAGAGGCTCCGGTGGCACCCCGGCCGCCTCCTCCTCAAGAAGACGCCATGGCTCCAAGACGCCATGGCCAGCGCAGCAAGAACAGAGCTGCCAAGAAGTCCCTCGCCCGCCAGAAGCTGCCCGGGTGCTCCCTGCTCCAGCACGTCGTGACCATCCCCCTGCTCCAGCGCGTGGGGACATGCAAGACCAGGCTCTCCGTCACCTAAGGCCTCCCGTGGCCACAGCAGGCTGCCGCGCCTACACCACCGAACTACGCAGCGTCGCGTGGCCCGGCAAGTTCAAACCAGACCTGCCTCGTCGGTACGACGGCACGGCCGACCCTGCGGAGTTCCTCTAGCTCTACGAGCTGGGCATCAGAGCTGCCAACAGAGACGAGAAGGTCATGGTGAATTGGTTTCCCATGGCGCTCAATGACGGGGCCCGCACCTGGCTCCTGAACCTGGCTCCAGGAACAATCTCCTCCTGGGAAGAGATGCGCACCCGCTTCATCGCCAAGTTCCAAGGTACTCGCGACCGGCCGCCCGCCGTGAGCGACATGCGCCGCATCAAGCAACAACCCGGGGAGACCTTGCAGAAGTACATCCAGCGTTTCAACAACGCACGCCTCAAGATCGCCAAGGTGACTGAGGAGGCCATCATCTCAGCTTTCTCCGACGGAGTGCGCGACGTCAAGATGAAGGAGGAGCTGGCGATGCATGAAGACCTGTGCACTTCCTTGGAGCTGTTCAACTTGGCAAACAAGCGCGCCAGGGCTGAGGAGGGGCGTCTCTCCCTCCTCGAGTTACCTGCCGCAGACCCAGAAGAGAAGAAGCTCAAGGCTAAGGATGTGAAGTGCAAGGGGGCTGCAGTGCTCGCGGCAGAACCAGACACCAAGCGGGGCAGAGATCAGCCCGAACCTCCCAAGGGCAGCTAGTACTGCGTGTACCACGACCTCCACACCCACAACACCAATGAATGCCAAGAACTCCGAGCCGTGCGTGAAGGAAGGATCGGCCGTCGCCCCGACCGCGGTGACCGGGGCTACGGTCGAGGAGGAGGAAGAAACGCAGGACGCTGGGAAGATCATGGGCCGCGCCAAGGGTGGCGCGACCAACCTCGCGAGGATCGCTGGCAAGACCCGCCTCGTGAGAGAGGATGGAGGGATCAGCCTCGCAAGGATCGCCCGCTAGGCTACGCAGGCCTCCCACCGCTGCCGCCGCAGCCAAGGAGAAACGAGGACCGCCATCAGGACGAGGAGGCTGGGGGCTTCCAGGAGCCGCGCACGATCGCCTGCATCTTGGGCGGAGCACAAGCCCCAGCCTCTCAGCGCATCTTCAAGCAGTTCGCCGGCGAAGTGAACGTAGTACTCCCTAGACTCGAAGCCACACGCCCTCTCAGGTGGTCGGCGTGCGCCATCACATTCAGCTCAGCGGATCAGCTCAAGTGTGCGGCAAAAGCCGGAGTCCTCCTGATGCTTTGTTCCCCAATCATCAGCAACGTGGTGGTCACCAAGACCCTCATCGATGGCGGGGCAGGGCTCAACGTCCTGTCCGTGGAGACGTTCAACAACCTCCAAGTGCCCTACAGCCAGCTTCAGCCAACCAAGCCCTTCTCCGGTATCACTGACGGCTCCACGGTCCCGATTGGGTAGGTCCGCCTCCCTGTCACCTTCAGGGCATGCGACAACTACCGCACCGAGCTCATCGACTTCGACATCGCTCACATTCGCCTGCCGTACAACGCCATCCTTGGGTACCCAGTGCTGGCCAAGTTCATGGCCGTAACTCACCACGGCTACAACGTCCTCAAGATGACAGGAAGTGGCGGAGTCATCATGGTGCCCTATGAAGAGAAGGACGCGGTGTGTTCCCTAGAACGAGCCTTTCAGGCTGCATCACTGGAAGACCCGGATCGCGGAAGCAGGAGGCTTCCTGAGATCGCCCCCAAGAAGAAGAAGACATCGTCCGGCCCGTCCCCTCAGGAGGAAGGCCCCTCAGGGCCCGCGCCTGCCCAGGGGGAACCTCCCTCCATCGCCTAGGAAATCGCGCCTAGCACCCTCCCCAGGCAGGGCTCGGGGGCTCCCCCCTGGAGGGCCACCGACCTAGCTAGGGTCATGAGGGAGGCGCTTGGGCACCACATGGAGGCGTGTTTTGAAGCACGTTTCCCTCAAGAAGGAGCAAGGCAAGGAGATCCAGACCCACAGGAGTTCGTCAGCAAGGCCATTCAGGAGCTACAGGAGTCAAGAGTCATGAGAGGCGCCCGCCGCCTACCAGCAGTGGCCCCCCATCCAGGCGAGGATGGTGGGCTGCGCGTCTGCATCGACATACCAGGGCTCAACCGAGTCGTCTCTCTGGAGCGCCTCTGGCCCTCGCGAGTGGGGCGCTACGGAGGTCCACCCCACAGCTACGTTCGCATGCCTTACGGCTTGCCGAACGCGGCTGATGCGTACCAACGCCTCATGAGGGGCATCACGGAGGTACGAGAGGCCAGGCGTTCCGCAGCCCTGGCAGAGATGGAGATGGCCCACGAGGAGCCGCCAGCGCCTCCGAAGCCTCCCGAGGCCCCTGGGCCTGGGGGCTCGTGAGGATCGGCTCCCGCAGCCCCCCGAGCCTGCTACACCAACACCCCTTCGTCCTCAACATCATCAGGTGACATCTTTCGAGTTTTACTTCCAGCTGGGAGCACCCCCAGGGCTGCATTATTCCCAGGCCGCATGGGTCCGTCCCTGCGGCGTGTATCCCTTTATTCCATGTTGTTAGCTTACCTTGTTGGGGGCGCCCCTCAGGCTGCATGATCCCCAAGCCGCTCGGGCCAGGCCCAGTGGCATGTATCCCATTTGCGTTTATTTCCGATCATGCGTTAGACCCACCATACTTGATTATTTGATGCCGGTCCACGGCACCTCTTCTCCTCCATGCCGACCACTTGCACGTTAAAGGGGGGCACCTGAGCATCGCGAATCATGGCACTTACTGGCTCTCCAGCCCTCACCCTCTGGCATTGTCCATGGCATCGCGACCTAGCATACCAACGACGGCTGAGACCAGCTCGAGGGCCGGGACCCGAGGATGTAGAGTGCCGACATCTAACCAAATTTGCAGGGACACATCACAAGATAAGGCCCAATACCAGGCGCAACCCGCCTAGAGGTAGGGCCCCGTGAGTCCCGCGCTGGCTCACGGGTGCCCAGATACACCTCGCCAGGCCCTACCGTGCCAGCCACGTGTCAGGGCGGGGATGTACACGCCCAGGGGGCTCCTCCCGGAGGGGGGCCCCCTCCCACGTACCAGTGCAAGCACCATGCTCCGCGCTGGCTGACGACACTGCTGAGGAGCGGCTATGCCCGTACACATACGGTAGCACTATGCTCCGCGCTGGTGATAAACAACTGAGGGTGGCCCCCGGGCTGCATCAACCTCAGGGAACCCAGAGCTTAGTGTCTAGCCTCATCATAACGCCTCCCCTCGGGAGTGCCGCGCGAGGGGGCTGGGCACGGGGGCTGCGCCTGGGTCACACCCAGACGCACGCCGCCCGGCCAGGTCCCCCCGGGCCTGGTTCGTCGCACGTCTCTCCCCGAGCGAAGCCAAGGTACGAAGGCCGTTTGAGCGTCAAGGGGGACTCCTAAGCATCGTGACTCAGGATCCTAACTGGTCACGTAGCCCCTCACTCTGTGGCCCCGTCCTGGTTTCCGGTCGGGACCATCGCTGGATGAGGCACGCGCGCGGCCGGGCCCTGCAGACGTAGAACGGTGGATCCACCCGCATCACACCTCCCTACTTGTTGTTCGTGCGCCAAGGGGGACTCCCGAGCATCGCGACTCAGGAGCCTAACTTGTCACGTAGCCCCTCACTCCTTGGTCCCATCCTGGTTTCCGGTCGGGACTATTGCTGGGTGAGGTACGCGCGGGGCCGGGCTCTGCCGACGTAGAAAGTAAGCAAGTAGGAAGGAAAAGCGCTAATCTCAAGGAATTCAAAAGCAAATATTACAGTCCACACTGTTATTTCAATGCCAAATGCAAGTTTAAACGCCTCCTCGAGGCATGATACGTGTGCAGGAATTAAAAGCAGGATAGGAGCCACGACGGAGTCACTTGGCGGTGGGGGAGCAGCACAGAGCGGGTTCGCCTCATGGAGCAGCGGGGTCGGCAGCGCCTTGCTCCGGCTTGGTGCTGAAGGCCCGAAACTTCCCCATCAGAACCTCCGCATGACCCTTCATGGCCTCGGCAGCGGCAGCGGCACGCTCACCGCTCACTGGCTCCAGCAGGCTGTCGAGGTCGACACCGGGATCACGAAGGTAGATGTGGGTGAGGACCCGCGTCAGTGCTGCAGAAGACAGGACATGCGCCTCGGCCTCGGCCGTGGGACCAAGACCAAGGGCGACATCTTCAAGAGCGTGAACCAGGAAGGGAAGCAGCTTGGCAGGGCCGTACTCGGTGCCAGCCAGCGGGCTCTCCAGGCCGCTGTCGTAAAGCGTCCTCAGCGAGGAGCGAGCCTTCGCCTCCAACTCCGTGAAGGCCGCGCGGTCCTCGGCTAGAACCAGGGCCTTGCCGTCCAGCTCGGCCTTCCTCGCCCCCAACTCCTGCTCCAGCGCGCCTAGGCGGTCGCGGCGCTTCCTGAGCTTGGCCTCCCGACCCTCGACGGCTGCCTCGCAAGCCTTCACGCCTTCTTCCTGCTCTTGGCGAAGGCAGACCTCTTCCGTGAGCCGATCCCGCAGGCCTTGAAGCTCGCCCTCCAGCGCCTTGCAGCGACCGCAGACGTCGACCACCTCCCCCAAGGCCGCATCACGGGCAGCCTTTGCCTCCAGGACGGCCTACTTCTCCTCGTCGCATGCCGTCGAGGCCTGGACCAGCACCGCCCGAATCGAGGCGTCGGAGTGAACCCATCCAGAAGCCAGCTCCAAACACCCGGCCACCAAGCGGGGGTCGGCGCCAAGAAGATCCTGCCACAGTCGGTCTAGGTCAGCAACAGCACGATCCAGAACGGCAGAAGGAGTCGGAGGGACAGCGGCCGGTGGAGTAGGAGGAGAAGGCGGCAGCGCAGCCGCAGCATCCTGAGGCGGAGTCTGCCGCGCCCCGACAGCTGTAGTGGCGACGGCAGGCAAGAGCACCTCGGGAGCCACTTGGGCCGTGGGGGCTGAGTTCGCCCCAGCCGGCCCAGCCAAACCTCGCGAGGACGACCGGGCAGGAGAAGCCTGTTCGTCGCGGTCACCTTCCTTCGCAGGCAGAACCGCCGCCACGGATGGGACCTCGGGAGCCCCCTTCGGCTTCTTTGCTGCGGGCGCCAACCTATCCAAAGATGCGGACATCAAGCCTCAGAAGTAGATCAAGAGATAAAGACAAGAATCAAATGCTTACGGGTCGTCGCCAGTGAGCTCAAGCGGCCTCCGGCCAAATTTGAAGCCTGAAAGTCGGCTGGAAGGGTCGACCTCGGGAAGCTTGGAGGCAGAAGGTGCGTCTGCGGTTCGCCCCGGGGCCGGAGGAGACCCGCGGGAGATCAGCCCGGTCCTGTCCTTCTTAGGGATCCGGAGCGAGCTCCCACCGTCCTGCTCGTCATCGTCTTCGTCGTCATCCTCGTCGTCATCATTCGGAGAGAGGCGGAGAACGCGGGACCTGCGCCGGGGGAGGGGAGCCCTCGACTCTCCATCAGTCGCCTTGGGGTCAGGCCCCTTTCCGCGCTCCCCTCCCTCTTCCTCTTCGCTGGAGTCGCCGGAGGGCACGTCCACCGGTTCCTCGGGAGCTTCCAGGGGCACTGGCCCATCCCCGTTGAAGACGGGCATGGACTTCACCACCTGCTCCCAGTCGTTGCGGAGGAACAAGGGCGTAGGAGCGCCCTCCAGCCTCGCCACATTGCCCCCAACCAGAGATTGGAGAACCGCAGCCAGGTCTCCGGTGGCTAAGGCCGCGGGGTTCGGACAGGGCCTCCACATTGGAAGCGAGTACTGCCGAAGCGGAGCCAGCCGGTGCTCCAGGAACTCCCTCAGCAGCGACGCGCCGGTCAGCTTCGCCGCCGCCATGTCGGCCGGCCTCAGATCCGTGTCCATCTTCTCCAACACCGTCTTCACACGGGGATCCGTGAGCTCCGCTCGACCCCAGTCGCTGGAGCTCGTGGGTTGCTCCATGGGCAGGATCAGCCGAGGGTGGATGCGCCCAGCATCCACCAAGATCCACTTGCTTCTGAAGCCCTCAATCCTCTTCCTAGAGTTCGAGATGGCAATGGCGCCGCCGGACGCGACGAAGATCTCACACGCGGAAGCGGTCCCACGAGAGGTCCGGAGGTAGAAGTAGTGGTGCAGCAAGGCCACTGAGGGCTGCACCCCAACATGTGCTTTGCAATAATAAGCAAAGATTGCTAGGAGAAGGACGGAGTTGGGATGGAGATGCAGAGCCTGTAGCTTGTAATGGCGGAGGACAAAGAAGAAGAACTCGGAGAAGGGAGGCACCAGGCTAGCAACAATGGCACTTACGAAGAGCGGATAGAAGGTGCTCCTTTGACCCTCAGGGGTGGCGGAGCCGGCCTTGAACACCTTCTCCCCGTTGGTGCCCCACGCCATCGCCATCCGGCGCAACCGGGCAAGGCCCGCCTCCGACTCGTTCGGCGTGTCCAGGGCGGATGAGTACCAAGCTGCGCCCGGGGGCTGATGAGGCGCCATGGCTCCCTAGGCCGCGCGGCCAGAGCAGATCTGGAAATCTCGGAGGAAGGAAGGAGAGGCGCAAGAAAGGGGATCTGAGCAGCAGCCGGAGGAAGCAAGAAGCAGGGCCTAGGCGGATGCCACTCCTTTACCAACTCGCGCGGTTGCTTAGGCACCCACGTCCAGTCAACCGCCATGCGGTGCCCAAGGCCGTAGGCTGTTAGGGCCCGCGGCGCTTCGCTCTTGCCCTTCCGCCTCCCTGCACGGCCAAGCCCGGGCGCACCTTGGGCCCGGGTGCTACTGTCGGCGTTCTGGGAACGGGGGTCCCCAGACATGCCTGCCTGCGGCCTGCGGCGTGGCTCAAAGGGGGGCCCAGCACGGCCCATCTTCACCAACACAAACCCAAGACCCTCGCGGGGGGCCAAGCCTCGCGAGGCGGACGACGCGAAGCTTCCTCAGGCATGGCCTCGTCAGGTTGGCTCAGAGGAGGCGGAGAGATCAAGGCGGGGTACCTCACGAGGTGCCCATGATGCAAGCCATGACAACTCAGGGCGCCAGGCGGGTGCCAGCCCGCGCAGCGTCCTCCTTTCCTCTTTGGTGCAAAGGGGGCAAGCGCAGCCGCGGAGTACCGAGGCATCAGGCAAAGGTTGCCATTTCGGTGCAACGGGACCAAGACCAGGAGGACTACGAGATGGAGGTCACCGTGGAGCCCAAGACGGCGTCATCACCAGAGCTTTGCGCAGGCGAAGACTACTTTTGTCAGGATAGCTGATACTTGCTGTCCCCCTTCAAATTATCCCGCCATTGTTGGATCCCTTCCCGCTCAATATTTGGGAAGAGGACCAGGGCCTCTATAAATAGGACCAGCCACCCACACAGCAAAGGGGATCGGTCGGCCAAAGGAGAGTAGGGCAGAGAGAGAGAGAGAGAGAGAGAGAGAGAGAGAGAGAGAGAAAGGTGGCTGAACTCCTCCCAGCAGTTCATCGCCTCAGCCAAGAACAAACCCTCGTGAGGTTGTTCTTCCTTGTATTGTTCATCATCATCAGCCCAAGAGGCAATCCACACACCACACACTGGAGTAGGGTATTACACCACAACGGTGGCCCGAACCAGTATAAACCCTGTGTCTCTTGTGTTGTTCTTTCCTTAGTTTAGATCTTAGCATGGCGGAGGGGTGCAGGTAGGTAGGAGGCGAAATCTCCGCGTGCACCCCAGTGTTCGAACCTCAAGGGTCAGCCGGAACCCAAAATCTGACATTGTCTTTCTCATTCCTGTACGGGATCCACATTGGGAGGATACGTGCATGACATCTAACGACAATGGCTGCCTCTCATACTAACTTGGCTGACTCTATAGCATCACGTGGCCTTTTTAAACCCGCCTCAAAATGGATCTCCATTCTTTCTCCTTTAGATTTTGTTAATATGTTGTAACACCCACAATGCGGCTATATCTCCCACATGTTAGGGCACGACTTAGAGGCATAGCCGCATGGTAGGCATGTCGCAAGAGGGGTAATCTTTACACATCCCATGTACTGAATAAGAAAGGGATAAAGAGTTGGCTTACAATCGCCACTTCAAACAATACATAAATATATCATACATCATCCAGAATACAATCAAAGGTCCGACTATGGAACCAAAATAAAGAAAGACAACCCCAAATGCTAGATCCCCGATTGTCCCAACTGGGCTCCTCTACTGATCATCCGGAAAAGAAACATAGTAATGGTCTGAATCCTCGTCGAACTCCCACTTGAGTTTGGTACCGTCCACTACACTGGCATGATCGGCACCTGCATCTGTTTGGAAGTATCTGTGAGTCACAGGGACTCAGCAATCTCACACCCGCAAGATCAAGACTATTTAAGCTTATGGGTAGGAAAGGGGTAGTGAGGTGGAGCTGCAGCAAAGCACTAAGCATATATGGTGGCTAACTTGCGCAAATGAGAGCGAGAAGAGAAGCAAAGCACAGTCGAGAAGCTAATAGTGATCAAGAAGTGATCCCGAAGCTACTTACGTTCAAGCATAACACGAGACCCTGTTCTCTTCCCGGACTCCGCCGAAAAGAGACCATCACGACTACACACACGGTTGATTCATTTTAATTAAGTTAAGTGTCTGGTTTTCTACAACCGGATATTAACAAATTCCCATCTGCCCATAACCAGGGGCACGACTTTCAAAAGTTCAAAACCCTGCAGGGTGTCCCAACTTAGCCCATGAGAAGCTCTCACGGTCAACGTAGGATATTCCTTCTCCCAGGAAGACCCGATCAGACTCGGAATCCCGGTTACAAGACATTTCGGCAATGGTAAAACAAGACCAGCAAAGCCACCCGATGTGCTGACAAATCCCGATAGGAGTCGCACATATTTCGTTCTTAGGGCACACCGGATGGGCAAGGCGTCGGGTTGGCATAGAGCCTGGTTGCCCAGGGGGCGCCGGACATCACCCAGTTTGGACCAACACTCAAAGGAACACTGGCCCGGGGGTTTAAAATAAAGATGACCCTTGAGTCCGCGGAACCCAAGGGAAAAGGCTTAGGTGGCAAATGGTAAAACCAAGGTTGGGCCTTGATGGAGGAGTTTTATTCAAGGTGAACTATCAAGGGGTTCCCATAACACCCAACCGCGTAAGGAACGCAAAATCAAGGAACATAACACTGGTATGACGGAAACTAGGGCGGCAAGAGTGGAACAAAACACCAGGCATAAGGCCGAGCCTTCCACCCTTTACCAAGTATATAGATGCATTAAAGTAAACAAGATATAATAAAGATATCCCAAAAATATCCATGTTCCAACAGGGAACAAACTTCATCTTCACCTACAACTAGCAACGCTATAAGAGGGGCTGAGCAAAAGCGGCAACATAGCCAAACAACGGTTTGCTAGGAAGGTGGGTTAGAGGCTTGACATGGAAATATGGGAGGCATGATATAGCAAGTGGTACATAGCGCGGCATGGCAATAGAGCGAACAACTAGCAAGCAAAGATAGAAGTGATTTCGAGGGTAAGGTCATCTTGCATGCAAAGTTCTCAAAGTTGATGAAAGCTTGATCCTCGTTAGCATACTCAACAGGTTCCTCAATCATGTACTCGTCTCCCGGCTCTATCCAAAGCAAGAACACAAGCAAAGGAACAACAATCAACCACGGCGCAATGCGCAATCAACATGATGCAAAACATGGCATGATATGTAAGACATGATATGCGATGCATATGCATGCTTCGGAAGGAAAAGAATGAACAAGGCATCAACTTGGCAAGCCAAGTGTGCTGATGGAAAGATGAGATGATTTCGGTCGAAATCAATATAAGGATCACCGGAAACGGATGCACGGTTTGCAAAAGGCAAGCAAAACAAGAATGGCACAATTCTGCGATTAACAACACGATGCCATCTAGAATGCAACAAGAAACTAAGCTACTGCACCCCAACATATCAACAAGGCACAAGGCAGTGATATACTCAAGATTCTTTACAAAACATGAACACTGAGCTATGGCTAAATCACACAAGAGCAGGTTCAAACAAGCATGGGAAAAGTGCAAAAGATATCAGCTTCACAGACTTAGTGAAAATTACTAACATGCCAGGAACATATTGTAGCAAACAAAGGCATGGAAATATACTACTAAATGCATAGATCAAAAGTCCCTTACTGATAATGAGCCAAAAAAGGCACATATATGATGGCACCCATATAAACATAGCAAGTTGTATTAACAGTTTCAGTCTTAGCAGAAAACTGAGCATGGCATAAATAGAATTATGAAGGCATCTTTGCGAGATCAAATCACTCACCACAAGGAATTTCATGACAAGATAAGCATACTAACAGCAATATGACATGTTCATTAAGCTAACCATGGCAAGATCAAGTTCATAGCATGCATGGATCAACTACAATAACCATGGCAAAATTGATTAACATGTAAACAATTTGCCAGGAATATTTTATAGCAAAAGTAGAGCAAGATTAAGACATGCTAGGGCACTCCATAATTGCAAACAGGGGCATGGATGGATAGAGCATAACCATATGTCCAAAACATCCTTACTGAAGCAACTTAAAACAAGCATGTATCTCACTGTAGCATCATGTTTACATGGTATAAAAATAACAGCAGAACAAGGACTTAACAAAATCCTAAGTCCCTGAAAACAACAATATCACGAAGGCTACTTTGCATGCTTGTTCTAGTCACCACATTGATCACAAAAATACATGGCAAGCACCCCTGTAAAGATGGCATGGCATAGATCAAAACACATGTAGAGCTCATGCCCATATGATGCACACATCAAATGTGACAAAAATGACAAATCCTGATAATCTGATAAGTAACAGGAGTAAACATTTTATAGCACTCTTGTATCAATGATTTGGGCATCAAGATGGACTCAAACAAGCATGTCACAATGAAATGAAATGAGGAACATCTCCCAATGAACATTTTGATATATCATGCGCATGAAACTGAGCTATGGTCATGGAGTTATCATGCAATGAACAGAGGCATACAAATTATTGGATCTGAGGACTTTGAAAAATAATGGATGAGCGTTGGATAACTAAACTGCGCGCGAGCGGGGATCTGGGGGGGATTGCTCACCAGATGGGCTTGGCCCAGAGAGGAGGAAGCAGGTGGGCCTGACGGGCCGGATGCAGGGCGGGGCCCACTTGGAGGTCGTCCTCCTCCCGAACCCTCCTGGATCGGGGAGGCAGGAGGCGACAAACGCTATAGGGCGGCGCTCGCCAGCGGGATCTGGTGGAGATGGGGCGGCGCGGGTGGTTTCCGGCATGCGGCGGAGCAGGGAGGCGGCAGACGGAGCGCGCTGGAGGTGGTACGCGAGGGCGGCAGTGGTGGTGCGTGAGGGCGGCGGCGGCGAGGCACGATGTGTGGCACGGTCGACGGAGCAGGGCTAGCGGCGGCGAGCAGCACGGTGGCGTGAAGGAGGCGGCTGCGGAGGGATCCGGCGAAGCGGCGGCTGGGCACTCGGGCGTGAGGCGCGGCCCCGGTGGCGGAGAGATGGGCCCCGCGGGCGAGATCTGGGCTCGCGGGCCCAGCGGCGAAGTGGGGCGCGGTGGAGGCGATGTGGCGCCCTGCGGTTGGCTCGGGCGGCGGTGGAGCTAACGTGGCGCTCCCTGATTCGTCGGGGTGACGCGGCCGGTGGACGCGTCCGGCGCGGGCGGACACGTCCGGCGGCGGAGTGGGAAGTTGCTAGGGTTTCATCTGCGCGAATTCGAAGGGGATCACATATATATAGGTAGAAGGAGGTGGGAGTGTCCAAATGAGGTGCGGTTTTCGCCTACACGATCGTGATCCGATGACGGGGGACATGGGAGTGGTTTGGAAGGGTTATTGGGCCGTTTTGGAGGGGTGTTGGGCTGCAACACACAAGAGGCCTTTACGGTTCCCCGGTTAACCGTTGGAGCATCAAACGGACTCCAAATGGCACGCAATTTGACAGGCGGTCTACCGGTGGTGTACCTAGGCCGCTTGGCAAATCTCGGTCCATTCCAAGAACGTCTAACACCCGCTCACGAAAAGAGGCAAACGGGGTACGCCGGTGCACGTAGGAGTGTCGGATTGCAAAACGGACAACGGGGAAAATGCTCAGATGCATGAGACGAACATGTATGCAAAATGAGATGCACATGATGACAAGATATGAAATGCATGACATGAACAAAATGCAAAACAAAGACAAAAACCCAACCATGAAGGGAATCTCATAACTTAAAGCCGAAAAAGGCAAGAGTTGGAGTTACAAAATATGGTAAGTTACATTCGAGGTGTTACAACACTCCACCACTACGAAAGGATCTCGTCCTGAGATCTAGGACTGAAAGAACTTCGGATATTCGGAATGGAGGTGATCCTCGAGTTCCCAGGTGGCTTCTCGGTTGGAATGGTGTGACCACTTTACTTTCAGGAATTTTATAGAATTGTTGCGAGTCTTGCGCTCGGTTTCTTCAAGAATAGCAACGGGATGCTCATGATAAGACAGGTCTTCTTGGAGATCAATCTCTTCGAAGTTGATGGTGCGCTCAGGAGTCTTGAAGCACTTGCGAAGCTGTGACACATGAAACACGTCGTGCACGTTTGCGAAGTTGGACGGAATCTCAAGTTGGTAGGCGAGATTGCCTCTTTTTCCAATGATCCTGAAAGGACCCACGTATCTAGGGGCAAGCTTCCCTTTGATAGCGAAGCGACGAGTGACTTTCATTGGAGAGGCGCAGAGGTAGACATGGTCTCCGATCTCGAAAGCCAAGTCATGGTGCTTGCTATCATAGTAACTCTTCTGGTGCGATTGCGTGGCTTTGAGATTTTCACAGATGACTTTACACATTTCTTCAGCTTCTATGCTTAAGTCATTGCCAAGAAGTTGGCGTTCACCAGTCTCTGACCAATTAAGAGGAGTACGACACTTTCTGCCATAGAGAATCTCGAATGGGGCCTTGCCCGAACTCGCTTGGAAGCTGTTGTTGTAGGAGAACTCGGCATATGGAAGACAATCTTCCTACTTCATACCGAAAGAAATGACACAAGCACTGAGCATATCTTCAAGGATTTGATTGACTCGCACGACTTGGCCACTAGTTTGAGGATGAAAGGCTGTGCTGAAGCGAATGTTGGTGCCCATGGCCTTCTGAAAGGAGTCCCAGAACTTAGAAGTGAAGATGCTTCCATGATCTGAAGATATCAATTGTGGAATGCCGTGCAAGGTGACGATCCTGGAGGTGTATAGCTCTGCCAACTGAGCTGCCATGATAGATTCTTTGATAGGAAGAAAATGAGCCACTTTAGTAAGCTTGTCGATGACAACAAATATAGCATCATTTCCACGCTTGGACTTGGGAAATCCAGTCACGAAGTCCATCTCAATATGGTCAAACTTCCATTCTGGAATGGCAATAGGTTGGAGGAGACCAGCTGGACATTGGTGTTCTGCTTTCACTCTTCTGCAGACATCACATTCATTCATGAACTGAGCAATTTCTCGCTTCATTCGAGTCTACCAATACAACTGCTTGAGGTCATGGTACATCTTTGTACTACCAGGATGAATGGATAGAAGGGAATTGTGAGCCTCGTCCATAATGACTTTCTGTAGATCACCTTTAGGAACCACAATTCGATCCTCGAAGAATAGAGTGTCTTTGTCATCAACGCGATAGCACTTGTACTTGGGTTGGCTCTTGGCAATCCCATTTTTCACCTTCTTCACCATGGCATCAAGAAGTTATACCTCACGAATTTGACCTTCCAAAGTAGGAGAAACTTGGAGATTGGCAAGAAAGCCTTGAGTAACAACTTGGAGATTCAGTTTGCGGAAAGCTTCACAAAGGTCCGGTTGGAAGGGCTTGAGAATTAAGCTTTTGCAGTAAGCCTTCCTGCTCAAAGCATCTGCAATAACATTGGCCTTGCCTAGAGTATATTCAATACTTGGATTATATTCTTGAATCATTTCGACCCAACGAGTCTGCCTAAGGTTGAGGTTGGGTCGAGTGAAGATGTATTTAAGGCTCTTATGATCAGTGAAGATGTCCACTTTCCTTCCCAACAAGAGATATCTCCATGTTAATAATGCATGGACAACTGCCGCCAACTCGAGGTCATGAGTGTGGTAGTTCTTTTCGTTGGGCTTCAACTGGCGAGAGGTATAAGCCACAACTTTCTTCTCTTGCATTAACACAACACCGAGACCTTGCAGGGAGGCATCACAGAAAACTTCGAATGGTTTGGATTCATTAGGAGGAGTCAAGACAGGAGCTGTGACTAACTTCTCTTTGAGGGTGTTGAAAGCAACGTCACACTCAGGCGTCCTGACATACTTGACATGCTTCTGGACGAGGTTGGAAAGAGGCTTTGCAATCTTAGAGAAATTCTCACCGAATCTTTGACAATAGCTTGCAAGCCCAAGAAAACTGCGGAGCTGCTTGACATTCTGAGGCGGTTCCCAATTCACAATTGCATACACCTTCTCGGGATTAATAGCGATGCCCTTGGCGGAGATGATATGGCCAAGGTAAAGAACCTCATCAAGCCAGAACTCACACTTGGAAAACTTCACATAGAATTGATGCTCTCTGAGTTTGTCGAGTACCAATCTCAAATGCTTGGCATGATCCTCCTTATTTTTGGAAAAGACCAAAATATCATCGAGATACACCAGGACAAAATCATTTGTGTAAGGGTTGAAGATGAAGTTCATCATGCGAGAGAACGTTGGAGGAGCATTGACAAGGCCGAAAGACATGACAGTATATTCATAAGAACCATAGCTTGTTCTGAATGCTGTCTTGGGAATATCTTGTTCAGGAATGCGAATCTGATGATAACCCATACGGAGGTCAAGCTTGGAGAATACTTGGGCACATTTGAGTTGCTCGAATAGCTCATTGATGTTGGGAAGTGGATACTTGTTCTTTATTGTCTTCTTGTTCAATGGACAGTAGTCGACGCAGAGTCGTTCCGTTCCATCCTTCTTCTTGACAAAAAGAACACCAGAACCCCATGGAGATGAACTCGGTCTGATCAGACCCATGCGCTCTTGTTCATCGAGTTGTTTCTTTAACTCCTTCAACTCTTCTGGTCCAAGCTTGTAAGGACGTTTGCAAACAGGTTTCATGCCAGGCTCAAGATCGATAACGAATTCAACTGGCCGGTGAGGACGCATTCCTGGAAGCTCTTCTGGAAAGATGTCTTGATATTCACAAATGACTAGAATTTGAGAGATGGCATTCAACTCGCCCTTCTCATTGAGAGAAAACAGTAGAATGGTATCATCACGAGCGGCATAGATGATCACATCCTCAGAAGAGTGTGTCAATTAAATCTGCCTGGTAGCACAATCAAGCTAAGCCTTGTGCTTAGAAAGCCAGTCCATGCCGAGAATTAGATCAATATCTGAGTCACCAAGAACCTTTCGAGAAGACAGAAATCTCTAGTCTCCCAGCTTGATGGAAACAACCGGAGCCATCAATTTGGTGTTCATGAACGAACCCGGAGAGGAAACTGCTATCGGCTTAGGCAAATCGATAGTATGCAAATCATGCATGGATGCAAAAGGCTTTGATATGAATGAAATAGATGCACCAATATCAAATAAGACTCTTGCAGGAATATCATTAACTGGAAGATTACCCATGATCACTTCTGAAGAATCCTCTGCCTGAGCTGCGTTCATCATGTTCACCCTTGCTGACTTGGAATTAGGCTTGACCACTGCATTGCTGGCAGATCTCATAGGAGGAGGAGAAGGAAGGCGCCTTTGGTTGAAGCACTTGTTTGCATAGTGCCCTTTTTGCTGACGCTTGTTGCAAGTAACCTCCAAGAGCAGACGGTGATAAGGAGCACTTGACCTTGGAGTATGAGACTGAGCTTTGTTCTGATAGCCTGGGTTGGGTGGGTGGGAGGATCCATTGCCACCTTTACTCTTCTGCTGATAGGGCTGATGGAACGGAGGAGGAAGAGGCAACCAAAACTTCTGTTGCTTAGCTGCCACTTGAGTTGAAGAAGAAGATTGAGCTGCATCCTTGACTCTCTTCTTAGTAGCATCACACTTAATCTGAGCAGCTTCTTGCTTTAGTGCGATGTTGTAGAATTCATCATACTTAGTCGGTTCAAGAAGCACGAGAGCTAATTGCATATCTTCTCTGAGGCCGCCTCTGAATTGATAAATCATACTCTTTTCATCAGGGACGTCTTGTTTAGCAAAGCGAGCGAGTTTCTGAAACTGGATATTGTATTGATATACAGACATGCTGCCTTGCTTGAGATTGCGGAACTCCTCACGCTTACTTTCAGTAACACTTTGTGGAATGTGATGAGCTTTGAAGTCTCGGCGGAAATCATCCTAGGTAATCACACGACCTCCTCTGGAATCTCTGTATTGTTGATACCACTCAGCAGCTTGGTCTTTGAGTTGAAATGAAGCAAACTTGACAAAGTCCCCAGGCCTGAAATTGCTACACTCAAAATGTTTGTAGATATCCATGAACCAGTCGTCGGCGTTTGTGGCCTCGACATAGTTGCTGAAGGACTTCGGCTAGTTTGCGAGGAACTGATTGAGGGTAGCAAACTGAGGTTGATTGTTGCCTTGGCCTTGATTTCCTTGGTTTCCTTGCCCTTGGTTGCGCTCTTGCAAGAGTTGCAAAAGCATCTGAGTGTTGGCATTGGTGGCTGCCATGACCGCTTGCCATGCCTCCGGAGGTGGAGGTGGTGGCGGAGGGTTCGGATTCTGTCAGTGTACTAGAATAGGGGTACCCTAGTACCCCGAACTTGTGCACGGGCAGTTGCAGCACCCCGCGGCAAGGCTTGCCAGGCGAACGCCAAGATCCTCCATGGTTCCCTTGGAGCCATTCAAGAACAAAGTATTTAAGCTCAGGAGACAAGGCCCCGGCAAGAGGAGCTTGCCGGGAAGGCCAACCAAGGCACTCCAAGGAACTTTCCGCGACGCGCCACGCGCTCCGGCAAGGCAACAAGGCCCTGGCAAGAGGAGTTTGCCGGGAAGACCAACCAAGGTACCTCGAGGCCCGGAGAGCGACAAGCTTCCGGACCCGACAAGATAACAACAACGGAAAGGCGCTTGCCGCGGCAGGCGGCCACTCTGTGCCCATGCTCCAGCGCATCCACCAACGTGTCGCTCTGGGGGCCTCTCCAGGCGCGCGTGGCGGGAGGCTGTGCAGCTAGCGGTGCGCAGTGGCATGCGAAGCTGACAAGATCGCCATCGTGGCGAACGGTGGCGCCCCTAACGGTCCTTTTCTGCACTGTTTGGGCGACTCAGATGGGCCTTTAATGCCCTTGTCCCTTGCCGTCAGGGTTAGGTAGGGTGCACTGTACAAGCAACTGTACCAACCACCTCACTTTTTACGTTTATACCCTCCTCTGCGTTGCCACCTGTCGGTGACCCCTTTAGCGTATAAAAGGAGGCCCATGCGCAACGTAGAGGGGGTTCGGACAGTTCGCTTCGATTCATTCGTAGCCCAGAGAACACTACGCTTTCTCTCTAGAGCAAGAACACAAGATAATACAACCAGACAAGCAGCAGTAGGAGTGTTATCTCTCCGGAGAGCTCCGAAGCTGGGTAAAACTGCTCGTGTGCTTCGCCTCAATCCGCTCTTCGTGCGACCTCCGCCCCCCGCCGAACCGAAAGGGGCCCGGTCCGCCGGCCCCATAGGTGTTCGTGGATCAGTTTCCCCGACATCTTTGGCGCGCCAGGTAGGGGGCGTCGAGATTGTGTGAATCCGATCCGGCGTTCACGCGAGCTAGATCTTCATTCCCTTCATCGACATGCCACCGAAGAAGAAGACTTCGGCGGCAGCCTCTCCGTCCAGGGCACTTCCGCCACCGTTGGAACAAACGGGTGGTGGAATGGACGCCGGCGGAAGAATGGACGTCGACGAACAAGCTCATGATGCTGCCAGGTCCAAGGACAAGGCTGCACAAACCTCGGTGACTGTACATGTCCCGCGCCACTCTCAAGAGGCGCAAGACCAACAGCGTCATGGCACTTGCAGTGCCATACGCATGATAGGCCAAGACCAAGCGGGTGGATCTCGGGGCGCTCAAGACCAGCATGCACGCCAGCATGCTGGCACGAGCGGGGCACGGTCGCCTGGACGGGATACTGCTCGTTCTAACATAGTTAGAAGTTTGAGCACGTCCCGCTCCTCGCGCCGTCCGCCACTGCCACCCACCACTCCAGCAGAAGCTTTGGCACGAGCTCAACTTCTCCTAGATTACCCTCCGACGTCGGACAAGATCGACGAATGGAGGGCCACCATTCAGAGTCTCATCGGCTACGCCAACGGCGACACTCCACGGCGGCCGAGCACGTCGCCGCCGCGGCAGGGTTGCCGGACGCGAGCCGGTGGCGACGAAACGGGCGGAGGTGCAACTACCATGCAATCACCGCCCCGAAGGCCAAGATCGCCGACTCGCCGGATCCACCTCGACAGCGACTCCACTGCATCATCGGATCCACGAGCTCGTCGCGATCAGCACCAAGTTCTTCATGATCGACAACAAGAAGACGCTCGAACCCGCATCGAGCGCCAAAGAGAAGCGCGACGTCAATCCGATAAGCGCGCTGGGACCTCTGTTGACATGCTTGCGCCAGGGGAACTAGGCGATCTGCCGTACGCGGTAGGTTGTCCTGCGTTCACTCGTGAGCTGCGGCAAGTCCAGTGGCCTAGCACAAAGAACTTCAAGCCAGACGTACCGGAGAATTACGACGGCAAGACACATCCATCAGAGTTCCTCAGCATCTACACCATCGCGGTGCAGGCTGCCGGGGGACGGGATGACAAGATCCTTGCCAACTACTTCCCGCTGGTGCTCAAGCCCAACGTCAGATATTGGCTCATGCACTTGCCGGACAACTCAATATCCTCTTGGGCTGACCTGTGCCATCAGTTTGTCGGCGCCTTCACAGGCGGACACAAGCCTCATGGCCAGGAGAGTGATCTTCATCTGCTCGCCCAGAAGGAAGGAGAGCCCCTGCGCAAGTACATTCAGAGATTCAGTAGTGTGCAGCACAACATCCCAGACGTCCACCCTGCCGCGGTGATCAGCGCGTTCCATCAGAACGTGCGAAACCGCAGGATGCGGGAGGAAATGGCGATGTGCAAGATCAGGGACGTCAGTGAGTGATATGCACTGGCCGACAAGTGTGCACGTGCTGAGGAAGGGAGGAGACTCCCCGGAGAAAATATAGGAGCGGGAGGATCTGACAGTGAGGATGCTGCCCCGGCAAGAAAAAACCGGCGGTGGAACAACAGAAAGAGGAAAGGCAAAGAGGTGCTAGTTGTTGAGCAGTCCGGCAACGGTGGTGGCGCCAAGGAAGCCAAAGCTGGTGACTCCGGCAAGGAGGTTGCCGCGGAGGTGGCGGTCGCCGACAAGCAGGACGGCACCAACAAACAGTATTGCAAGATCCACCGCACCAAGGGCCATGATCTCCAGAACTGTAAGGAAGTCGAGCAGCTTGTTGAGCAACAGAAAGCTGAATACGAGCGGCGCGACAAGGAGAAGGCCCAGGAAGGTGCTGGGGGATCCGGCAAGAAACGTCCCGGCCGAGGAGGACGCCGCGGCAAGGCCAAGCAGCGGCAAGGAGACAGACCTCCCCGCGGCCGCGACAAAGATCAAGATGACAATGACGATGAAGACATGGATGACGAGGAGACTGATGAGCAGGAGTTCCAGAAAGCCATAGAGGTCCTGTTCGTTGACGGTGGTGCTTCTCTGCATACCTCGCACCGTCAGCTCAAGCAGTGGGTGCGGGAAGTTAATGCAGCAGAACCACCCGTCGAGTCACGCAAGCCTCTGAAATGGTCCGGCACACCTATCATCTTTGATATTGAGGACCACCCGGATCGCATAACTGCGGTCGGGTGCTTGCCGATGTTGGTTTCACCAACAATCCGCAACCTCAAGGTCACTAAGATGCTAGTTGACGACGGGGCCGGCTTGAACCTGATCTCCTCCATGGTGCTCCAGAAACTCCAGATCCCTGACAGCGAGCTCGAAGAGACCGGTACATTTCAAGGAATCAACCCGGGAAGGAGCAAGCCGAAGGAAAGATCACGTTGCCGGTAACATTTGGCAGCGAACTGAACTTCAGGACTGAGAGGGTCACATTCGATGTAGCCGACTTTCCATTACCTTACAATGGAATCCTTGGCCGTCCGGCACTCGCCAAGTTCATGGCAGCCTCTCACTATGCGTACAACGTACTGAAAATACCAGGCCCGATAAGTGTCATCTCTGTCCCTGGCGACAAGAAGGATGCTCTTGTCTGTGCCGACAAGATCTACCGGGAAGCAGCAGCCGCAGCAGAACACAGGACACTTGCCGCTGAAGCTCCCGGGGGGAAGAAGAAGACCAAGTCCTGCAAGAGCTCTGATGCCCACTCCGGCAAGCGCACCTCTTCGGAGTGCTGCGCTACCGTCGAGGACGCACCATCGAGCTCCACCGGCAAGCGTAAGAAGGCAATGGCAGCTCCACCTGAGACCAAGAAGGTGTCTGCCAAGGAGGACGACACTTGTGGTACCTTCACCATCAGCGCCACTCTTGACCCCAAATAGGAAAGCGCGCTCGTTGCTTTCCTGCGGGCGAATGTCGACGTGTTTGCGTGGCAACCGTCTGATATCCCCGGTGTTCCCAGGAAAGTAATTGAGCACCACCTTGCCGTCTGTCCTCATGCGCGGCCCGTCAAGCAGAAAGTCAGGAAGCAGGCAGTGGAGCGCCAAGAATTCATCGCAGAAGAAATCAAGAAGTTGGAAGCAGCAGGCCTTGTCAGAGGAGTGCTCCATCCCACGTGGTTGGCCAATCCTGTTGTTGTGCGCAAGGCTAACGGGAAATGGAGACTTTGTATTGACTTCACTGATGTTAATAAAGCTTGTCCCAAAGACCCATTTCCCTTGCCGCGTATTGACCAGATTGTTGACTCCACAGCCGGATGTGATTTGCTTTCATTTCTTGATGCATACTCAGGATACCATCAGATCTTCATGGCAGAAGAAGATGAAGAGAAAACCGCATTTATCACCCCGTGTGGCACGTACTGCTTCGTACGGATGCCTTTCGGTTTGAAGAATGCTGGTTCAACATTCGCAAGGGTAGTCCACTACGCTTTTGAGCCGCAGATGCACAGAAATGTGGAAGCCTACATGGATGACATAGTGGTCAAGAGCAAGAACAGGGAGACCCTAATTCAAGACTTAGACGAGACATTTGCAAATCTGCGCAGGATCAACCTCAAGCTTAACCCCGAGAAGTGCGTGTTTGGGGTCCCCTCCGGCAAGCTTCTCGGGTTCTTCGTGTCTCAGCGGGGAATTGAAGCCAATCCCGACAAGATCAAGGCCATTGAGCAGATCGAAGCACCAAAGCGCGTCAAGGATGTACGAAGGCTTGCCGGTTGCGTGGCTGCTCTCAGCAGGTTTATCTCTAGATCTGCTGAGCGCGCCCTGCCATTTTTCAAAATTCTGAAAAAGGCAGGTCCAATGAAATGGACTCCGAAGGCGAAGGCTGCGCTGCAGGACTTGAAGAGATACCTGTCCTCCACTCCAACACTTGTCGCACCTAAGCCACAAGAGAAGTTGCTGCTGTATATAGCGGCGACCAATCAAGTGGTTAGTGTTGCGTTAGTGGCAGAGAGGGAGGCGGATGATGAGCCAGCAACCATGGCAGATGCATCCAGCGACAAGCAGGGGGCTTCGCCGACAAGCTCTGGTCCCGACAAAGATGGATCTGTGCAGGAGCATGATAAAATGCCGAAGAGAATGGTGCAGCGCCCAGTTTACTTTGTCAGTTCTCTTCTGCAGGGGGCTAGATCAAGGTACTCTGGAGTGCAGAAGTTGCTTTTCGGCCTCCTCATGGCCTCGAGAAAGCTGCGCCATTACTTCCAAGCACATGAGATCACAGTCGTCACTCGCTTTCCGCTGAAGAGGATACTGCAAAATCTAGAAGCAACAGGCAGGATTGTCGAGTGGGCGTTGGAACTGTCAAGCTTTAGCCTCAAATTTGAGAGCACTTCAACTATCCAAAGCAGAGCATTGGCAGAGTTCATAGCAGAGTGGACGCCAACCCCAGATGAAGAAATTCCAGAGACGAGCATCCCCGTCAAAGAGGCAAGCAACCAACAATACTGCAGAGTATGAAGGATTGCTTGCCGGTCTCAGAATCGCAGCAGACCTTGGGATCAAGAAGCTCATTGTCAGGGGTGACTCACAGCTTGTCGTCCGACAAGTGAACAAGAACTACCAGAGTCCGTTGATGGAAGCATATGTTGATGAAGTGAGGAAGCTAGAAGAGCACTTTGACGGCCTACAAATGGAGCATATCCCAAGAGCTCAGAATGACATTGCTGATGGCCTGTCAAAGTGCGCCGCACTAAAGTTACCTGTGGAACCAGGGATCTTTGTGCTTAAGTTGACTCAACCATCCGTAACACCATCAACTGGACAAAGCAAGAAGAGGAAGTTGGTTTCTGGTGACTACTTTCCGGCAGAGCTCCCCGAAGCCGCCGCCAAGAAAGTCCCCAAGATCAACACCAAGGAGGCTGAGGGGCAGTCTGCTCCGGCAAGCCTTATGGTTTGTTCCGTTGAAGCTTGCCGGGGAACATCAAGCTCCGGCAGGACCACAAGTCCTTGCCGTGGAAGCGGATGTTCCCGCAGCAGCAGATGTGCCTTTAGTCCTTGTTGTCGAGCCACAAGCTCCAGCATGGGCACAGCAGATTGTCCACTTCCTTCAGACAGGAGAACTTCCCGAAGAACAAGAAGAAGCGGAAAGAGTAGCCCGGCAGTCAAGTATGTACCAGTTTGTCGATAGCATACTGTACAGAAGAAGACTCAACGGTGTGAAATTGAAGTGTATTCGCCGGGAAGATGGACAAAAGCTATTGGCAGAGATACATGGAGGCATATGTGGCCACCACATTGGCGCAAGAGCATTTGCCGGCAAAGCTTTCTGGCAAGGTTTCTTTTGGCCGACAGCCCTCCAGGATGCAACTGCACAAGTAACCAAGTGTGAAGCGTGCCAGTTCCACTCCAAACAGATACACCAGCCAGCTCAAGCTCTCTAGACGATCCCTTTATCCTGGCCATTTTCGGTCTGGGGGCTTGATATCCTCGGCCCCTTCCCCCGAGCTGTCGGGGGCTTTGAGTACTTGTACGTCGCAATCGACAAGTTCACAAAGTGGCCGGAAGTGCAGCCAGTGAGGAAGGTGACAGCACAGTCAGCAGTCAAGTTCTTCAGGTCAATTGTTTGCCGTTTCGGGATCCCTAACAGGATCATCACCGACAACGGCACGCAATTCACGAGCCGCACCTTCATGCAGTATGTCCAAGACCTTGGCGCCAAGGTCTGCTGCGCTTCTGTTGCTCATCCGAGAAGCAACGGTCAAGCAGAGAGGGCAAATGCTGAAGTGCTGCGCGGGCTCAAGACCAGAACTTTCGACAGGCTGCACAAGTGCAGAAGGAACTGGATCGAGGAGCTGCCGGTGGTTCTTTGGTCGATCAGAACAACGCCAAATCGAGCCACTGGCCAAACACCTTTCGCTCTAGTCTATGGAGCAGAGGCAGTTCTCCCCACGAAACTCGCATACGGATCGCCTCGAGTGCTCGCTTATGATGAGTTTGAGCAAGAACAGCTGCGACAAGATGACGCGCTGCTCCTTGAGGAAGATCGTCTTCAGGCTGCTGTACGAGCTGCTCGATACCAGCAAGCTTTGCGCCACTACCATAGCCGCAAAGTTAAGGCCAGAAGCTTCGAGGAAGGCGACCTTGTTCTTCGGCGCATTCAGTCCGCCAAGAATTCCAACAAGTTGACGCCGAAGTGGGAAGGCCCTTATCGGGTGAAACGAGTCACAAGGCCCGGCGCTGTCCGCCTTGAGACCGAAGATGGCATTCCGGTGAGCAACTCCTGGAACATAGAACATCTTCGTAAGTTTTTCCCGTAGGGCGCGGTTGCCGGAACCCGTTCCGGCAACCACCTTTTGTACAAGTCTTGCCACTGTTGCATGTAATCCTTTGTACAAAGCCGGGCGCAGATCCCGTGCATAAGTAAAACCTCATGTGCTCCGCACAACTTGTCCATTTCATGCATTAGTTTCTTTCTTGCATACGATTATCTGACACTTTGTGCAGCACCTACATCCGGTAAGCACTAACGAGCCGAAGGGCTCCATATCATTACTTTCTCTTCTTTCTTCTTTTCAACAAAGGAAAAGAAGGTTCCCCCGCACACATGTTTGCCGGGGGGAAAGAGAAGATTGTGGTATGGACCAGGCGTCGTTCAAGCGAAGTCCTGCCTTGCCGGGAAGCAAACGACAGAAAAGCTAAGTTGCCAAAGTTTGAGCAATCACTTTTTAAATTTTTGAGTTATCTTCCTCGAACGACCCTGCTTTGTATGGAAAACCTGTGCGCGGAGGAACCAACTCGTGGCTAGTTGCGCCCTTACTTTGTTTCGAGTCCGCTCAACAGCTTAAGCGTGCTGCATCTAGTCGCGACAAGGTTTCTTGTCGGAAGCAGCGCCGCCAGCAGGCTGCTGAAGTTCCGCACTCAGCGCTTGCGGCTCGGGCGCCTACGCCGACAAGTTCCCTAGAAGCGTAGGGTAAAAACATACAAAGGAAGGAATCTAGTAGAGGAAATAACATAGCAATTAATAACAGAAATAAAGTTATATTAAAGGATAACTTGTCGCAGCTCTAACAGAATGTTTTCATAACATGATTAGCAGTGGCAAGGGAAAAGAAGAAATGGACGGCCTAGTCTACGCGTCCGCCCTCGACCCTCTTGATCTCGCTCACCTTGTCCACAATGGGTGCGACAAGGGCCTTGAGTGCATCCAGATTGGCGTCAGGCGGCAAGGACGTGAGGACGTTGGTGAAGCTGAGGCCTGGATTGCGGAAGGCCACCTTCATCAACACCTTCTGGAGAACCCCGGCGCAGATTTTTTGCGACTCGTCGGCCAGCTGCTTCGGGATCCTCTCCTGGAGCCGCTGGAGTGCCGTCACCACGCCCTTGAAGAACAGGCTGAGCTTGGCACTGGGTTGAAGACTCTCGTCGGAAGGATACCCAAAGTCCTCCATCCCCAGCTGCGCCAACTCCTCGTTGATGACTGCGACAATGTTCACCAGACCCTCGGTCCAGTGCTCCACAGTGTCTCTGAACGAGTTCTGGGTAACTGCAATGCTCTCCAGCAGCGCCGCGTCAGCCTTGACCTTCTCCGACAAGGTCTTCTCCCGCTCCTTGGCAGCCTCCAGCGTCTGCGTCAGCGTGGCCAGCTTCAGCTCCAGATCTGCTTTGGAATCCTTGGCGGCGCTGAGCTCCTTGCCCCTCTCAGCGAGAAGACCTTGCAGCTCACTGTGGGCGGCAGCATCCTTCTCACGCTCATGCTTGAGCGCGGCAAGCTCCTCGCCGCTCTTTCCAATGTCGGCCTCTAGCTGCGCCACCTTCTCCTCCAGCTCTTTCTTGGCGGCCTCTGCAATTGCCGCAGCGTCCTTTGCCTCCTTGAGCGCCCCGCCAAGTGCTTGCTCGCGCTCGGCGAGCTCTTCCTCGTAGCTGTCGAGGTTGGCCTTTCGCTGCACTAGTTCACCTTCCCGCGCGGACTGCTTCTCGGCGGCCAACCTTTGCCCCCCCTCAGCTTCGGCCTTCTCGAGAAGGAAGGCCGTGCGCTCCTCGTCGAGTCGCTCCCGCTCCTGCGCCAGGGACCGGAGAGCTTCTTGATTGTGGCCCCGGAGCTCCTCCGCGCGCTTCTCCATGTCAACTCCCGCCTTCGCGACAAGCGCTTCCCGGGAAGCCAGCTTAGCTTGCCGGGCGCGGTAGAGTGACAGCAGCTTCCGTAGCAGCTGCTCCTCCTCAGGCTCGCCACTGCTGCTGCCGGGCGCCTCAACCAACGACAGCCCGGCGGAGGCGAGCACCTCCTCATCAAAAGTCTCCCCCTCGACCGGCGCCCTGGAGCTCGACGCCCAGGGTAGCTTGATGAAGATACCGTCGCCGGCCTTCAAGTAGGCGCCGGGCTGGGGCTCCTCGGAGCCCGGCTCCGCAGAAGCGGCAGAGGGATCGGCGGTCGGTGCAGCGCCTGGCGCTCCTGCGGCCTCAGGGTCGTCAGTGCGATCGCCCGACCCCTCGCCGGCTTCTGTAGCGGCAGCCCTGGCGGCCTCCTCGCCGGCGGCCTCATCAACACCGGTCCCTTCCTCGCCGGTGCCCTCTGTCTCCATTGGCTCAGCCGCAGATGGGTCTGAAGAACGAAGAAGGGGGAAAAATCAATCCAAAATCCAAGGGAAGAAAATCAGAAGAAGAAGAACCCAAGGGAAAGTTTCTGGACAAGTGGATTACCTGTGCCAAGATCTATAGTTGCGGCCTCGATCGCCGCAGGATCAACGGTGCCGTCCCTTGCCGGAGAGTTCCCCCTTGCCGGAGAGCGCTCCCTTGCCGGGGACTCCTCCCTTGGCGGCGCAGTCGAAGTAGGTGGCACTTCGGGACCAGCTTCCGGGCGCTCCTGATGTGACTGCTCTGCTCCTGCACAAGTCAACAAGCAAGATATCAACAAGAAAGCACTCAAGCGCGCCCGGCAGCAGAAGGCTAAACTATGAACTGACGCTGGGGGCTGCGCTGGGGGCTGGTGTGAGGAGTGATTGCTGGGTCCGTCAAGGTGGTCTCGGACCCACCTCCTGCTGACACGGTGGGGTCATCATCGATGACGATCACCGCGGCCTTGGCCCTCTTCGCCGCTCTCTGGGCCAGCGTCCTGAAAAGAAAGGAGTCCAGATTGGAGCAAGTCAGAGACAAGATATAAAACAGCAAGATTGAAGAACTATAAGAGCACCAAAGAAGCTTACTCTTCTTCCTCCTCGTCGGAGCTGAGCGCGGAAAGATCGAAGTCCGGCTCCCCTCTGGTGCGGCGAGGCGGAGGAGTAGGATCCCTTGCCCGCTTGGCGGGGGCGGTGGCGGTGGCCCGGGAAGATCCCGCTCCAGTTGCCGCTGCTGCGTGAGGCGCTCCCGCGGCAACATGACTTGCCGCGGTAGAGCGTGTCGCACGGCTTGGCGGCTGTTGAGCCGGCTGCCGCCCCGCTACGTCCGCGGCCCTGCGAAGACGCCTTCTTGGCGGGGCCGGGGGCTCCGCCTGCGGCAAGCCTTCTGAGGGCTCGGGCTCTTCCTCGCCGGCCTCGCTCGGCTCGGCTTCAGAACCGGCAAGCTCTTCCTAGCCAATGAACTCCGCGCGCTCGGCAAGGTTTGCCGCCTCTGCAGCCTCCGCCTCCTCCACAGTGAACCCAAACGCGCCCGCGGCAGCTGCGGCCGCAACCTCTTCTGCCCTAGTGGCGATGCGCTGCAGCTCCTCGTCGGTGGTGTCACGGGTGAGGCTCTTCTGCTCATCAGCGTGGACCGGCACTTCCTCCAAGGTGTCGAAGAACGCTCGCACAACGTCATCCGCAGGCTCTTGCCAAGTTGGGACGATTCCGTGTGAATCGCACAACGGCATCATGGCGTGGATCCGGTCAAGCGAAGAGTTATTGAACAAAGGAACTACGCCCCTCGGCAGTGTGAATGGGTGCTGGGGGTCGCGTTTGAACAACTCCAGAAGCATCGCATCCAGCTCCAGGACGGTGAAGTTGTAGTTGAGGCCCGGCCGCAGCCTCATGATGTCCGCCAAATTCTTGAATTCCCAGGCGGGCCTCCCCCTCTCCTACAGGGGGCAATGCGGCGGCGGAGGAAATCTGCCCCGACAGCACCTACAGTGAGCCCGGCAAGCCTGAGGCGAAGAGTCCTAGTGATGGCGATCTTCAGCCTCTCATCTTCCGAGGCCACGTTGCTCCAGTCATTGCCGCGCACTATTGGAGCTTGGCGCACGGCGGTGAAGGGCTGCGGATTCTCCTCAAAGATCCAGCACCACTCCACTCTCCACTCCTCCCACTTGCTGCGGAGCTCACCCTCCAAGTACGTCTCTTTCTTGCCGACTCTCGAGATCCAGGCAATCCCTCCGGCAAGCGGCTCTCCTCTCTCTACCCGAGGTATGAAGAAGTGGCGGAAAAGGGCAACACTAGGGTGGACTCCGACAAAGTTTTCGCACAAATGTGCAAAAACTGCCATGGTCAGGACAGCGTTGGGGGTGAAGTCAAGGAGGCGGAAGCCATATGTGTTCATAATATCACAGAAGAACTCCGAGAAGGGCGGGCAGAGCCCGCAATAGAAGAATAGCGCGAAGAACGGGTACCCGTTTGGAGCCAGCTCCGAAGCAGCGGCCGGGAGTACCCTCGTGCGCGGATGTGCTCGCGTCTCCGTCGCCCAGAATAGGACGAAGTACTCCCTCAGCTCCTTTGTGCCGAGCTGGGGGGTGAAGATCGCCTGCTCCTTCTGCAGCGCCGCGAGCCGCTGCGCCTCGGCCGACTTCACGCCCTTTCCCTTGTCGGCTTTCGGAGCCATGACAGAGGTGGTGGGGAAGGTCGATGGCGTTGGTGATGCTGGTGGCGATGGGGGGCGGAGCGCTGCTCTCTCGGCTTCGAGAAGAAGGGGGGAGCAGTGGAGTTTCTTGAAGATGAAGTAGCAGCAACCAGCGAGGGGGAACGAACTGCCCCTATTTCCTCTGCTTATAAAGAGGGACAGGGCGGACGTTTTGCCCTTCCGAATAAACAACCACCCACGATCTCTCCCACGATGCCGCATTCAACGCGTGCCGTTATGGGAGAGCGCGGTGGATACAGAGCGAGATTCGGCGTGGCCCAGCCCGCGTGTGCCCATGCCCTATCTTGGGCCTGGCCCAACAGCGCTCGGCACCGTGTCTAGCCCAGGCCCGGGGGCTCCTGTCGGTGTACTAGAATAGGGGTACCCTAGTACCCCGAACTTGTGCACGGGCAGTTGCAGCACCCCGCGGCAAGGCTTGCCGGGCGAACGCCAAGATCCTCCATGGTTCCCTTGGAGCCATTCAAGAACAAAGTATTTAAGCTCAGGAGACAAGGCCCCGGCAAGAGGAGCTTGCCGGGAAGGCCAACCAAGGCACTCCAAGGAACTTGCCGCGACGCGCCACGCGCTTCGGCAAGGCAACAAGGCCCCGGCAAGAGGAGTTTGCCAGGAAGACCAACCAAGGTACCTCGAGGGCCGGAGAGCGACAAGCTTCCGGACCCGACAAGATAACAACAGCGGCAAGGCGCTTGCCGCGGCAGGCGGCCACTCTGTGCCCGTGCTCTAGCGCATCCACCAACATGTCACTCTGGGGGCCTCTCCAGGCGCGCGTGGCGGGAGGCTGTGCAGCCAACGGTGCGCAGTGGCATGCGAAGCTGACAAGATCGCCATCGTGGCGAATGGTGGCGCCCCTAACGGTCCTTTTCTACACTGTTTGGGCGACTCAGATGGGCCTTTAATGCCCTTGTCCCCTGCCGTCAGGGTTAGGTAGGGTGCACTGTACAAGCAACTGTACCAACCACCTCACTTTTTACGTTTATACCCTCCTCTGCGTTGCCACCTGTCGGTGACCCCTTTAGCGTATAAAAGGAGGCCCATGCGCAACGTAGAGGGGGTTCGGACAGTTCGCTTCGATTCATTCGTAGCCCAGAGAACACTACGCTTTCTCTCTAGAGCAAGAACACAAGATAATACAACCAGACAAGCATCAGTAGGAGTGTTATCTCTCCGGAGAGCTCCGAAGCTGGGTAAAACTGCTCGTGTGCTTCGCCTCGATCCGCTCTTCGTGCGACCTCCGCCCCCCGCCGAACCGAAAGGGGCCCGGTCCGCCAGCCCCATAGGTGTTCGTGGATCAGTTTCCCCGACAGATTCTGACGCGTTGGAGGAGCCATCCTGAAGAGGTTGACATGCATTAGCATCTTGAAAGACATATATTCAAGCTGAATCAATGAACCGAAATTGCAACATATAGCCTTAACATTCCGACAAGAATGAACCACTGAATTCTAAAGTAAATCATCACACTTCCATCAATTGAGAAGCCACTTAGATAAAGGTAGAAGAATAAATCAACAAGGTACGAATATGAAGAAATAAGTGGTAAGGATTACCCAATCACAAACCAAATATCTGCTGGAAGAAATACTAGAGCTACATGAATTCCCACCTATGAAACTCCTGAAACTTTCTGGTTATGCAATCAGGTGTTGGGGATACAGGGGAAGCATAATATCTCACCCAAAACTAGCAAATCCTACATCCAGGTGTATCCATCCTTCAACACATAACCAAGAAACCTTCGGAAATCATTTACCTCAACCTTCGAAAAGCATACGTTATACGAGTTATGGAAATACTCCCGAACTCCCGCCCCAGTACTGGGTGGCGTCGAGGTTATCTGACAACACCTCGGAGCTCAAATCCCCGGGACACTGCCACAACCCCTAAATGTTAGGAGGCACCAAGAACAATGTTCTCGTCACAAAACAATCAGAACAATTCCAAGATACCCGCGTGATCCTAAAAAAATCGTGAAATTTGAGGAGAGAAGAGTCAAAACTCCACGTCAGGAGGCCTCACCAGAGCGACGAAGGGACTGAGGAGTAAAAATAATCCTACTCTCCGATATATGTAATCCTAAGACTCAAAACATTTTGTTCTAGACATAACAACGTCAGGGATTCGATCAAAGCAGGGGGGATCCTAAGTCGGGGAAGGCTCTGATTACCAACTTGTAACACCCACAATGCGGCTATATCTCCCACATGTCGGGGCACGACTTAGAGGCATAGCCGAATGGTAGGCATGTCGCAAGAGGGGTAATCTTTACACATCCCATGTACTGAATAAGAAAGGGATAAAGAGTTGGCTTACAATCACCACTTGACACAATACATAAATATATCATACATCATCCAGAATACAATCAAAGGTCCGACTATGGAACCAAAATAAAGAAAGACAACCCCAAATGCTAGATCCCTGATCGTCCCAACTAGGCTCCTGTACTGATCATCCGGAAAAAAGAAACATAGTAATGGCCTGAACCCTCGTCGAACTCCCACTTGAGTTCGGTAGCGTTCATTGCACTGGCATCATCGGCACCTACATCTGTTTGGAAGTATCTATGAGTCACGGGGACTCAGCAATCTCATACCCGCGAGATCAAGACTATTTAAGCTTATGGGTAGGAAAGGGGTAGTGAGGTGGAGCTGCAGCAAAGCACTAAGCATATATGGTGGCTAACTTACGCAAATGAGAGCGAGAAGAGAAGCAAAGCACGGTGGAGAAGCTAATGATGATCAAGAAATGATCCTGGAGCTACTTACGTTCAAGCATAACACAAGACCGTGTTCTCTTCCTGGACTCCGCCAAAAAGAGACCATCACGGCTACACACGCGGTTGATTCATTTTAATTAAGTTAAGTATCAGGTTTTCTACAACCGGGTATTAACAAATTCCCATATGCCCATAACTGCGGGCACGACATTTGAAAGTTCAAAACCCTGCAGGGGTGTCCTAACTTAGCCCGTCACAAGCTCCCACGGTCAACGAAGGATATTCCTTCTCCCAGGAAGACCCGATCAAACTTGGAATCCCGGTTACAAGAAATTTTGACAATGGTAAAACAAGACTAGCAAAGCCACCCGATGTGCCGACAAATCCCGATAGGATTCACACGTATCTCGCTCTTAGGGCACACCGGATGGGCAAGACGTTAGGTTGGCATAGACCCTGGTTGCCCAGGGGGCGCCGGACATCGCCCAGTTTGGACCAACACTCAAAGGAGCACTGGCCCGGGGGTTTAAAATAAAGATGACCCTTGAGTCCACGGAACCCAAGGGAAAAGGCTTAGGTGGATAATGGTAAAACCAAGGTTGGTCCTTGCTGGAGGAGTTTTATTCAAGGCGAACTGTCAAGGGGTTGCCATAACACCCAACTGCGTAAGGAACGCAAAATCAAGGAACATAACACCGGTATGATGGAAACTAAGGCGGCAAGAGTGGAACAAAACATCAGGCATAAGGCCGAGCCTTCCACCCTTTACCAAGTATATAGATGCATTAAAGTAAACAAGATATAATAAAGATATCCCAACAATATCCATGTTCCAACATGGAACAAACTTCATCTTCACCTGCAACTAGCAACGCTATAAGAGGGGCTGAGCAAAAGCGGTAACATAGCCAAACTACGGTTTGCTAGGAGGTGGGTTAGAGGCTTGACATGGGAATATGGGAGGCATGATATAGCAAGTGGTAGGTAGCGCGGCATGGCAATAGAGCGAACAACTAGTGTCGTGGAATTGTCATGGCAGATGTCCTAGTGGAAGGACTTATTCGTAGGGCCATCGCAACTAGGAAGCTTAAAGGGGTTAATCGGGACAAAGGACAAGAGAGGTTTTATACTAGTTTGGCCCCTTATGATGAAGGTAAAAGCCTACGTCTAGTTGTTTTGGTATTGTAGGGGTTTAGATTACCAAGAGGCTAGTTCGCCGGCTTGGTTATCGATCTCTTGTTTCTTGCCCTAAACCGCCACTGGGTCGTCCCCTTATATACACGGGTTGATGCCTGGTGGCCTACAGAGTCCCGGCCGACTCATATAACATGTCCGGCTCGGTGTCTTCTTTTACATGCCTTTCTATACAAGTTTTCCCTTATATACGGCGGTTTACAATATTGGGCCTTAAGACGCCTCCGGGCCTTTAGGCCTTCTATAAGGTTTAATAAACTATCGTCTTGAGTGTTTACTGGGCTTCCTTCATGACCCGCCATTGGGGTTGACTCGGCCCCTCCTGGGTGGGTCATGACTGATAGTTATATCCCCAACATTAGGCCCCAGGTTGACTTCGAACTTTGTTCTTTGTCAATCTTTAATACTTAGACAAAATCCATCCTCTTATCCTCGCAGAGGTTTTTGTAACCTGCCATGACATCATCTCTGGAAAACACGAAAAACTTTTATGATGTCATCTCCCAACGGATCTTCATCTTTAATGCCTTCCGAGAATCGAGGCATCCATCTAGTTAGATAACCATTATTTAGGTCTTCCTCGATTTTCGCGCCCGTCTGTTCACCTTTTCCCTTATAAATAGGCACACCCCAGCCTTTTCTCAGTCTTCTCTCTTCTTCATCTCCTTCCTCTCGCAACCCTCCTGTCGCTCGAGCTCCACCACCACTGCAGCGCTCATCGTCGTCCTCAAGCTCGGCCGCTGCATCATCCTGATTCTATCCAGAGAACGGCGGCAATCCTCCGCAGCAACTCCGCACCCGTAAGCTCTCACCTTCTCACCCCCATAGATCTGCATTAGGGTTCAGGAGGTTCCCTTCTTGTGTTCTTCGCTGTTCGTCGTAGATTTGTTGCAACTTCTCTTACCGCACCCTCTTTTGATCTAAAAGTAGTGCAGAACTTAAGCGGTAGCTGTTTCTCATCCATTTTAGATGTTAATAGATCCCTTTCCTTTGCATAGATATCTTCTTAGAGCTGATGAACTCATCTGGGCTATATTTTTAGGTCTAGGAATTTTTTCATTTTGAATGGCCATTTGATCCATATTAATATCCAGAAGTTAAGAAACTTGTTTGTCTTCATACTTAGCCTATTTCTGTTGCTGGTATTTCTCAAATGCCTGTCATCATGGCGGCTTACTGTGTCGGCTTACTTTTACTTATATGACATTAGCCCTTAATTAAGCCGCAATTACTCCTCTGTATCATCTTGTACTTTCATCATACTTATTGAATTGAACCGGCATGTTACCTTCCTTTCAGTGCGCTTTTGAACACTATGCCATCCAAAATGCCGACTGTCTGCAACTGGGTTCCCTCAACCATGACTGAGGAACATTTGAAGGATTTCTTCTCCATAGGATTTTTGCCAGGAAAAATGTCATGTCTTACCGTGCACTTGACCCGGACGAAGAACGACCCAATCCAAAAAATGGTGAAGTCATTGTCTTTACTGACCACATGAACCGTGGCTTTTCACCGCCCGGCTCAAAGTTCTTCAGAGATGTCCTCCATTTTTTCGAACTTCACCCTCAAGATATCAGGCCCAATTCCATATCTAATATTTGCAACTTCCAAGTACTCTGTGAAGTGTACCTTCAGGAAGAGCCGACCGTGGAACTGTTTAGAGAATATTTTTATCTGAACCGGCAGAACGAGTGCACCAACGACCTTAGCTTGGAGCTTGGAGGCATCTCTATTCAGCGTCAGCAGGGCGCTGTCTTCCCCATCATAGTCTTGCCGAGTCATCCAAAAGACTGCAGACTTGGTTCTATTGTCAAGACACTTCACTAGCAAATGAGAAGCCACTGCCGGGTTATCGCGCCGAGCGTCTTGACTCCAAATTCGACAAGCTTACTGCTGCCGAACGCAAGAAGCTGATCCCATCAATAAAAAGGATTAACGCCTTATTAGGGAACGGCTTAACCGAAGTTGACCTGACCCGCTACTGGATCTCATTGCGGGTTATCCCTCTAAGCCGTCGATCAAAATGGATGTACGAGTATTGTGGAGGCCCAGATGACTCTCTTCGTCACAACTCTGTTCAATTAACTAAAGAATAAATTGTTTCAATGTCAACCCTTCTGGTGCACGGAAAATATGAAGACTGCAGTACCGTCGGGTTAAACCCCTTCTGCAAGCTTAACCCGGTGCCAGAAGTAAGGAAACTCTGATATCTCTCCTTTATATTTTTCCCATATGTATTGTTTAATACTTGCCTGATCTTTCATCTTGTTTTTACCTGTCTGCAGGCCAAATCTGATTTCTGGAAAGTTAAATATGGCCACGAAGCTGCCAAGAAAGCGAGAGTCGCCGCCATAACTGCCAAGAAAACGACCTAGAGGTCCAAAAAGAAGAAGAAGAGCACCGCTGAAGACATGATGAAGCTTGACGATACTTCTGAGTCGGAGGTAGCCCTTGACTCCCTTGGCCAACTTTTTAATAATCTCATTGACACTGTTCATTACCAGGATGACACTGGGCAAGTCAAGCCGTGGAAGAAGAGGTAACTATTTCCTCTGACTCAGCCCATTTGCCAAGACAGAAACTTCGAGTCGTAACCCGGAAAGTAAGGTTTTCACACCCTTTGGCTTATCTGGACCCTCATTTTCTTTTGAAAAATCAGCAACATGAGAGCCACCGTCAAGCCCAGACCGAAGATGAACTGCCTGCTATTCTTCAACAGACTCCTCAAAAATGCCAGCATGAGGTTTATTTCTTTGTCTTTGACTTTCTGTTAATGGATCTCCTCCCTTGCATTACTTACTTTGTTTTATCTTTACAGGAGGTGTCTCGCTCTTCTGGCGACTCGTCTCAGACCCAATTTCCGGCCTTCAAGACTATCCCTGGGTAAGGAAAAATCCTCTTTCTTCTGTGTTTTTCAAATTGTCTGTTTATACTAATAGTCCTATAATATTTCACTTAGTGGTCAAGCTAAGTCTAAGAAGGCCAAAGTGACTAAACCGGTGGAAGACCCGCCATTCCTTGCATCTGAACTGGCAAGGCCACCTTCTCCTCCATTAACTGAAGCTCCAGAAGACCCGCTTGTCAATGATGAAGTAAATCCGCCTGAGTCGTCAGTTGACGATACCATCGTGAATCCTTCCGCAACTGGACCATCAAGCTCGGCCAACCCGCCATCACCGTCTGCACAAGACGTTTTGATCACCGAGAGCCGCTTTGTTGAGCCGGGGAATCCCACCGTGTTGGCTCGTCATACTCCGAAGCAAGAGGCGCTGGAGTGACAAAAAGTGTGTTTTGATATTTCACATTATGACCATCTGAATGCCAATGATATATTATCCGGCTATCTCAGCCATGTGCACTCAAACCGTGACTCGGAGATTGAAATGGTCAAGCAGTTGCAGCTGAAGTACGAGGTACGTTCTTCCAACTTATATGCTGCCAGCCCCCAAGTCTTCAGATTTTGAGAAAACCGGAATGATCTGTAGACTTTATGATATAGGCTTAGACTTTACCATTAGATTTTTCTAGAGTTCAACAAAATAGAACAAAGCTTCACCTGTAGTCCCCAAGGGCCGGTTCATTTGACCGTAAATGAACCGGTTCTTTGAATTTGCATAACCGTCTCATACCGAACTCAACAAATATTGCAGTCCGGCTTACCCTTGAGATACTTGCTGAATATCATACATTAGCCCCCAAGTGCCAAGTGTTGTTACTTTGTAAAGCACTTGGGACTTGAAGTATAGTAGAGTCATAAGAATTTGTTTTGGCATACATTAGACCCCAAGTGTAAAGTGTCTTTGCAGTGTAAAGGCACTTGAGACTTAAGTTGTGAATTTCGAGCTTTGACACACCTGTATATGTCTTGCAGAACTCCCTATCTGAATTGAGCTCGCAACTGACTGACGCCAAGCCCCGACTGGCGAGTCAAGAGGCAGAGATCAAGTCTACTGACTCCAAACTGCAAGTGAGTCTCTCTGAGATGGAAAAATTAAAAGCCGGCTTTACTGCCAAGAAGAAAACCTGGGCTGAAGAAAAAATGCTTCTAACATAACGTGTCGAGAAGGCTGAAGCAGCCCTTGAAGAGGTTACGACAGAGCTGAACGGTTTAAAGAACCGGGTGTCACAAATGGTGTCCGCCATCTTTGGTAAGCCATCTGTATTGACTTTTTACCTTCTTTTGATCCGGACTACAAGCCCCTAGCTGACCCTTCGTGTTCAAAACATATGCAGGCCCTCGAAGCATGAATATGAGTCAAGACCACGTGATTAAGCTGACGGCGGTCTATACCTTGGTAGAGCAGTTGTACATTGGCGCACAAAAAGCACTCGATGCTATCTCTCCTGCCAATCAAGGACCCAACCGGCTCAGTGATGTTTTAAAGAAGCTGTCAATTTTGCCTGCCAGGTTCCAAGAAGTCAAGTGCTCCTGTGCCAGAGCCGGAGCTTTGACTGCCCTGAGCTGTTCCAAGGCTTGGGTGCGAGATCTAGACCCGACTGATGTAGCCAGAGGGTACCCCACGGTAAAGGAAGACGGGTCACTATTTGAACAGGATGACTTCGTTGCTTGCGTGAGGAAGGTGCGACCTCAGGCCACCATTCTTGGGGATGAAACGAATATCGATAAATATCAGCTGGGTTTTGACTTGGATAATAAGAAGATGGTGACTCCCTCCTACAAAGTAACCGATTTAATCCCGCCTGTTCGTGAACATACGTTTGCTCCGAAAGTTGATCCGGCCGGCCTGATTGACAAAGAGGCAAAATTTATTGCCGTGAACGGTTTTGATTGTTCAAAACGCAGCTTCCAATTAGCAGAGGGCGGTGAACCGGCGAGGGAGGAGTGATGACCATCTTCATGGGCTTGTAAAAGCCTTGTAATAGATTAGTTGTGAAAACACTGCATATTCTGCCTAAGCCATCCTGCATAAGACACCGTGTGTTACTCTGTGCTTTCTGATGTTAATATATGCATCATATTTATGGTTGTCCCTGCAATACTTGAACTCTGGTCCTGTAGATAAAAAAGGAAAAAACTTGCTTGGTGGCTTAGTACCGAACGGGTCAGAACACCCGGTTTATAGCCAATATGTTTATCATAGTAGAAAACATAACCAGACGTAAGAAGAAAGCAATGGTTGAAATAACCTTTGATGAATACAGAAGGAAACTGTTCATAAACAATAGCCATACATGTATCTTTTGACCTCCGGACCACCGGTTTATATGACCCGGGTGATGAGGTTGATAATCAAGTATTTGCGAGAAGTCAATGCTTCTAAATACCTGATGATTATCATGCCCTGGCGGCTTGTTGTCAGATAGCCAATCCGGTAAAAAGACCATGATTGATTTATTTTGAAAATGAGATATCAAAAAAATCAATAAGACAAATAACAGGTGGTAAACAACATTAGCCTGGTGACTAAATATTGGGGGTTTCTGATTCGAATACGATCAGTAAACCAGACCAAATGGGTTAAGCTAAGGTTCGAATACGACCATATAGCCCCCAGTGGCTTTGGCATTGCGCCGATCAAGAGGGTACCGACAGCTATGTTCTCTTTGGTTCGAATACGACCTATGTTTGAACAGGAAGCCCCCAAGTGACCTTGAGAGGTTTTTAACGACCCTGATTCGAATACGATCCAAGTCGGACCCAAAAGATGTTAAGCTGTGATTCGGATACGATCAAGAAGCCCCCTAGTGAGTTTGGCTTTGAGTCGATTAGAAGGGTTACGACAGCTATGTTCTCTTTGGTTCGAATACGACCTATTTTTGAACAGGAAGCCCCAAGTGACCATGAGAGTTGCAGCTAGATTCGAATACGATCATAAGCCGGACCAAAAAAGGTTAAACATGATTCAAATATGATCATCTCCTTAATAGTCATTTGAAAATAATAGTAAAAATAATGAAGATGTGTAATCTTTCTGAAAATAAAAAGAGACCGATGGTCCTGCTTTATTACTTATCATGATATATGTAACATCAACATATGTACATGGTGAGAGCTGATACGTCTCCGTCGTATCTACTTTTCCAAACACTTTTGCCCTTGTTTTGGACTCTAACTTGTATGATTTGAATGGAACTAACCTGGACTGACGCTGTTTTCAGCAGAATTGCCATGGTGTTGTTTTATCTGCAGAAAACAAATATTCTTGGAATGACCTGAAACTCCACGGAACATCTTAGAAAAAAATAATAAAAAATCCTCGCCAAAGATGAAGACGAGGGGGTCCACACCCTTCTCATGAGGATGGGGGGCGCGCCCCCCTAGGGCGCGCCCCCTACCTCGTGGGCCCCTGGATGCCCTCCGACGCCAACTCCAACTCTATATATTTGCTTTCGGAGAGAAAAAAATCAGAGATAAGAAATCATCGCGTTTTACGATACGGAGCCGCCGCCAAGCCCTAAAACCTCTCGGGAGGGCTGATCTAGAGTCCGTTCAGGGCTCCGGAGAGGGGGATTCGTCACAGTCGTCATCATCAACCATCCTCCATCACCAATTTCATGATGCTCACCGCCGTGTGTGAGTAATTCCATCGTAGGCTTGCTGGACGGTGATGGGTTGGATGATATTTATCATGTAATCAAGTTAGTTTTGTTAGGGTTTGATCCCTAGTATCCACTATGTTCTGAGATTGATGTTGCTATGACTTTGCTATGCTTAATGCTTGTCAGTAGGGCCCGAGTGCCATGATTTCAGATCTGAACCTATTATGTTTTCATGAATATATGTGAGTTCTTGATCCTATCTTGCAAGTCTATAGTTACCTACTGTGTGTTATGATCCGGCAACCCCGAAGTGACAATAATCGGGACCACTCCCGGTGATGATCATAGTTTTAGGAGTTCATGTATTCACTATGTGCTAATACTTTGTTCCGGTTCTCTATTAAAAGGAGGCCTTAATATCCCTTAGTTTCCAGTAGGACCCCGCTGCCACGGTAGGGTAGGACAAAAGATGTCATGCAAGTTCTTTTCCATAAGCACGTATGACTATATACGGAATACATGCCTACATTATATTGATGAATTGGAGCTAGTTCTGTGTCACCCTGTGTTATTACTGTTACATGATGAACCGCATCCGGCATAATTATACATCACTGATCCGGTGCCTACGAGTTTTCCATATACTGGTTCTCGCTTATTTACTTTCCCGCTGCTACTGTTACAATCACTACAAAATACCAAAAACATTACTTTTGCTGTCTTTACTTTTGTTGCTCCTACCACCACTATCATATTACTTTGCTACTAAACACTTTGCTGCAGATACTAAGTTTCCAGGTGTGGTTGAATTGACAACTCAGCTGCTAATACTTGAGAATATTCTTTGGCTCCCCTTGTGTCGAATCAATAAATTTGGATTGAATACTCTACCCTTGAAAGCTGTTGCGATCCCCTATACTTGTGGGTTATCAAGACTAATTTCTGGCGCCGTTGCCGGGGAGCATAGCTCTATTCTTTGAGTCACTTGGGATTTATATCTGCTTATCACTATGAAGAACTTGAGAGATCCAAAAACCAAGATCTATCCCTCAACTACGAGGGGAGGTAAGGAACTGCCATCTAGCTCTGCACTTGATTCACCTTCTGTTATGAGTAAGTTTGCGACACCTACACCTGCTTCTGCTATTCGTTCTGATATGTCGCATGTTATTGATGATACCACTTCTTCTATGCATGATACTAAATGATGAAACTGCTTCTATGCCTGATACTACTGTGCCCCTTGGTGAATTTCTTGATGAACAAATTGCTAGGGCTAGAGAAAAAGAAATTATTGAATCTGAATATGATGATGATAGTGATGATGAAAATATGCCTGTATTCCTGAGGGTTATCTTTTTGATATGGAATCTTCTGCTTCTATTTTAGCTTGCAGAGATAGATATGAGCTTAAGAGGTTATTAGTTAAATGGAACAAAGAATCACCTAGAGATAAAATGAAACCCGACCCTGCTTTTGCTACTTCACCTATTTGTGTTCCTGATAAGGATTATGAATTCTCTGTTGATCCTGATATAATTACTTTGGTTGAATCTGATCCGTTTTATGGCTATGAATCTGAAACTGTTGTGGCACATCTTACTAAGTTAAATGATATAGCTGCCCTGTTCACTAATGATGAGAGATCGCGTTACTTCTATATACTCAAAATATTTCCGTTCTCATTAAAGGGTGATGCTAAGATATGGTTTAATTCTCTTGATCCTGGTTGTGTGCATAGTCCCCAGGATATGATTTATTACTTCTCTGCTAAATATTTCCCTGCTCATAAGAAACAAGCTACTTTGAGGGAAATATACAACTTCGTGCAAATTAAAGAAGAGAGTCTCCCACAAGCTTGGGGGAGGCTTCTCAAGTTACTTAATGCTTTGCCTGATCATCCTCTTAAGAAACCTGAAATACTTGATATCTTTTATAATGGACTAACCGATGCTTCCAGAGATTACCTGGATAGTTGTGCTGGTTCTCTTTTCAGGGAAAGAACACCGGATGAAGCTGAAATTCTATTGAATAATATGTTGACAAATGAAAATAATTGGGCACCTCCTGAGCCAGCTCCTGAGCCACCTCCTGCTCCAATTACTGAACCTATTCCTAAACCAACTCCGAAGAAGAGAGGTATTCTATTTCTCAGTCCCAAAGATATGCAAGAGGCAAAGAAATCTATGAAAGAAAAAGGCATTAAAGTTGAAGACGTTAAGAATTTACCTCCTATTGAAGAAATACATGGTCTTAATTCACCACCTATTGAAGAAACTTATGATCTTAATTCTTTATTTATCCCGACACAGGTAGTAAAGGTAAATTCTCTCTATAGATATGATAAAGCTGAAGTTCCTCCTACTAAAATTGCTAGTTAGTGCTTGGATGAGTTTGATAACTTTATGTTTAAGCAAGATGACTTCAATGCTTATTTTGGTAGACAATTAAAAGAAAATGCTTATATGATTAGACGCTTGGGTGATTATATGGCTAATATTAAAGGTGAACTTAAACTTGTTAGCAAACATGCTTCTATGGTTACCACTCAAGTAGAACAAGTACTTAAGGCTCAAAAAGACGTGCTTGATGAAATGAATAGTAAGAAAAATGATTATGCTTTTAGAGTGGCTACTAGAACGGGTAGAATGACTCAGGAACCTTTGTATCCTGAAGGCCACCCTAAGAGAATCGAGCAAGATTCTCAAAGAAATAATATTGATGTTCCTAGTTCTTCTAAAAAGAAGAAGAAGAAAAATGATAGAACTGTGCAAACTTCTAGTGAACCTATTTCTTAACCACCTGATAATCCAAATGATATTTCTATGTCTGATGTTGAAACACAATCTGGTAATGAACATGAACCTAGTGAAAATATTAATAATGATGTTCATGATGATGCTCAACCTAGTAATGATAATGATGTAGAAATTGAACCTGCTGTTGATCTTGATAAACCACAATCAAAGAATCAACGTTATGATAAAAGAGACTTTGTTGCTAGGAAACATGGTAAAGAAAGGGAACCTTGGGTTCAGAAACCCATGCCTTTTCCCCCAAAACCATCCAAGAAAAAGGATGATGAGGATTTTGAGCGCTTTGCTGAAATGATTAAGCCTATATTTTTGCATATGAGATTAACTGATGTGCTCAAAACAAATCCTTATGCTAAATATATGAAGGATATCATTACTAATAAAAGAAAGATACCGGAAGCTGAAATTTCCACCATGCTTGCTAATTATACTTTTATGGGTGGAATACCAAAGAAACTTGGAGACCCCGGAGTACCTACTATACCTTGCTCCATTAAAAGAAATTATATTAAAACTACTTTATGTGATCTTGGAGCCGGTGTTAGTGTTATGTCTCTCTCTTTATATCATAGACTTGACTTGAATAAGTTGACACCTACTGAAATATCTTTGCAAATGGCTGATAAATCAACTGCTATACTTGTCGGTATTTGTGAGGATGTGCCTATTGTGGTTGCAAACGTTACTATTTTAACGGACTTTGTTATACTTGATATTCCCGAGGATGATAGTATGTCTATTATTCTTGGAAGACCTTTTCTTAATACTGCAGGGGCTGTTATTGATTGCAACAAAGGCAATGTCACTTTTCATGTTAATGGTAATGAGCATACGGTACACTTTCCGAGGAAACAACCTCAAGTTCATAGTATCAACTCTATTGGAAAAATTCCATCAATTATATTTGGAGGTTTTGAATTTCCTCTTCCTACTTTCAAGAAGAAATATGATATTCTTATTATTGGGGATGTGCATATCCCCGTTGAGGTAACTTAGTGTTAGTCGAAATTTCTACGGTTTCATGATTATCGGAACGAGTTTGTTAACAAGACTTGATCAACCTTGTTAGTGGATTCCTTTTGATGAGCATGAGATGGACGAAACTAGAAGCACAATCTTCTGTACCCTCTCTATATGTTTTGTTAATTAGTAGAAATAAAGTAAAAATAGTATTTTTCTATCTGTTTCCTGACTTATCCGTGCAATATAAAAATATGCCGAAAATAAACGTCCTTAGAATGCCACGCCAATTTAATATGATTTTTCGGGAATATTTGAGGATTTACTGTGCAAAAATTACCGCGGGAGGAGCTGCCACCTGGCCACGAGGGTGGTCGGCGCGCCCCCTGCCTCGTGGGCCCACGGTGGCCCTCCTCCACTTATCCCAGCACCCATCTTCTTCCTCTGTCTCACACAAACCCGAAAAACCAACTCAAGCATGAGTTCCAGCCACTTTTGCTGTGATTTTCGATCTCCTTGCTCAAAGCACCTCTCGCAAAACTGCTTGGGGAGATTGTTCCTTGGTATGTGACTCCTCCATTGGTCCAATTAGTTTTTGTTCTAGTGCTTTATTCCTTGCAAATTTGTGCTGCATAGGTGACCCCGTTCTTGAGCTTGCATGTAAAATTTATATGGTGAAAGGTAGTTTTGATGCATGATATAGGCTCTAGGCACTTGTAGGAGTAGTTGCTATCAGTTTTATTGAAGTTGGTTCACTTTTGTTTGAAGTTACTAAAAATTTCAGATTTTTTTAGAGAAAAACAATATGCTTAGGAAGATGTTCCAAGGTGGTTCTTCTAAGAAGCAAGGACCCAGGATTGCTATGCGCGATGCTGACGAGGATCCACCAAGAGACGCTCCAGTACGGCCTTGCGAATGGCCGTTGGAAAACTTTATGGACAGTGCGGGAATTAAAGAAGAATTCAAAGCATATTTGCGCAATGCCGGTCTTGAGGATTTTGAGGCTAACAAATGCCCCCAGTATCATGATCTCACAAGTTCATTTGTGAGGAGGTTTGAGTATTCATCTTCGCGTAATTCTCCTTCAGTCATGTTTGATCTCTATGACAAATCTTATACCATGGACTTAGAGGATTTAACTCTTGCATGCAAACTTCCATCATGGGGCAGTATGAGGGATCCCCCTAAATCTGAATTTAGAAACTTTCTTGCTAGTATAACTGTAGGGGAATCTAGAGATATAACGCAGGCTACCATAGGGAGCATTCACTTTCCTGCTATACATTATTTTGCTCTCTTCATCGGTAGATGCATAAATGCTAAGGATGAAGCATGTCACATGTGTGTCCCTGATCTTAGCATTCTTATGAGTGCTGTGTTAGGAGACCAATCTTATCATATGGGAGCCATTGTAGCTTGTAGGTTGCACCATAATAGACATAATGGAGATTTCTTTGGAGGTATTTATGCAACCCGCTTAGCTCGTTTTCTTGAGATAGACATTCGTGAGGGTGATACGGAATTACCTCCTGCATATTTAGATTATGACTCTATGGCTTCGCACCAGTTTGTCAAGAGGCTTGAATCACCGCTCTTATATCGTTTAATTTTTGATAAACGACGTGTTTTCCGTATTACTCTCCCTGCTCCTGCCTTCTTTGATTCACAAACAAAAAGAAGATATGTTATTACCAGAGAGGAGGCAGAAGAGTAAGAGAGGAGAGCAGAGGTAGCTCGACTCCATGCTGCAGCTCAGCAGGCGATAACAACTGCACATTTGTATGATCCCAACTATTCTTCGTCGCAGTACGACCCAGGCTACACCTATGGGTACCCGCCAGGCTATCCCTGGCAATAGACCAACTTAGGCCAAAAGCCTAAGCTTGGGGGAGTACATATTTCTCACCGACATTACATTTATGTTCACACACACTCATTGCTAGATGTCGGTGCTCATACTTTTTCACTGTAATATCCATGCTAGTTTATTTTCTTTTTCCTGCTTTATTCTTGTGTGTTTGTTAAACCTTAAGAAAACAAAAAAAATTAGTAGTAGTTGATGACCCACCAGTATAGGGGATCTATCGTAGTCTTTCATAAGTAAGAGTGTCGAACCCAACGAGGAGCAGAAGGAAATGATAAGTGGTTTTTAGCAAGGTATTCTCTGCAAGTACTGAAAATAAGTGGTAACAGATAGTTTTGTGACGGGATAAATTGTAACGAGCAACAAGTAAAAAAAGTAAATAAAGTGCATCAAGATGGCCCAATCCTTTTGTAGCAAAGGACAAGCCGGAACAAACTCTTATAATAGGAAAAGCGCTCCCGAGGACACATGGGAATATCGTCAAGCTAGTATTCATCATGTTCATATGATTCGCGTTTGATACTTTGATAATTTGATATGTGGGTGGACCGGTGCTTGGGTGCTGCTCTTACTTGAACAAGCATCCCACTTATGATTAACCTCTATTGCAAGCATCCGCAACTACAACAAGAGTATTAAGGTAAACCTAACCATAGCATGAAACATATGGATCCAAATCAGCCCCTTAAGAAGCAACGCATAAACTAGGGTTTAAGCTTCTGTCACTCTAGCAACTCATCATCTACTTATTACTTCCCAATGCCTTCCTCTAGGCCCAAATAATGGTGAAGTGTTATGTAGTCGACGTTCACATAACACCACTAGAGGCTAGACAACATATATCTTATCAACATATCAAACGAATACCAAATTCACATGACTACTCATAGCAAGACTTCTCCCTTGTCCTCAGGAACGAACGTAATTACTCACAAAGCATATTCATGTTCATAATCAGAGGGGTAATAATATGCATATAGGATCTGAACATATGATCTTCCACCAATTAAACCAACTAGCATTAACTACAAGGAGTAATCAACACTACTAGCAACCTACTAGCACCAATCCCGAACTTCGAGACAAGAATTGGATACAAGAGATGAACTAGGGTTTGGAGATGAGATGGTGCTGGTGAAGATGTTGATGGAGATTGCCCTCTCCCGATGAGAGGAGCATTGGTGATGATGATGGTGATGATTTCCCCCTCCCGGAGGGAAGTTGTCACATCCCTAGCTTCAGGCATTGCTCTAGGTTAGCTTCATGTGTGCATCATGTCTATATTTTTGAAACTTGAATTGAGGAATATTGGAAGCCTCAAAACCCTAAATAAAAGAGGGGCAAAAACCCTAGAAATCTTATTCATTGCTCCAAAAGGCTCTTCTTAAATGTTTGATAATTTTTGGTAAGGGTTCTGGTCCCAACCAAAATATTGAACATTTTTAAGGATTTATTTTTGGGACTTTGAATTTAAATCATAGCCATTTGAATTGGACTTATATCTACTGTTAAATAAATATAGGTCCAATAATTCTGAAATATTCTTATGGAGCATTGTTTTAATTCTTTTAGCTCCTAAAAATATTGTCAGAAGCAAAATAAATTGAATTGGATTCAAAACCAAATTCAAAACAAACCTGCAAAATAGAAAACAGAGTTAAAACAAAACAGAGAGAAAAAAAAATAAAAGGAGTAAAGCCTACCTGGCCTCACCCGTGCAGCCCACCAGCCGGCCCAGCTCCCCCCCCTGGCCGGCCCAGCCCACCAGCGCCCTCCCTGTCGTCTTCCTCCTCGGGACAGTAGGACAGAGGCGCGCGGCCGGAGCGCGCGCGCACGCGCCCGAGCCACCTCCTGCTTGCCGCCCCGCCCCGGATCGGCTAAGGATGCCACGCACCCCCTCAGGCCTCTCTCAACTCCCTCCCGTGCTCATCCCCTTCTCCTGCTCTCCCTCTCACTCCGCACCTCGGACCCGAGCGGAGCCGCCGCCACCGACGCCGATTGCCACAGCCACCGTGCTCCCCACGCCTCACCGACGCCCCAGGGAGATCCGCCTCGACCACCTCTTCCTCCTCGCCGAGAAGCGCACCGCGGGAGCCCCTGCAACGTCGCCACCGCCGTCGTCTTCAACCTCCAGCGCCGAGCTCGCCTCCGGTCGATTCAGCGCCGCTAGGACCTCCCCGAGCTCGCTGACCTCCTCTTCGGCATCGCGGTGAGCCCCGTTGTGTTTCCCTTCTCTCCATTCGCTCGCCCCCATGCTGTAACCGCCGTCTCACCGCAACCGGAGCTCGCTGCCGCCGGCCATGCTGCCGTCGCGGCCATGGCTTGTTTCGGTCGCGTCCGAGCACGGCTTTGAGCTCGTGAGGCTCACAGGAAGCCCATGCGCAGCTCAGGTTGTCCAAAACCCCACCAGGGCCTCGCGCCCGTTACCACCCGAACTCCGGCGCCGCCGCGAGCTCCGTTCCGACGAGCCCCGGTGTTCCCGCAGCCTCCCACCTACCCCATCAGATGCGGGAGAGCCCGGGCTACGCCCCGGTGCCCTCAGTCGCCGCCTCCGTCGCCTTTAGCGCAAGTCCGGCGCGTTGCCGCCGCCATTTTGGTCGCCGCCGGCGTAAGTCCGGCGATGATGACGTGGGCATCATTAGCGGCTAACCCCCCCACACTAACCAACCCCCTAGGCCACTGACAGCGGGCCCCACCCCTGGTCAAACCCCAGTCAGCGCTGGGTTTGACCGGGATTAGCTCCTGTGTCACTGACGTGTGGACCCCACACGTCAGGTTTGACCGAGCCAGCCCAGTTGACCCTGCTGACGTCACTGTGACGTGGGGCTGACGCAATAAACCATTTTCTGGATTTATTATAATTCAGGAAATTCCAGAAAATTATATAAACTTCTAAAAATCATAGAAAATTAACCGTAACTCCAAATTAAATAATTTATATATGAAAAATTATCAGAAAAATTCAAGGAATCCATCTGTACCATTTTCATGCATGTTAGAACAACTTATAGCTGCTGTTTAGCACAAATCAATTAAATGGCATTTGAATAATCACATATGGAGTTTGAATTTGAATTTTGTATTCAAACCAACTTCATTTAATCTGTTGCTAGTTGCATTAGCCCAAAACACATTCATTTTGCCATGTCATGAGCATGCATCATATTGTGCATTGCATTGATTGTGTTCCTTTCTGTGTTGCCGGTATTTGTCCTCTCTCGATAGACGTGATACCGATGATGTGATCGTTGACACTGATGAAGACTCAATGTTATCTTCAGAAGTGCCAGGCAAGCAAAACCCCCTTGTTCATTCCGATACAATCCCACTCTCTTGCTCCTGCTCTCTTTTACTGCATTAGGACAACAACGATATATTTGTTACTTGCTGCGGTAGCTGAACCCCTTTATCCTTTGCATGACCTGTCATTGACACAGTAAATAGATGAAACCCACTAGCATGAGTAGGAGTTGTTTGAGCCCTGTTGTGCCTACTCACTCATGTTTGTTTGTCATGCCTGCTACTGCTTAGAGTCGAGTCAGGTCTGATTCATCGGGGATGAATCAGAGGCGTGTGAACATGTCCTACTGTGTGTGAGCTAAGTGTGTGAACACGATTTGGTAAAGGTAGCGGTGAGAGGCCATGTAGGAGTACATGGTGGGTTGTCTCATTGCAGCCGTCCTCAGGAACTGAGTTCTGTGTTTGTGATCCATGAACAGCTACTACCACACATTGGGTTCCGGTAACTCGACCCCTCTCGACTTATTAATCAACATGATCTCTGTCCAGGAGTTGCAACTAGTTTCTGGTGTTTATAGGTAGTGTTAGTAGTCTACCAAGTGGCACCCGGTACAGGTGGGCTTGGGACAGACTAGGCACAGTGGCACGGTGTACCAAGTGGCACCCGGTTGGTGGGCTTGGGAACCCTGCACACATCGTTTGGGGCCGTGAGCGACACCCCGGCCGGATCTCCTTGCGGATGGAACCCGAATAGGCGATAAACCTGGACTAGAGACTTGTTCGGTTAGTCAGGTCGTGGCCGACTCCCTCGCCCGGTTTCCGCTTGAAGGTTGCCGAGGTACAAGACGTGTACAGGGCGGTAAGTGGCGAGAGCGTGTGTGAAGAAGTACACCCCTGCAGGGTTAACATCATCTATTCGAATAGCCGGATTCCTCGGATATGGAAACTTGGACCCCATTGCATAGTTCATAGACAAGTGAAAGTGGATACTCTAAAATACGCAAGATAAGCGTGAGTGCTATGGATGGCGTTCTCGTAGGGAGACGGGAGCGGATCCATAGTGGTGTATTGATATGGTGAATATGTGGACTCGTGTGCGCCACCTCAAAAGAGTTACTTGCAGTCGTAGTTCAGGATAGCCACCGAGTCAAAGCTGGCTTGCTGCAGTTAAACTCCACCACCCCCTTGTTGATAATGATGCATATGTAGTTAGTTCTGATGTAAGTCTTGCTGGGTACATTTGTACTCACGTTTGCCTATTTTATGTTTTTGCAGAGAGACTTCAGTCTCACTAGTAGTTTCGCTTGGACTTCGACGTTTAGCTTGATACCTCAGCTACGATCTTGTGCCCTCGGCAGGATCTGGTAGATAGTCAGGCTTCTCAGCCTTTTTCATTTATAGATGTCTGTACTCAGACATGATAGCTTCCGCTTGTGCTTTGACTTGTATGCTCTGATTGTTGGGTCATGAGACCCATGTTTGTAATGTCTCGCTCCTCGGAGCCTATTGAATAAACTACTTGAGTCGTAGAGTCATTTTGTGATGCCATGTTGTATTGCACATATCGAGCATATTGTGTGTATGTTATTGAAATGCTTGGTATGTGTGGGATCTGACTATCTAGTTGTTTATCTTTAGTAGCCTCTCTTACCGGGAAATGTCTCCTAGTGTTACCGCTGAGCCATGGTAGCTTGCTACTGCTCTGGAACACTTAGGCTGGCCGGCATGTGTCCTTCTTCGTTCCTGTGTCTGTCCCTTCGGGGAAATGTCACGCTTTGAGTACCGGAGTCCTGCTAGCCCAGTGCTACAGCCCGGACCCACTTGCTGATGACCGACACGTTCGAAGCTGGGTCATGGATGCCTGTCCCTGTAAGTCTGTGCCACTTTGGGTTTGCGACTAGTCATGTCAGCCCGGGCTCCTTATCATATGGATGCTAGCGACACTATCATATACGTGAGCCAAAAGGCGCAAACGGTCCCGGGCAAAGGTAAGGCGACACCCGTGGGGATACCGTGTGTGAGGCCGCAAAGTGATATGAGGTGTTACCGGCTAGATCGATGTGACATCGAGTCGGGGTCCTGACAGCGTTGGTATCAGAGCTTGACTGCCTGTAGGATTACCAAGCCAAACTGGTCGAAGTCGAGTCTAGAAATTCTTTAGTTATATAAGGGAATTGATTGTGGGATGGAACGTAAGGCTCTTTTTACTCCTTATACCTTATGCCTTTCTGATCTGAGTCATCTTATCTTTCCTACGGGGATTAAGAACTAGGCTATCTCTTCTTTCTATCAGGATCACGTGTTACTTATCCGTAGACTTATAAGATTGTTGGATTTAAGTCTCAGTTCAGTTCCTACTACTTCCGGATGTTAATTGTTGATCTCGAAACCTTGTTATTGTGCTTCTGAGTGGTTATGCCACCATTTTTTTGAATGTCTCAAATCTTTTCTGAGCATTTACAGCCGTTATGCTGTCCGAGTCATTCCAGGTTTCTAAATAGTCTGATGCATTTGCAAAATCCTTTCCCTCTGGTTTTCGATGTTCCTTTATGCCAGCTCAATCACACTAATTGTTGAGTTGAGGTATTCTATTGCCTTGACACTTATGTTGGAGATATTATTATGACCCTAGGTGTCTTAGGGGATCATCTAGTAATCTAGCTATGACTTGTGTCCCAGTGTGATGACTCTGGCGTTATCCCCGAAAGCATCCCGTGATGCTACTTAGTAGTAGGTATTCTATTCCTGGGTTCTTAAACCCGATATTCACCCTACTTACATCATGTTGATAGTGTTGCTAGTTCCTTTAGTATATCAGTAACCTTTGCGATAGTCCTCGAGGTCCGTGATATATCGTTCTTCCAAATACCATGAACCATTATGGCAGAAGTTTGTTGGATCAAAAGATCACAACAGGCCCTCTATGAGTTCTCCATGCTATATTGTGACTCTGCCAGCTCAACCTTTCTGCATGGGTTATCCGGAAGAATTATGTTGAACTTTGTTCGGCATACCAACCCATGTATCCACAACCCAGAAAGTTATATGTTCTTTTGAGTTGTCTCTCTTTAGTTGCATTCTGACCTCGTCTATCAATTGATAGTCAAGAGTATGCGTGCGTTCGTTTATCGATGCCTATTACTCTTGTGGTCCGTCAAGCCATTCTATCGCGGAATGACTAGGAGAAACAAACTCCAGTACCTCTTCCATATCTAGGATGGGGTCAAAGTAGTTGTATTCCGCAGATCAAATGCCAATCCAGCTTTTGGTTCTGTTCTACCTTGGAGTATTAACCCCTTTATGTCAGAATTGTCATGAGAACTGCACCAACTCTCATGAATTTTGACGTAGTAATACTTCTCACCATCATTAGTCATTCCTCGGCCATCGTGTTGATGCAACCGGAATACCGACAAGTGAATCATGATGTGTGAACTCAATACTCCTAGCAACCCCATTGCTTGGTAGTTAATGGACAATAATCCTATTCTTAGTATGTTGGTTATTGAATCACCATTCTAAGATTGATCGTGCTACCTAGTCCTTATTTCCTGGTGCACTCTTTGATTGATGAGTTAGGATTTTGTCAAGTCCTCGCTCATTTGATCATATCATCTTGCCCTGAAAAGCAATATTGTTCTCGAGCTTAGTAACATATCGGTGGTTCGTGATTTCCGAAGATCTTCTCGGAAGTATTACCAGGTTGTCACCTGACCGCTATGTTGAGCCCGTGATCAAGTTGGTTTCTTGTGAACCACCCTTTCTCCAAGAATCTGTGTTAGATATCCCTGAGCTAGTTGGTTAAGCTAAACGACAACTTGGAGGGTTGGAAGATAAAAGCTTGCCTGACTTAGTTCGTTCCAAAGGGATATTCTTGTGTAGTGTGTATTGAAGAAAGATGATATCTTCATCGATTGGTCCCTGTGATCAGTTGCTGGACCTATTGTCTTATCAATCCTTTGATTTGAGTGTGGGCTATCGTCAAATCAAGTCAGAACCAACGATGTTCGTAATGTTGTCTTACTCGTGGTTGATCCCTCGAGCATACACCATTATATCTTTTGGGTCTGATCAATGCTATCACCGTGTTCACATGATGGTGGAAGTCCAGTGATATGGAAATTCCGATGAGTTGTTGTTGAGCCCATTGACAACATCCTTATCTCCTCCATGATGTTGTTGAACATTAAGTTAGTGTTGGAAACTTTTGAAAGCATTTTCTTCATGCTAGCTCATGAAGTACTTGTTTGATGAAAGTAGTGACTTCCTTTAATTCATGTGCATCTGATGCAAGTTGCCGCCGTGGATTCGAGAAAGTCAATGTTGCTTTCTTTGGAATCATCCCAAATCAGTCATGCACACGTGCGAAGTATTCTGTAGTCTGGAGACTTGCAACCTTCATTCTATATGTGTCCCTAGCACACTAAGCCACTGATTGATTTGTTCAAGGAGAAGAAGTTCTTTCTTAAGAGCATGCCTTATGCAAGGGCTTCAATGTCCTCGAGTATGGTTCCCCACCTGAACTCGGTAGTGTTTTGTTGTAAGACTACCATGTGATAATGTTTTGTCTAGGACAACGTGTTCACATGTTTGTAGCAGAACCAGCTCATGTTTTGGAGCTTGCTATCGTAGTTCATCTCCCGAGAATCCCGCAACGTCATCTCGTCGATTTGTGTTGCAAACTTTCATTTTTCTTCCTAGGCTCGATGAGTCTGGAATATCCTGACACCAACCAGATCTGAATCTCAGGCAGATATGATGGTTGGAACATTTCCCAAGAACTATAATATCGGTCCCTCGGAAACCGGTAATGTGGATGTCGTGGTCAACACACCCAGCCGGAAGACCTGTTATTATAATATCTTGATTGAGGAAGTTGGCCACCTCCCCATAGGGATTTCGTAGGGTTTACTCCCTAGTTGCCCCTATGGATTTCTGTGTTCCGAAGTCCGACCTTTTACTTGATGTTCTAGATATCAAACCATATCTATGGGTGGATTACGCTAGCACATCAAGGAGAACATCAGAAGCGGAGTGCTAAATGTCTCTCGGTCGATCATCCAGATTTTATCTCCTTGGCCCCGCCAAGGGTGAAATCTGAGAAGGTGTTATCTTCCTTTGCATCTGCATCATTCATCATGGTAGCAAGTTGTGTTGCCAGGATCCTTGACACGGATATTGGTAGAATCTTGATGATTGTGGAAATGCTCAAGTTCTTGAGAGCATGCACAAGCGCTACGTGTTATCCTCGGCACTAGCTGGGTTTGCTCTCAGTCCCCTCGGCAATGCTATGACCTATTCAAACAGTGAATTCACTCTCTATTGTTGGGTTCTTCCCCAGTTACTAGAATCATTCCCAGCATTTGCATTTTGTTCCCAGCTTGCACCGCCAATGTGCCATTCTACCATGGATCTCTTCCATTTCCGGTGATAAGCAAATTCATCCATTGCGTTGTCTTCAACAAGGTAATCCACATCATCCAAGTCTGAGTATGTCATCCTACTGACCCCCTCCAAACGATCGCTTGGGAATTGCCTTAGGCTGATATAGAGAGTCTCAATGATCTCTATATCAAAGGTAATTCTTTTTGCCACTTAAGGGGATATTTCTACGAGTCACCTTCCTTAAGATGCCTCGTTGTGGTATCATGGCAACTCAACTCCTCGCTACGTTGGCAATCGATTACCACCTTCTTAAGCGTGAAATTGTTGTCCACCTAGTGAACCTTCGTCATCTGCTTCACTCCATTCCTATGGATGTGTGCTTCGCCTCTCAGCTCGAGAGATGTTGCTATGTCTCATTCCGTGAGTTAATCCTGAGTTGTTCGATCTTCAAGAAGAACCATTCTTTCAGGGTCTCTCTTTTCCTCTCGTTGTCATGTTAGTTGGAGTTCTCAGAGCAAGACTTCAAGACAATGGTGGTGAACGAATCAACGTCCATTTGAAGTGCAACTGGATCGTGAAGATTATGCTAGTTTGTGTTCCCCTTTCACCTTACCCTACGCTTGAATCTCGAGACGAGATTCTTGTTTAGTGGGGGTGAGTTGTCACATCCCTAGCTTCAGGCATTGCTCTAGGTTAGCTTCATGTGTGCATCATGTCTATATTTTTGAGACTTGAATTGAGGAATATTGGAAGCCTCAAAACCCTAAATAAAAGAGGGGCAAAAACCCTAGAAATCTTATTCATTGCTCCAAAAGGCTCTTCTTAAATGTTTGATAATTTTTGGTAAGGGTTCTGGTCCCAACCAAAATATTGAACATTTTTAAGGATTTATTTTTGGGACTTTGAATTTAAATCATAGCCATTTGAATTGGACTTATATCTACTGTTAAATAAATATAGGTCCAATAATTCTGAAATATTCTTATGGAGCATTGTTTTAATTCTTTTAGCTCCTAAAAATATTGTCAGAAGCAAAATAAATTGAATTGGTTTCAAAACCAAATTCAAAACAAACCTGCAAAATAGAAAACAGAGTTAAAACAAAACAGAGAGAAAAAAATAAAAGGAGTAAAGCCTACCTGGCCTCACCCGTGCAGCCCACCAGCCGGCCCAGCCCACCAGCGCCCTCCCTGTCGTCTTCCTCCTCGGGACAGTAGGACAGAGGCGCGTGGCCGGAGCGCGCGCGCACGCGCCCGAGCCACCTCCTGCTTGCCGCCCCGCCCCGGATCGGCTAAGGACGCACCCCCTCAGGCCTCTCTCAACTCCCTCCCGTGCTCATCCCCTTCTCCTGCTCTCCCTCTCGCTCCGCACCTCGGACCCGAGCGGAGCCGCCGCCACCGACGCCGATTGCCACAGCCACCGTGCTCCCCACGCCTCACCGACGCCCCAGGGAGATCCGCCTCGACCACCTCTTCCTCCTCGCCGAGAAGCGCACCGCGGGAGCCCCTGCAACGTCGCCACCGCCGTCGTCTTCAACCTCCAGCGCCGAGCTCGCCTCCGGTCGATTCAGCGCCGCTAGGACCTCCCCGAGCTCGCTGACCTCCTCTTCGGCATCGCGGTGAGCCCCGTTGTGTTTCCCCTCTCTCCATTCGCTCGCCCCCATGCTGTAACCGCCGTCTCACCGCAACCAGAGCTCGCTGCCGCCGGCCATGCTGCCGTCGCGGCCATGGCTTGTTTCGGTCGCGTCCGAGCACGGCTTTGAGCTCGTGAGGCTCACAGGAAGCCCATGCGCAGCTCAGCTTGTCCAAAACCCCACCAGGGCCTCGCGCCCGTTACCACCCGAACTCCGGCGCCGCCGCGAGCTCCGTTCCGACGAGCCCCGGCGTTCCCGCAGCCTCCCACCTACCCCATCAGATGCGGGAGAGCCCGGGCTACGCCCCGGTGCCCTCAGCCGCCGCCTCCGTCGCCTTTAGCGCAAGTCCGGCGCGTTGCCGCCGCCATTTTGGTCGCCGCCGGCGTAAGTCCGGCGATGATGACGTGGGCATCATTAGCGGCTAACCCCCCCACACTAACCAACCCCCTAGGCCACTGACAGCGGGCCCCACCCCTGGTCAAACCCCAGTCAGCGCTGGGTTTGACCGGGATTAGCTCCTATGTCACTGACGTGTGGACCCCACACGTCAGGTTTGACCGAGCCAGCCCAGTTGACCCTGCTGACGTCACTGTGACGTGGGGCTGACGCAATAAACCATTTTCTGGATTTATTATAATTCAGGAAATTCCAGAAAATTATATAAACTTCTAAAAATCATAGAAAATTAACCGTAACTCCAAATTAAATAATTTATATATGAAAAATTATCAGAAAAATTCAAGGAATCCATCTGTACCATTTTCATGCATGTTAGAACAACTTATAGCTGCTTTTTAGCACAAATCAATTAAATGGCATTTGAATAATCACATATGGAGTTTGAATTTGAATTTTGTATTCAAACCAACTTCATTTAATCTGTTGCTAGTTGCATTAGCCCAAAACACATTCATTTTGCCATGTCATGAGCATGCATCATATTGTGCATTGCATTGATTGTGTTCCTTTCTGTGTTGCCGGTATTTGTCCTCTCTCGATAGACGTGATACCGATGATGTGATCGTTGACACTGATGAAGACTCAATGTTATCTTCAGAAGTGCCAGGCAAGCAAAACCCCCTTGTTCATTCCGATACAATCCCACTCTCTTGCTCCTGCTCTCTTTTACTGCATTAGGACAACAACGATATATTTGTTACTTGCTGCGGTAGCTGAACCCCTTTATCCTTTGCATGACCTGTCATTGCCACAGTAAATAGATGAAACCCACTAGCATGAGTAGGAGTTGTTTGAGCCCTGATGTGCCTACTCATTCATGCTTGATTGTCATGCCTGCTACTGCTTAGAGTTGTGTCAGGTCTGATTCATCGGGGATGAATCAGAGGCGTGTGAACATGTCCTACGGTGTGTGAGCTAAGTGTGTGAACACGATTTGGTAAAGGTAGCGGTGAGAGGCCATGTAGGAGTACATGGTGGGTTGTCTCATTGCAGCCGTCCTCAGGAACTGAGTTCTGTGTTTGTGATCCATGAACAGCTACTACCACACATTGGGTTCCGGTAACTCGACCCCTCTCGACTTATTAATCAACATGACCTCTGTCCAGGAGTTGCAACTAGTTTCTGGTGTTTGTAGGTAGTGTTAGTAGTCTACCAAGTGGCACCCGGTACAGGTGGGCTTGGGACAGACTAGGCACAGTGGCACGGTGTACCAAGTGGCACCCGGTTGGTGGGCTTGGGAACCCTGCACACATCGTTTGGGGCCGTGAGCGACACCCCGGCCGGATCTCCTTGCGGATGGAACCCGAATAGGCGATAAACCTGGACTAGAGACTTGTTCGGTTAGTCAGGTCGTGGCCGACTCCCTCGCCCGGCTTCCGCTTGAAGGTTGCCGAGGTACATGACGTGTACAGGGCGGTAAGTGGCGAGAGCGTGTGTGAAGAAGTACACCCCTGCAGGGTTAACATCATCTATTCGAATAGCCGGATTCCTCGGATATGGAAACTTGGACCCCTTGCATAGTTCATAGACAAGTGAAAGTGGATACTCTAAAATACGCAAGATAAGCGTGAGTGCTATGGATGGCGTTCTCGTAGGGAGACGGGAGCGGATCCATAGTGGTGTATTGATATGGTGAATATGTGGACTCGTGTGCGCCACCTCAAAAGAGTTGCTTGCAGTCGTAGTTAGGATAGCCACCGAGTCAAAGCTGGCTTGCTGCAGTTAAACCCCACCACTCCTTTGTTGATAATGATGCATATGTAGTTAGTTCTGATGTAAGTCTTGCTGGGTACATTTGTACTCACGTTTGCCTATTTTATGTTTTGCAGAGAGACTTCAGTCTCACTAGTAGTTCCGCTTGGACTTCGACGTTTAGCTTGATACCTCAGCTACGATCTTGTGCCCTCGGCAGGATCTGGTAGATAGTCAGGCTTCTCAGCCTTTTTCATTTATAGATGTCTGTACTCAGACATGATAGCTTCCGCTTGTGCCTTGACTTGTATGCTCTGATTGTTGGGTCATGAGACCCATGTTTGTAATGTCTCGCTCCTCGGAGCCTATTGAATAAACTACTTGAGTCGTAGAGTCATTTTGTGATGCCATGTTGTATTGCACATATCGAGCATATTGTGTGTATGTTATTGAAATGCTTGGTATGTGTGGGATCTGACTATCTAGTTGTTTATCTTTAGTAGCCTCTCTTACCGGGAAATGTCTCCTAGTGTTACCGCTGAGCCATGGTAGCTTGCTACTGCTCTGGAACACTTAGGCTGGCCGGCATGTGTCCTTCTTCGTTCCTGTGTCTGTCCCTTCGAGGAAATGTCACGCTTTGAGTACCGGAGTCCTGCTAGCCCAGTGCTACAGCCCGGACCCACTTGCTGATGACCGACACGTTCGAAGCTGGGTCATGGATGCCTGTCCCTGTAAGTCTGTGCCACTTTGGGTTTGCGACTAGTCATGTCAGCCCGGGCTCCTTATCATATGGATGCTAGCGACACTATCATATACGTGAGCCAAAAGGCGCAAACGGTCCCAGGCAAAGGTAAGGCGACACCCGTGGGGATACCGTGCGTGAGGCCGCAAAGTGATATGAGGTGTTACCGGCTAGATCGATGTGACATCGAGTCGGGGTCCTGACAGAAGTATCCCCGGCAGAATAGCTCTGCCGGAGCTCTAGATTGGATCCGCCAAGGTTCCGCCTCGTGGCGGCGGAGTCTCGTCCCAAAAAGTTCCTCCTTATGTTTTTCTCATCGAAAGACCTCATATAGGAGAAGATGGGCGTCGGAGAGAATAGCCATAGGGGGGCACCCCCCACCCTCGTGAGCAGGGTGTGGGCCCCCTGGCCTTCATCTTTGGCGTGGATTTTTCTTTATTTCTTTTAAGACGTTCCGTGGAGTTTCAGGACTTTTGGAGTTGCGCAGAATAGGTCTCTAGTATTTGCTCCTTTTCCAGACCAGAAGTCCAGCTACCGGCATTCTCCCTCCTTATGTAAACCTTGTAAAATAAGAGAGAATAGCCATAAGTATTGTGACATAAAGTGAAATAACAGTCCATAATGCGATAAATATCGATATAAAATCATGATGCAAAATGGACGTATCAGTAGTTTATTTTTCTGTTGTAGTAGTAATAATTAAAAAGAAAACCCCAAAAATATTTCGCGTTCTTCTTTTGCTTGTTGGGATCTTTCCTGTGTAAATAGTTTTATTTATTTTCTTTTCTTTGGGGGTCAGTCGGAGAAGACCATAATTAAATTGTTGAAGTGGCTCTTATATGCATTATCGTTGATTTAACCAAGAGCCCATATTGCCTTGTCTTCTCCTGTTTATTGAATGCTCGCAGATTCCAGCTTAGTCCAATGCACGTACACTCTTATTATTATTCACACCGTTCGGTCGTGCAAGTGAAAGGCAATTATGATGATATATGTTGGGATGACTGAGATGAGAAAAGCTGGTATGAACTCGACCTCTTTTGTTTTTGTAAGTATGATGAGTCCCTCATTCTTGATTCAGCTTATTATGAATAAACATGTTTGCAATGACAATTAGAGATCATAGTTGCTTGTGCCATGCTTGATTAGCTATGAGTTATAATGATTTACCTTGTCTGCCAACATGCTATTGAGATGGTTATGATGTGGTATGATGGGGTGGTATCCTCCTTTGAATGATTTAAGTGACTTGACTTGGCACATGTTCACGCATGTAGTTGAAACAAAAGCAACATAGCCTTCACGATATTTATGTTCATGGTGGATTATATCCTACTCATGCTTGCATCCAATGTTTATTAATTTTAATGCATGTACATGGCTGTTGTCGCTCTCTAGTTGGTCGCTTCCCAGTCTTTTGCTAGCCTTCACCTGTACTAAGTGGGAGTACTGCTTGTGCATCCAATCCCTCAAACCCCAAAGTTATTCCAGATGAGTCCACCATACCTTCCTATATGCGGTGTCTACCTGCCGTTCCAAGTAAATTTGTATGTGCCAAACTCTAAACCTTCAAGTAAACATTCTGTTTTGTATGCCCGAATAGCTCATGTATCAACCAAGGCTGTCCTTATCTTCCGTGTTAGGTGGGTTATTCTCAAGAGGAGTGGACTCCTCTCCTCACTCACGAGAAAATGGCTGGTCACCGGGATGCCCAGTCCCATGCTTTATGCAAACTAAATCAAAATTGATTGCAAACAAAACTCCCCCTGGGACCTGATGTATGTTGGAGGCACTCGTTGTTTCGAGCAAGCCATGGATTGATGCTTGTTGGTGGAGGGGGAGTATAAACTTTACCATTCTTTTTGGGAGCCGCCTATAATGTGTTTAGCATGGAAGATATCGCCATCTCTTAGTTGTTACGTTGACAATGAAAGTATATCACTCAAAATTGTAGGATCGAAAGTATGTCTAGAGGGGGGGGGGGTGATTAGACTACTTGATCAAATAAAAACTTAACCTTTTCCCAATTTTAGTTCTTGGCAGATTTTAGCTATTATAGGACAAGTCAAGCAATCATCACACAATTCAAGCACGCATGCAAAGGGTATATTGGCAGCGGAAAGTAAAGCATGCAACTTGCAAGAATGTAAGGAGAAGGGTTTGGAGAATTCAAACACAATTGGAGACACGGATGTTTTTCCCGTGGTTCGGATAGGTGGTGCTATCCTACATCCACGTTGATGGAGACTTCAACCCACAAAGGGTAACGGTTGCGCGAGTCCACGGAGGGCTCCACCCACAAAGGGTAACGGTTGCGCGAGTCCACATAGGTCTCCACCCATGAAGGGTCCACGAAGAAGCAACCACCCACAAAGGGTCCACGAAGAAGCAACCTTGTCTATCCCACCATGGCCATCGCCCACACAAGACTTGGCTCACTAGCGGTAGATCTTCACGAAGTAGGCGATCTCCTTGCCCTTACAAACTCCTTGGTTCAACTCCACAATCTTGTCAGAGGCTCCCAAGTGACACCTAGCCAATCTAGGAGACACCACTCTCCAAGAAGTAACAAATGGTGTGTAGGTAATGAACTCCTTGCTCTTGTGCTTCAAATGATAGTCTCCCCAACACTCAACTCTCTCTCATAGGATTTGGATTTTGTGGAAAGAAGATTTGAGTGGAAAGCAACTTGGGAAGGCTAGAGATCAAGATTCATATGGTAGGAATGGAATATCTTGGTCTCAACACATGAGTAGGTGGTTCTCTCTCAGAACATATGAGTTGGAATGGTGTATGTGTTCTGATGGCTCTCTCCACGAGTGAAGAGGAGGTGGAGGGGTATATATAGCCTCCACACAAAATCCAACCGTTACACACAGTTTTCCAATCTCGGTGGGACCGAATCAACAAACTCGGTCAGACCGAAAATGTAAACCTAGTGACCGTTCGAGATTTTCGGTGGGACTGACATGCAACTCGGTAGGACCGATATGGTTAGGGTTTGGGCATAACGTAATCTCGGTGAGACCGATTACACAAACTCGGTGAGACCAAATTTGGTAATTAGCTAACTAGAGAGTTGGTCAGGCAAACTCGGTGGGACCGATTTGCTCTTTCGGTGAGACCGAAAAGTTACAAAAAGGAAACACTAAATTTACATTGCAATCTCGGTGGGACCGATTCGCTCTTTCGGTGAGACCGAAAAGTTACAAAAGGGAAACAGAGAGTTTGCAATCCCATCTCGGTGAGACCGAGATCCCTATCGGTAGAACCGAATTGCTAGGGTTTGGCAGTGGCTTATGACAAATGAAACTCGGTGGCGCCGGATAGGAAGAATCGGTAGGACCGAGTATGGCTTAGGGTTTAGGTCATATGTGGATATGGGAAAGTAGTTGAGGGTTTTGGAGCATATCACTAAGCACATGAAGCAAGAGGCTCATTAAGAAACACCTCATCCCTCCTTGATAGTATTGGCTTTTCCTAAAGACTCAATGTGATCTTGGATCACTAAAATATAAAATGAAGAGTCTTGAGCTTTTGAGCTTGAGCCAATCCTTTGTCCTTAGCATTTTGAGGGTTCCACTTTCACATCCATGCCATGCCAATCATTGAGCTTTCCTGAAATAATCATCTTGGAATAGCATTAGCTCAATGAGCTATATGTTGATATGAATTACCAAAACCACCTAGGGATAGTTGCACTTTCAAAAATACAATTTATCTCTATTTCAAAACCGAGCTCTGGCACCTCTACAAATCCCTGCTTCCCTCTGCGAAGGGCCTATCCATTTACTTTTATGTTGAGTCATCACCCTCTTATTAAAAAGCACTAGCTGGAGAGCACAGCCATCATTTGCAGTCATCACTGTTAATTTATATTGGGTATGACTATGATTGGATCTCGTTTACCATGAATTACAATGTCTAGTCAGTCCTTGATCTTTAAAGGTGCTCTACATTTATGTTTTGCGGTCTCAGAAAGGGCTTGCGAGATACCATCTTGTTATATCATATTATGATTGTTTTGAGAAAGTGTTGTCATCCGAGATTTATTATTATGACTTGCTAGTTGATTATGCTATTGATATGAGTAATTATGAGACCTAAGAATTATTGTAAATGTGGTTAGTTATGATCTATGCTGAAAACTTGAATGCTGGCTTGACATATTTACAACAACAAGAGCAAACAGAGTTTGTAAAAGTTTTTCTTTCTTTCAGTTTGTCAACTGAATTGCTTGAGGACAAGCAAGGGTTTAAGCTTGGGGGAGTTGATACGTCTCCATCGTATCTACTTTTCCAAACACTTTTGCCCTTGTTTTGGACTCTAACTTGTATGATTTGAATGGAACTAACCCGGACTGACGCTGTTTTCAGCAGAATTGCCATGGTGTTGTTTTATGTGCAGAAAACAAATATTCTCGGAATGACCTGAAACTCCATGGAACATCTTAGAAAAAAATAATAAATAATCCTCTCCAAAGATGAAGACCAGGGGGCCCACACCCTTCTCACGAGGGTGCCCCCCCCCCCGAGGGCGCGCCCCCTACCTCGTGGGCCCCCTGGATGCCCTCCGATGCCAACTCCAACTCTATATATTTGCTTTCGGAGAGAAAAAAAATTAGAGAGAAGAAATCATCGCGTTTTACGATACGGAGCCGCCGCCAAGCCCCAAAACCTCTCGGGAGGGCTGATCTGGAGTCCGTTCAGGGCCCTGGAGAGGGGGATTCGTCGCAGTCGTCATCATCAACCATCCTCCATCACCAATTTCATGATGCTCACTGCCGTGCGTGAGTAATTCCATCGTAGGCTTGCTGGACGGTGATGGGTTGGATGAGATTTATCATGTAATTGAGTTAGTTTTGTTAGGTTTTGATCCCTAGTATCCACTATGTTCTGAGATTGATGTTGTTATGACTTTGCTATGCTTAATGCTTGTCACTAGGGCCCGAGTGCCATGATTTCAGATCTGAACCTATTATGTTTTCATGAATATATGTGAGTTCTTGATCCTATCTTGCAAGTCTATAGTCACCTACTGTGTGTTATGATCCGGCAACCCCGAAGTGACAATAATCGGGACCACTCCCGGTGATGACCATAGTTTGAGGAGTTCATGTATTCACTATGTGCTAATGCTTTGTTCCGGTTCTCTATTAAAAGGAGGCCTTAATATCCCTTAGTTTCCAATAGGACCCCGCTGCCACGGGAGGGTAGGACAAAAAATGTCATGCAAGTTCTTTTCCATAAGCACGTATGACTATATACGAAATACATGCCTACATTATATTGATGAATTGGAGCTAGTTCTGTGTCACCCTATGTTATGACTGTTACATGATGAACCACATCCGGCATAATTATACATCACTGATCCAGTGCCTACGAGTTTTCAATATACTGGTTCTCGCTTATTTACTTTCCCGCTGCTACTATTACAATCACTACAAAATACCAAAAACATTACTTTTGCTGTCTTTACTTTTGTTGCTGCTACCACCACTATCATATTACTTTGTTGCTAAACACTTTGCTGCAGATACTAAGTTTCCAGGTGTGGTTGAATTGACAACTCAGCTGCTAATACTTGAGAATATTCTTTGGCTCCCCTTGTGTCGAGTCAATAAATTTGGGTTGAATACTCTACCCTCGGAAGTTGTTGCGATCCCCTAACTTGTGGGTTATCAAGAGCTGGTGGCTCAGATGTAGTATGGCCGAAGTTGAGCAATGTTCCATGGTCGACGGGTCTCCTCTTCCGACTTACGTGAGTCTTTGTGCTCTCGCACGTCAATGAGGTAATATGACCCGTTGTTTAAGTTCTTACTGACCACAAAGGGTCCTTCCCAAGGTGGGGATAACTTGTGTGCATCTAACAGATCCTGGATGAGCCGGAGCACCAGGTCGCCTTCTTGAAAAGTCCTGGACTTAACCCGGCGGCTGTGATAATGGTGCATGTCCTGTTGATAAATTGCTAATCGAGCCGCAGCTAAGTCTCTTTCCTCATCTAACAAGTCCAATGCATCCTGTCCGACTTGTTCATTATTAGCTTCAACATAAGCCGCCACACGGGGCGAGTCATGACGGATGTCACTAGGAAACACTGCTTCTGCTCCATACACCATGAAGAAAGGTGTGTAACCTGTAGACCTGTTAGGTGTGGTGTTGATACTCCATAGCACCGAGGGTAATTCCTCTACCCAACAACCTGGCGTTTGCTGCAAGGGAACCGTAAGCTAGGGCTTGAGACCTTTTAAGATTTCCTGATTTGCTCTCTCGGCTTGACCATTGGATTGAGGATGAGCTACAGAAGAGACATCAAGCCGAATATGCTCACGTTGACAAAACTCCTCCATAGCCCCTTGGGATAGATTAGTGCCATTGTCAGTGATAATGCTGCGTGGAAAACCAAAATGGAAGATCACCTTTTTCATGACCTGAACCGCCGTGGCCGCACCACACTTACTCACCGGCTCTGCCTCAACCCACTTTGTGAATTTGTCAACTGCCACTAAAAGATGTGTCTTTTTGTCCTTAGACCTTTTAAATGGTCCAACCATGTCAATCCCCCAGACCGCAAATGGCCAAGTGATTCGAATCATCCGTAGCTCTTGAGCCGACACATGCGCTCGTCGTGCGGATTTTTGACATCCATCACATCTACTGACCAGATCCTCTGCGTCAGCGTGAGCCGTCAACCAGTAAAAACCGTGACGAAAAGCCTTGGCAACCAAAGATTTTGACCCGGCATGATGACCACAATCGCCTGCATGGATCTCACGAAGTATTTCTTGACCTTCTTCAGGGGAAACACACCGCTGAAACGCTCCAGAGACGCTGCGATGATATAGCTCTCCGTCAGAAATCGTCATTGACTTAGACCGTCGGGTTATCTGTCGAGCCAGGGTCTCATCCGCTGGCAACTCTCCCCGGGTCATGTAAGCCAGGAACGGCATTGTCCAATCTGGGATGACATAAAGAGCCGCCACCAACTGTGCCTCCGGGTCAGGAACGGCTAGATCTTCTTCTGTGGGTAACTTAACAGACGGGTTATGCAAAACATCCAAAAAGGTGTCAGGTGGCACTGGCTTACACTGAGATCCCAACCGGCTTAGAGCATTAGCTGCTTTGTTCTTCCTACGGTCAATGTGTTCCACCTGATATCCTTTAAAATGTCCTGCAACAACATCAACTTCACGGTGATAAACCGCCATGAGAGGGTCTTTGGAATCCCACTTGCCTAATACCTGTTGAGCCACTAAATCTGAGTCGCCAAGGCACCGGACCCGGCTCAGGCTCATCTCTTTGGCCACTCGAAGACCATGGAGCAAGGCTTCATATTCCGCTATGTTGTTAGTGCAAGGAAACATCAGCCGCAACACATAACAAAATTTTTCACCTCGAGGGGAGGTTAAAACAACTCCAGCCCCCGAGCCTTCCAACTGTCTGGACCCATCAAAGTGAATAGTCCAATATGTGTTGTCTAGTTTCTCCTCCGGCATCTGCATCTCTGTCCAGTCATTAATAAAGTCAACCAGCGCCTGAGACTTGATCCCAGTACGTGGCACATACTTCAACCCATGAGATCCAAGTTCAATGGCCCACTTGGCGACTCGTCCAGTGGCCTCTCTATTTTGGATGATGTCCCCCAAAGGCGCAGAGCTAACCACAGTGATCGGGTGACCCTGAAAATAATGCTTGAGCTTCCGGCTTGCCATGAACACCCCGTACACGAGCTTCTGCCAATGTGGATATCTTTGTTTAGATTCGATCAGTACCTCACTAACGTAATAAACCGGCCGTTGAACTGGATATTCCTTGCCAACCTCTTTTCGCTCCACCACAATTTCCACACTAACAGCTTGTGAGTTAGCGGCTATATACAACAATAGCGGCTCTTTCTCAATTGGAGTAGCAAGAACCGGTGGCTCAGCAAGCTGTTTCTTCAGATCCTCAAAAGCAGAGTTCGCACCATCACTCCAAACGAAATCATCTGTTTTTTCATCATCTGATACAAAGGCATCGCCTTCTCCCCTAACCGGCTTATGAACCGGCTTAAAGCAGCCACACGACCCGCCAGCCGTTGAACATCATTGATGCATGTTGGTTTGGCCAGGGATGTGATTTCCTTAATCTTCTCCGGGTTAGCTTCAATACCTCATATGGACACCAAAACCCCAAGAGCTTGCCGGCTGGGACTCCGAAAACACACTTAGCCGGGTTAAGCATCATTTTGTAGACCCGGAGGTTATCAAAGGTCTCTTTCAGATCTGTGACCAAGGTTTCCTATTTCCTGGACTTTACCACTATATCATCCACATAAGCATGAACATTACGCCCAATCTGATTGTGAAGACAATTCTGCACACACCGTTGATAAGTCGCCTGGGCACTCTTAAGCCCAAAAGGCATAGACACATAGCAGAAAGCTCCAAACAGAGTGATAAAAGCTGTCTTCTCCTGATCTTTGACTGCCATCTTGATCTGATGATAACCTGAATAAGCATCCAAAAAACTCAAACATGCGCAACCCGCCGTAGCATCGATGATCTGATCAATACGGGGGAGAGCAAAAGGGTCAGCTGGACAAGCCTTGTTTAAATCGGTGTAATCCACACACATACGCCAGGTGCCATTCTTTTTTAGTACAAGCACCGGGTTGGCTAATCACTCTGGGTGAAAGACTTCCGCAATGAACCCGACTGCCAAGAGCCGGGCCACCTCTTCTCCAATGGCCTTGCGCCTTTCCTCGTTGAACCGCCGGAGAAACTGTCTAACCAGTTTAAACTTTGTATCAATATTGAGAGTGTGCTCAGCGAGTTCCCTCAGGATACCTGGCTTGTCGGAAGGTTTCCATGCAAAGATGTCCTAGTTCTCACGGATGAACTCGATGAGCGCGCTTTCCTATTTTGGATCCAAGTTGGCACTGATGATGAACTGCTTGGATGAGTCGCCAGGCACAAAGTCAACCATCTTGGTGTCATCAGCTGATTTGAATTTCAACACCGGCTCATGCTCCGTTGTTGGTTTCTTTAAAGACGTCATGTCTGCTGGGTAAACATGATCCTTATAAAACTTTAACTCCTCTGTCGCACAAGCAGACTTAGCATATGTAGCATCACACTCTTCACACTCCAAGGCTATTTTTCGGCTTCCATGTACTGTAATGGTGCCCTTATAACCCGGCATCTTGAGCTGCAAATACACATAACACGGCCGATCCATGAACTTGGCATAAGCCGGCCGTCCAAACAGAGCATGATTTGGGCTTTTGATCTTAACCACCTCAAAGGTTAATTTTTCTACTCTGGAGTCATACTCATCCCCAAAGGCTACTTCTAGTTCAATCTTACCAACTGGGTATGCCAACTTTCCAGGTACCACACCGTGAAAAACAGTGTTAGATTGCTTAAGACTCTTATCAGTCAACCCATCCGACGAAACGTCTCATAGTAGAGGACGTTGATGCTACTGCCTCCATCCATGAGTACCTTAGTGAATTTATATCCACCAACCTGAGGCGCCACTACCAAGGCCAAGTGACCCGGATTATCAACCCGGGGTGGATGATCCTCTCTGCTCCATACAATAGGCTGTTCTGACCAACGTAAGTAACTTGGAATCGCCGGCTCAACGGCATTGACGGCCCTCTTGTGAAGCTTCTGGTCCCTCTTACATAAACTAGTGGTGAACACATGGTATTGCCCACTATTCAGCTATTTTGGGTTGCTCTGATATCTGGACTGTTGCTGCTGATTACCTTGGCCGGGTTGTGGATTATATCCTCCTTGGTTACCTGGATGGCCCTGACCATGAAACCCTCCTCCACCTGAGCCGGTGCCCGGGCCATGGAAACCGCCCCCACCTGAACCGCCGCCTGGGCCGTGACCTCCATCAAATGCATTTGAATTTTTAAACGCCTTCATGATTGTACAATCCTTCCACAGGTGGGTGGCTGGCTTCTCCTGGGTGTCGTGTCTTGGACAAGGTTCATTCAATAGTTGCTCAAGGGTGGGACCTGACCCCCCGACCGAGGGGGTTGCCTACCCTTGCGCTGTTGATTGCCACCCTGCGCGTTCGTGTTAGCGACAAACTCATCAGCCTTACGTTTATTACCTCCTTGATTTTCCGGGTTATGCTGGTGACCCTTGCCGTTGCCGTTCTTCTTTCCATTCATTGTATTTTCTTCGTCAGACACCGGGTCCTTGGTACTATCAGAATCGGCATACCTGACGAGAGCCGCCATCAACTGGCCCATGTAATTGTAGTCACCTTGAGCCGCCCCAACTTCTGTTTCAGAGGTTCAAAACGACAGTTTTTCCCCAACATCAAGACTGCTGAGCCAGCATCCACCTTTTCAGATGAATGTATTATCTCCTTGACCCGGCGTATCCAATGGGTTGTAGATTCACCGTCCTCTTGTTTACAATTAGTCAGGTCCACAATCGACATGGGTTGTTCACATGTGTCTTTGAAGTTCTGAATGAACCGGCCCTTCAACTCTGCCCATGAGCCGATAGAATTGGGTGGCAACCCCTTCAACCAAGTACGAGCTGTTCCATCCAACATCATAGTGAAATACTTGGCCATTGCCACATCGCTGACCTCCAACAACTCCATAGCCATCTCATAACTCTCGATCCAAACCCCAGGATGCAAGTCGGTCGTGTAATTAGGCACCTTACGAGGCCCCTTGAAGTCCTTTGGCAAACGCTCATTACGTATGGCTAGCACTAGGCAAGGGACGCTTGCGGTTCTTGTGGCCACTCCTGCCTCAACCGAGGTTGCTGGATTAGCCGGAAAATTCTGATGAGCCGCCTGCTCCGCTGCCAGTTGAGCTGCTCGCTTAGCTTCTTGTCTGATCCTCTCCTGATCCGCCAAGTTAAGGGCTCCAGCCTATATCGGCTCATGCCTGTGCGACCGATTGCGGCTTTGAGCATTGCTTGACATGCCAGATGAGTCCATAGGCCTACTGTAGCTTGGGCTCCGGCTCGGGCGAGGAGTTGAATGCATCCTGTCTCGACTGTAGGAGTACGCATCCTGTTGTGCCAGAGCTGTTTGAAGAAGTTCTCTCACCCTTTGCATTTCGATTGCCGCCGGCGAGTCGCCTTCCATCGGGAGAGCCGCCAAACGAGCCGATGCTGCAATGAGGTTTTCTAAGGGATTGGAGAAGTGACCCGGCGGTGTTGGCACATAATGAGGTGGAGCGGTATGTACACGAGGTGGTTCCATGGCGCGCGGTTGAACCGGTGCCCCAGGCGTCGTGATCCGATTTGCCTCTGGCGGGTTGCTTGCCCCAGCCCTAGGTGTATGAAAAAGGTTCCTAGGATCGAGCGTCAGAGGTAGACGTGACTGAGTTTTCTGATGCCTTCTTCTCATAACCTTGTTTGACGCGTTCAGATCCACCGAGAGCCGGAAAGTCTCCGCTTGAAGCTGTTGAGCATGAACGTCCAAAGCTGCCCGCTCCGCTGCCATCCTGACCTCCTCTGCTGCTAAATTTTCTTTAGCTTGTACCATCTCTTCTCGTACACGTGCCACCTCTGCATCGTGCTGTGCTTTATCCGCTGGCTCTACCACAACAGTCAGCAGAGTCGTCAGTTTATCCATGAGGTCCATTAGAATCTGAGCCGGCCACGGCTGACCTGGTATTTGTTGTTGCTGCTGCTGTGGACTTCTGCCCGGGTTGTGTTCCTGCCATGAAGACTCCGGCCCAATTCGGCGGCTCAAGGGGGTCCGGAATACTACTGCAATCGAAACAGCCCCCGAGCATGCCATCCTGCAGCCAATACAAAGAGTCTGTCTCACCCGTTGATGATGTAGCGTCAGAACAGATGACCATCTCAGCACCATCCACCGATCCTTTAGAGTATTCACCATCGTGGACGCAGCCTAGAAAGCATGCTTCACGACAAATTGAACATGGGTGGTCCTTGCGTGCTGAGCCGTTTCGACAACGTTGGTGTGGATGTCCGGCTCAGGGCCCGACTCGCTAATCCGGCTGATGAAGACATGAATTCCGCCGAAGGGGACCCAGTACCCGTACTCGACTGAGCCGGCCTCGGGGCCCCAGCCTTCGTCGTCGATGTAGAGCTTGCCCCGACGAATCTTGGTCATCCGGCCCACAGCGTATCCCTTGAGCCCTTCGAAGTTGCCCTTTAAGAACTCAAATCCACCGTGCGCTGGCCCCATGGTGGGCGCCAACTGTCGTGGAATTGTCACGGCAGATGTCCTAGTGGAAGGACTTATTCATAGGGCCATCGCAACTAGGAAGCATAAAGGGGTTAATCAGGACAAAGGACACGAGAGGTTTTATACTAGTTCGACCCCTTACGATGAAGGTAAAAGCCTACGTCTAGTTGTTTTGGTATTGCTGGGGTTTCGATAACCAAGAGGCTAGTTCGCCGGCTTGATTATCGATCTCTTGTTTCTTGCCCTAAACCGCCACCGGGTCATACCCTTATATACACGGGTTGACGCCTGGTGGCCTACAGAGTCCCGGCCGGCTCATAAAACGTGTCCAGCTCGGTGTCTTCTTTTACATGCTTTTCTATACAAGTTTTCCCTTATATACGACGGTTTACAATATTGGGCCTTAAGCCGCCTCCGGGCCTTTAGGCCTTCTATAAGGTTTAATAAACTATCATCTTGAGTGTTTACTGGGCTTCCTTCGTGACCCGCCATTGGGGTTGACCCGGCCCCTCCTGGGCGGGTCATGACTGATAGTTATATCCCTAACAACTAGCAAGCAAAGATAGAAGTGATTTCGAGGGTATGGTCATCTTGCCTGCAAAGTTCTCAGAGTTGACGAAAGCTTGATCCTCGTTAGCGTACTCAACGGGTTCCTCGATCACTTACTCGTCTCCCGTCTCTGCCCAAAGCAAGAACACAAGCAAAGGAACAACAATCAACCACGGTGCAATGCACAATCAACATGATGCAAAACATGGCATGATATGCAAGACATGATATGCGATGCATATGCGTGCTCCGGAAGGAAAAGAATGAACAAGGCATCAACTTGGCAAGCCAAGTGTGCCGCTGGAAAGATGAGATGATTTCGGTCGAAATCGATATAAGGATAGCCGGAAACGGATGCACGGTTTGCAAAAGGTAAGCAAAACAAGAATGGCACAATTCTGCGATTCACAGCACGATGCCATCTAGAATGCAACAAGAAACTAAGCTACTGCATCCCAACATATCAACAAGGCACAAGGTAGTGATGTACTCAAGATGATTGACAAAACATGAACACTGAGCTATGGCTAAATCACACAAGAGCAGGTTCAAACAAGCATGGAAAAAGTGCAAAAGATATCAGCTTCCCAGACTTAGTGAAAATTACTAACATGCCAGGAATAACATCAGGAAGCAATGTTTAGACCAAGAAAACTACATGCTACAGGTACATATCATAGAAAAAAAGGCATGGCAATATATTACCAAATGCATAGATCAAAAGTCCCTTACTGATCATGAGCCAAAAAGGCACAGAAGATATGATGTGTAACACCCTCGATGCGACTATAGCTCCCACGTGTCGAGGCACGAGTTAGAGACATAATCGCATTGAAGGCATATGTCGCAAGTTAGGCAATCTTCACAACATCCCATGTAATATGAATAATAAAGGGGAGATAACATAGTTGGCTTACACTCGCCACGTCAATCAAGTACATAAATAACATTACATCATCCAAACACTCATGGCCCGACTACGGCGCCAAAATGAAAGAGAACCCAACATGCGACATGGTCCCGTTCACCCCCAACTGGGCACCACTACTGATCGTCAGGAAAGGAAACATAGTATCTTTGAGAGTCTTCGTCGAACTCCCACTTGAGCTCATACGCGTCTCCTGGAGCGGAATCATCAGGCCCTGCATCTGGTGTAATAGTAATCTGTGAGCCACAGGGACTCAGCAATCTCGCACCCTCGCCATCAAGACTATTTAAGCTTATAGGTATGGCAAGGTAAAATATAAGTGGAGCTGCAGCAAGCACCTAGCGAGTATAGTGGCTAACTTATTCACTAAAGAGAGCGAGAAGAAGAGGCAAAGCACGAGCGAGAAGCTAGAGAACAACCTGCGCAAACATTACTCCAACACCGTGTCCACTTCCCGGACTCCGCCGAGAAGAGGCCATCACGGTAACACACTCGATTGATTCATTTTAATTAATTAACGTTCAAGTTATCTACAACCGGACATTAAAAAATTCCCATCTGCCCATAACCGCGGGCACGGCTTTTGAAAGTTCAATCCCTGCAGGGGAGTCCCAACTTAGCCCATGACAAGCTCTCACGGTCAACGAAGGAATAGACCTCCTCCCAAGACGTTCCGATCAGACTCGGTATCTCGGTAATTCAAGACACTTCGACATGTTAAAACAAGCCCAGCAACACCGCCCGAATGTGCCGACAAATCCCGATAGGAGCTGCACATATCTCTTTCTCAGGGCACACTCAGATAATCAATCCGTACAACTAAAACCAGCCCTCGAGTTTCCCCGAGGTGGCGCTGCAAGGGGCTCTAGTTTGGACCAACAC
>NC_041386.1:183517740-183529790 GCF_002162155.2 Triticum dicoccoides | reverse complement strand
GGGGGGGGGGTTAAATAAGATGACCCTTGAGTCTGCAGAACCCAAGGGAAAGAAAAGGGTAGGTGGCAAATGGTAAGACCAATGTTGGGCATTGCTGGAAAAGCTTTAATCAAGGCGAACTATCAAGGGGTTCCCATTATAACCCAACCGCGCAAGGAACTTAAAATCCGGGAACATAACACCGATATGACGGAAACTAGGGCGGCAAGAGTGGAACAAAACACTAGGTGAGAGGCCGAGCCTTCCACCCTTTACCAAGTATATAGATGCATTAAGATAACGTGGCAATATAATGATATCCCAACAAGTAAATAAAAGATGTTCCAACAAGGAACGGCCTCCAATCTTCACCTGCAACTAGCAACGCTATAAGAGGGGCTGAGCAAAGCGGTAACATAGCCAATCAACGGTTTGCTAGGACAATGGTGGGTTAGAGGTTTGACATGGCAATTTGGGAGGCTTTCAAGCAAGTGGTAGGCATCGTAGCAATGGCATAGCAAAAGAGCGAGCAAACTAGCATAGCAAAGATAGTAGTGATTTCGAGGGTATGATCATCTTGCCTGCACAGTTGTCAGAGTTGACTGGATCCTCGAAAGCAAACTCAACGGGCTCCTCGGTAGCGAACTCGTCTCCCAGCTCTACCCAAACAAGACAAACAAGCAACAAGGATACAATCAACCACGTGCAAGACCAAGCAATATGATGAAATGATGATATGCTATGCGGGATGCGATGTGGGATGCAAAATGCAAGGTACGATAGGAAATGCATGAACCTGGCCTCAACTTGGAATTCCAAGTGTGCCACTGGAAAGATGAGATGAAATTGCTTGAAAACAATATAAAGAACGCCGGAATCGGAGTTACGATTTGGAAATGGCAAGCGTTTCAAAAATGACACCGGTCTGCGATTTACAGCAAGTAGGCATCTAAATGCAACGAAATGAACATGCTAAAGCACCCAAACAAGACAACAAAATACATGACAGGGATGCACACAAGATGCTTAACAAAAGTCTAGCACTGAGCTACAGCCAAATCATCCATTAACAGGTTCAAACAAGCATGGCAAAAACGCAAATGACAAACAGATCTCAGACTTAGTGAAATTAACACTTGTCTGGAATTTCAGATCATATAGCCCTCTTCGGAGCAAGAAAACAACATGCTACAGGACATGAACATGACAAAGAAAGACATGGCATGGAGCTACTCAACAAGCTTAACAAAAGTCCCTTAGTGACCTTGAGCCAAAAGGGAGCAGAAAATACAATTGCAAGCATGTGAACATAGCAAAAACATAATCAGTTTTCAGACTTAGTGAAAACTGGGACTTGCTGAAACATAACTCACGAAGGCATGTTTACGAGCTCGATGCACTCACCACGGTGCAAGTCATGGCAAGACAAGCATACATCCATAAAGAAGGCACAAAATACAAGCTAGACATGGCAAGAACAATAGCATAGCATGCACAGATCAACTACAATAACATCGGCAGAATCGCAAACAAGTTGACGATCTGCCCATATTCGCAACGAAGCAAAAGTAGAGCTCGATTGACTCAAGCTAGGATATTCCATAATTGCAAACAAAGACACGGATGGATAGAGCACTACAAGATAAACAAAACTCCCTTACTGATCATCCTCAAAAGAGGCACGGATCACTAGGAAACAACACGAATATATGGCATCGTGAGATAAACAATCCCAGGACTTAGTGAAATTACTAAGTCCCTGAAAACAGAATTAGCAAGTGCACCACTTTGCAAGATTGCACTAGTCACCACACACATCCTAAAAATACATGGGTTGCACCTCTGGAAAGATGACAAAACCCTTAACAAAACACATGAATAACTCACGGGCATAGCATGCACACATTAATCATGGCAAAAATGACAAAAGTGCTAAACGGAGTAACAGATCAGACAATTAACTCAAGTAGCCCTCTTCTAACAGCATTTCGGGCATCAAGATGAGCTCAAACAAAAATGATGCAGTGGAATGAAATGATGTACTCTCTGAGATGAACATTTTGATATGCTATATGCATGAATCGGAGCTACGGATGCAAAGTTACGAAGCCGCGAACAGAGCAACTTGGACTAAAAATTCAGGAGACTTAGGAAAAATTCAACCTCCGGATCTGGATCTAGGGTTTGCACGGAAACCGAGGCGCGGCGCTGCACTGTAGCTGTTCGAGGACCGCCGGAAGAAAAAGAGCCGCGGCGGCCGGAGCTCTCGCCGGAGACGCCGCCGGCGACGAGGAGGCAGGGCGCCCGGAGCTTCACGGAGGCGGGGCGGCGGCCGCGGGGCGCGGGGCTGCGGGCGACATGTCTTGGCGGCGGGGCGGCGACTGGCGAGGCGGCGGTCGGCGGTGAGCAACTCCGGCCAGCGCTGGCGGCGCGGATGCCGGCTCCGGAGGAGAAGGGCGGTGCTGGGGAGGCGGAAGGCGGCGCGAGGCGCGGCCCAGGAGGCGGCGCGGGAGGGCCGGCCTCGGGCCCCTGCGGGCCGCGGCGGCGGCGGGCGCCGGGCGCCACGTGGCACGTCCTGGTTGGGCGGCGGTGGCGGCGGACGTTGTCCGGCTCCGCCCGGACACGTCCGGAGCGGCGGATCTGGGATTTTTAGGGTTAGGGGGGAGAGGATCCGTGAATTTGGAATGGGGGTGTATATATAGGCATAGAGGGAGCTAGGAGAGTCCAAATGAGGTGCGGTTTTCGGCCACGCGGTCTTGATCGAACGCTCTAGGACATGGAGCAGAGTTGGGTGGGTTTTGGGCCAAATTGGAGGGGTGTTGGGCTGCAACACACACGAGGCCTTTTCGGTCCCTCGGTTAACCGTTGGAGTACCAAACGAAGTCCAAATGGTACGAAACTTGACAGGCGGTCTACCGGTAGTAAACCAAGGCCGCTTGGCAAGTCTCGGTCCAATCCAGAATTGTTTAATCCCCACACACTAAAGAAATCTAGAAATGGCCACCGGAGGAGAACGAAGCGCCGGAATGCAAAACGGACAACGGGGAAAATGCTCGAATGCATGAGTTGAACACGTATGCAAATGCAATGCACATGATGACATGATATGAGATGCATGACAACGACAACAACACATGGAGACAAAACCCGAACCCGAGGAAATAAATTAACTTAACGCCGGAAACGGCAAGAGTTGGAGTACAAATTGGGAAAGTTACATCCGGGGTGTTACAACACTCCACCACTATGAAAGGATCTCGTCCCGAGATCTAGGACTGAAAGAACGCCGGGTACTCAGAACGGAGGTGATCCTCGCGTTCCCAGGTAGCTTCACGGTCGGAATGGTGTGACCACTTGACTTTGAGGAATTTGATTGACTTGTTGCGAGTCTTGCGTCCAGTCTCTTCAAGAATAGCAACTGGGTGCTCACGATAAGAGAGATCTTCTTGGAGCTCAATGTCCTCGAAGTTGACGGTGCGGTCAGGAGTCTTGAAGCACTTTCGAAGCTGAGAGACATGGAACACGTCATGAACATTTGCAAAGTTTGAAGGAAGCTCGAGTTGATAGGCGAGGTTGCCTCTCTTGCTGACAATCTTGAAAGGTCCCACGTATCTAGGGGCAAGCTTCCCTTTGATACCGAAGCGACGAGTACCTTTCATAGGAGAGACACGGAGGTAAACATGATCTCCGATCTCGAAAGCCAAATCACGGTGCTTACTATCATAGTAGCTCTTCTGGCGGGATTGGGCTGCTTTGAGGTTATCACGAATGACTTTGCACATTTCTTCTGCCTCCGTGATTAAGTCATTACCCAAAAGCTGACATTCAACGGTTTTAGACCAGTTGAGAGGGGTACAACACTTCCTGCCATACAGAATTTCAAAAGGGGCCTTGCCCGAACTTGCTTGAAAACTGTTGTTGTAGGAGAATTCAGCATAAGGAAGACAATCCTCCCACTTCATGCCGAAGGAGATCACACAAGCCCTGAGCACATCTTCAAGAATCTGGTTGACATGCTCGACTTGACCGCTTGTTTGAGGATGGAAAGCTGTGCTGAAGCGGATGTTGGTGCCCATGGCCTTCTGAAAGGAATCCCAAAACTTCGAGGTAAAGATGCTGCCATGGTCTGAAGAGATCACTTGAGGAATACCGTGCAGAGAGACAATACGAGAGGTATAGAGTTCCGCTAATTGAGCTGTAGTGATCGACTCTTTGATAGGCAGAAAGTGAGCCACTTTGGTGAGTTTGCCGATGACAACGAATATAGCATCATTGCCACGCTTGGACTTTGGAAACCCAGTCACGAAGTCCATCTCAATGTGGTCAAACTTCCATTCTGGAATGGCAAGAGGTTGGAGGAGACCAGCTGGCCTTTGGTGTTCTTCCTTCACTCTTCTGAAGACATCACATTCATTCACGAATTGAGCGATCTCGTGCTTCATTCGAGTCCACCAATAAGCTTGCTTAAGGTCCTGATACATCTTCGTGCTCCCAGGGTTGATGGAGAGGAGAGAATTGTGAGCCTCGTTCATGATCACTTTACGGAGGTCACCTTTGGGTACAACAATACGATCTTCGAAGAAGAGAGTGTCCTTGTCATCAAGGCGGTAGCACTTGTACTTGGACTGGCTCTTAGCAATCCCAATCTTCACCTTTTTCACCATAGCATCAAGAAGCTGGGCTTGGCGAATCTGGTCTTCTAAGGTAGGAGAGCCTTGAAGTTTGGCAAGGAAACCTTGAGGAACAACTTGCAGATTAAGTTTGCAGAAAGCTTCACAAAGCTCGGGTTGATAAGGCTTAAGAATCAGACTGTTGCAGTAAGCCTTTCTGCTCAATGCGTCAGCAATCACATTGGCCTTGCCTGGAGTATACTCGATACTTGGATTATACTCTTGAATCATTTCGACCCATCGAGTTTGCCTGAGGTTGAGATTAGGCTGAGTGAAGATGTACTTGAGACTCTTGTGATCAGTGAAAATGTCCACTTTTCTTCCCGATAAAAGATGTCTCCAAGTCAAAAGAGCATGCACAACTGCCGCCAACTCGAGATCATGAGTGGGGTAGTTCTTCTCATTAGGCTTCAACTGGCGAGATGTATAAGCAACAACTTGCTTCTCTTGTATCAATATTGCGCCAAGACCTTGGAGAGAGGCATCACAAAAGACCTCGTACGGCTTGGATTCATCAGGCGGAGTCAGAACTGGAGCAGTGATCAACTTCTCTTTCAAAGTGTTGAAAGCAATGTCACACTCCGGAGACCAAACGTACTTGACGTGCTTCTGAAGAAGATTAGAGAGAGGCTTCGTGATCTTAGAAAAGTTTTCAACGAATCTTCGGCAATAGCTTGCGAGACCGAGAAAACTGCGGAGTTGCTTCACGTTCTGAGGAGGTTCCCAATTCACAATTGCAGACACCTTCTCAGGATTCACAGCAATGTCCTTGGCAGAGATGATATGACCAAGATAAAGAACCTCATCAAGCCAGAATTCACACTTGGAGAACTTGGCGTAGAACTGATGTTCCCTGAGCTTATCAAGAACCAAACGCAAGTGCTTGGCATGATCGTCCTTGTTCTTCGAGAAAACCAGAATGTCGTCGAGATAGACCAAAAGGAAGTCATTGGTGTAGGCGTTGAAGATGAAATTCGTCATGCGAGAGAACGTCGGAGGAGCGTTGGCGAGGCCAAAAGACATGACAGTGTATTCATATGAACCAAAGCTTGTTCTGAATACTGTCTTGGGAATATCTTCTTCACGAATGCGAATCTGGTGATAACCCATACAGAGATCAAGCTTGGAGAATACTTGGGCTCCTTTGAGTTGTTCGAACAGCTCATTGATGTTGGGAAGTGGGTATTTGTTCTTGATGGTCTTCTTGTTCACTGGACGGTAATCAACACATAGTCGGTCCGTTCCATCCTTCTTCTTCACAAAAAGAACACCACAACCCCACGGAGAAGAACTAGGCCGGATGAGACCCATTTTCTCTTGCATATCGAGTTGCTTCTTTAGCTCCTTCAACTCTTCAGGTCCGAGCTTGTAAGGACGTTTGCACACAGGTTCCGTGCCAGGCTCAAGATCAATAACGAATTCAACTGGCCGGTGTGAAGGCATTCCTGGAAGCTCTTCTGGAAAGACGTCTTGATATTCGCAAACGACTGGAATTTGAGAGATGGCATCCAATTCACCCTTCTCATTGAGAGAAAACAGACGAATGGTATCATCACGAGCGGCAAAGACAATCACATCCTCAAACGAATGAGTCAATTGAATCTGCCTGGATGCACAATCAAGCTGAGCCTTGTGTTTAGAAAGCCAATCCATTCCGAGAATAAGATCAATATCCGAGTCACCAAGAACATTTGGAGAGGACAAGAACTTATAGTCACCCAAAGTGATAGTAACATCCGGAACGCATACTCGAGATGTCATTTGACGGGCCGGAGAGACGATAGCCAACGGCTTCGGCAACACTTGAGTAACAAAATCATGCTTAGATGCAAAAGGTCTCGAGATGAAACAATGTGATGCACCAGTGTCAAAAAGAACTTTTGTAGGAATATCATTAACAGGAAGGTTACCCATGATGACATCTGATGAGTCCTCTGCCTGAGCTGCATTCATCAAATTGACCTTGGCATGCTTGGGATTATGCTTGACCACCGCTGTACTTGCCGATCTGACAGGAGGAGGAGGAGGAAGACGCCTCTGGTTGAAACACTTGTTGGCATAGTGACCCTTCTGTTGGCACTTGTTGCACGTGACCTCAGAAAGCGGACGGTGATACGGAGCACTCGATCTTGGAGGTTGAGACGAAGTCTTGTTCTGAAAGCCAGGGTTGGGTGGGTGGGAATAACCACTGCCACCTTTGCTCTTCTGCTGATACGGCTGACGGAACGGAGGAGGAGGAAGCCAAAACTTCTACTGCTTGGCCACTTGAGTAGAGGAAGAAGGAGTAACATCTCTGACTCGCTTCTTGGAAGCATCACACCTCAACTGAGCAGCCTCTTGCTTCAGTGCCATGTTGTAGAACTCATCGTACCTCAAGGGCTCAAAGAGAACAAGAGCAAGCTGAATATATTCTCTGAGACCACCCCTGAACTGGTATATCATGCTCTTCTCATCAGGCACGTCCTGCTTGGCAAAGCGGGCAAGCTTCTGGAACAACTTGTTGTAGTCATAGACAGACAAAGAGCCTTGCTTCAGATTGCGGAATTCCTCACGCTTGCTTTCAACCACGCTCTGGGGAATATGATGAGCCCTGAAATCTCGACGGAAATCATCCCAAGTGATAACACGTCCACCTCTGGAGTCCTTGTACTGCTAGAACCATTCTGCAGCTTGATCTTTGAGTTGGAAGGAAGCGAACTTGACAAAGTCCTCAGGCCTGACGTTACTGCACTCGAAATGCTTACACAGATCCACAAGCCAATCGTCAGCATCGGTTGCCTCAACACAATTGCTGAAAGTCTTTGGCCCGTTAGCAAGGAACTGGTTGAGTGTAGCAAAGTGACTCTGATTGCTGCCTTGATTCCCTTGACTGCCTTGATTGCGCTCTTGAAGAATTTGCATGATCAGCTGTGTGTTTGCATTGGTTACGGCCATCACAGCTTGCCATGCCTCTGGAGGAGGTGGAGGTGGTGGCGGATCAGGATTCGGAGTCGTGCACGTTTGAGGAGCCATCCTGAAGAGGTTGACCACCATTAGCACATTGATAGATAAAATATTGAAGCTGAATCCAACGGAATGAAAATTGCAACATATAGTCTTCACATCCGAACAAAATGAACGAATGCATTCCTCTTGAAATGGTCACATATCCATAATTTGAGAAGCCACGTAGAATTAAGGTAGAGAAATAAATCAACAAGGTACGGATCAAGAACGAATAATTGGTAAGAAATCCCAATCTCAAACCAATATCCGTAGAATAAGAACTAGAGCTACTAGAATTCCCACCTATGAAACTCCCGAACCTTTCCGGTTATGCAATCAGGTGTTGGGGATATAGGGGAAGCATAATATCTCACCCAAACTAGCAAATCCTACATCTAGCTGTATCCATCCTTCAACACATAACCAAGAAACCTTCGGAAACCATCTACCTCAACCTTCGAAAAGCATCCGTTATACAAGTTATGGCGATACTCCAGAACTCCCGCCCCAGTACTGGGTGGCGTCGAGGTTATCTCACCAACGAACTGCATAAAAGAGATTTTCGATGTCGGCGTACTAAACTCTGGTATTCTAGAACTTCAACGATACAATTATGATGACAACACCTTAGAGCTCAACTCCCCGGGACACTTCCACTAAACCCCTGACAGGAGGCACCAAGACAATGTTTTCATCATAAAACCATCGGAACGATTCCAAGATACCCGCGTGATCCTAAAAAACAATTTTAGTGAAATTTGAGAAGAGAAGAGTCAAAACTCTACGTCAGGATGCCTTACCAGAGCGATGAGGAGACTGGGAAGTAAAAAGAATTCCTAAACTCTCCGATATATAATTCCTAAATGACTCAAAACATTTTTCTAGACACAACTCGGCCGCTAAAACGATCAAGCAATGGGGCTCCTAAGGTCAGGGAAGGCTCTGATACCAACTTGTAACACCCTCGATGCGACTATAGCTCCCACGTGTTGAGGCACGACTTAGAGACATAATCGCATTGAAGGCATATGTCGCAAGTTAGGCAATCTTCACAACATCCCATGTAATATGAATAATAAAGGGGAGATAACATAGTTGGCTTACACTCGCCACGTCAATCAAGTACATAAATAACATTACACCATCCAAACACTCATGGCCCGACTACGGCGCCAAAATGAAAGAGAACCCAACATGCAACATGGTCCCGTTCACCCCCAACTGGGCACCACTACTGATCATCGGGAAAGGAAACATAGTATCGTTGAGAGTCTTCGTCGAACTCACACTTGAGCTCATACGCGTCTCCTGGAGCGGAATCATCAGGCCCTGCATCTGGTGTAATAGTAATCTGTGAGCCACAGGGACTCAGCAATCTCGCACCCTCGCGATCAAGACTATTTAAGCTTATAGGTATGGCAAGGTAAAATATAAGTGGAGCTGCAGCAAGCGACTCGCGAGTATAGTGGCTAACTTACTCACAAAAGAGAGTGAGAAGAGGAGGCAAAGCATGAGCGAGAAGCTAGAGAACAACCTGCACAAACATTACTCCAACACCGTGTCCACTTCCTGGACTCCGCCGAGAAGAGTCCATCACGGTAACACACTCGGTTGATTCATTTTAATTAATTAAGGTTCAAGTTATCGACAACCGGACATTAACAAATTCCCATCTTCCCATAACCGTGGGCACAGCTTTTGAAAGTTCAATCCCTGCAGGGGAGTCCCAACTTAGCCCATGACAAGCTCTCACGGTCAACGAAGGAATAGACCTCCTCCCAAGACGTTCCGATCGGACTCGGTATCTCGGTAATTCAAGACACTTCGACAGGTTAAAACAAGACCAACAACACCGCCCGAATGTGCCGACAAATCCCGATAGGAGCTGCACATATCTCTTTCTCAGGGCACACTCAGATAAGCAATCCGTACAACTAAAACCAGCCCTCGAGTTTCCCCGAGGTGGCGCTGCAAGGGGCTCTAGTTTGGACCAACACTCAGAGGAGCACTGGCCCGGGGGGGTTAAAATAAGATGACCCTTGAGTCTACATAACCCAAGGGAAAGAAAAGGGTAGGTGGCAAATGGTAAGACCAATGTTGGGCATTGCTGGAAAAGCTTTAATCAAGGCGAACTATCAAGGGGTTCCCATTATAACCCAACCGCGTAAGGAACGCAAAATCCGGGAACATAACACCGATATGACGGAAACTAGGGCGGCAAGAGTGGAACAAAAGACTAGGCGAGAGGCCGAGCCTTCCACCCTTTACCAAGTATATAGATGCATTAAGATAACATGGCAATATAATCATATCCCAACAAGTAAATAAAAGATGTTCCAACAAGGAACGGCCTCCAATCTTCACCTGCAACTAGCAACGCTATAAGAGGGGCTGAGCAAAGCGGTAACATAGCCAATCAACGGTTTGCTAGGACAATGGTGGGTTAGAGGTTTGACATGGAAATTTGGGAGGCTTTCAAGCAAGTGGTAGGCATCATAGCAATGGCATAGCAAAAGAGCGAGCAAACTAGCATAGCAAAGATAGTAGTGATTTCGAGGGTATGATCATCTTGCCTGCACAGTTATCAGAGTTGACTGGATCCTCGAAAGGAAACTCAACGGGCTCCTCGGTAGTGAACTCGTATCCCGGCTCTACCCAAACAAGACAAACAAGCAACAAGGATACAATCAACCACGTGCAAGACCAAGCAATATGATGAAATGATGATATGCTATGCGGGATGCGATGCGGGATGCAAAATGCAAGGTACGACAGGAAATGCATGAACCTGGCCTCAACTTGGAATTCCAAGTGTGCCACTGGAAAGATGAGATGAAATCGCTTGAAAACAATATAAAGAATGCCAGAATCGGAGTTACGGTTTGGAAATGGCAAGCGTTTCAAAAATGACACCGGTCTGCGATTTACAGCAAGTAGGCATCTAAATGCAACGAAATGAACATGCTAAAGCACCCAAACAAGACAACAAAATACATAGCAGGGATGCACACAAGATGCTTAACAAAAGTCTAGCACTGAGCTACGGCCAAATCATCCATTAACAGGTTCAAACAAGCATGGCAAAAACGCAAATGACAAACAGATCTCAGACTTAGTGAAATTAACACTTGTCTGGAATTTCAGATCATATAGCCCTCTTCGGAGCAAGAAAACAACATGCTACAGGACCTGAACATGACAAAGAAAGACATGGCATGAAGCTACGCAACAAGCTTAACAAAATTCCCTTAGTGACCTTGAGCCAAAAGGGAGCAGAAAATACAATTACAAGCATGTGAACATAGCAAAAACATAATCAGTTTTCAGACTTAGTGAAAACTGGGACTTGCTGAAACATAACTCATGAAGGCATGTTTACGAGCTCGATGCACTCACCACGGTGCAAGTCATGGCAAGAAAAGCATACATCCATAAGGAAGGCACAAAATACAAGCTAGACATGGCAAGAACAATAGCATAGCATGCACGGATAAACTACAATAACATCGGCAAAATCGCAAACAAGTTGACGATCTGCCCAGATTCGCAACGAAGCAAAAGTAGAGCTCGATTGACTCAAGCTAGGTTGCTCCATAATTGCAAACAAAGACATGGATGGATAGAGCACTACAAGATTAAGAAAACTCCCTTACTGATCATCCTCAAAAGAGGCATGGATCACGAGGAAACAACACGAATATATGGCATCGTGAGATAAACAATCCCAGGACTTAGTGAAATCACTAAGTCCCTGAAAACAGAATTAGCAAGTGCACCACTTTGCAAGCTTGCACAAGTCACCACACACATCCTAAAAATACATGGGTTGCACCTCCGGAAAGATGACAAAACCCTTAACTAAACACATGAATAACTCACGGGCATAGCATGCACACATTAATCATGGCAAAAATGACAAAAGTGCTAAACGGAGTAACAGATCTGACAATTAACTCAAGTAGCCCTCTTCTAACAGCATTTCGGGCATCAAGATGAGCTCAAATGAAAATGATGCAATGAAACGAAATGATGTACTCTTTGAGATGAACATTTTGATATGCTATATGCATGAATCGGAGCTACGGATACAAAGTTACGGAGCCGCGAACAAAGCAACTTGGACTAAAAATTCTGGAGACTTAGGAAAAATTCAACCTCCGGATCTGGATCTAGGGTTTGCACGGAAACCGAGGCGCGTCACTGCACTGTAGCTGTTCGAGGACCGCCAAAAGAAAAAGAGCAGCGGCGGCTGGAGCTCTCGCCGGAGAGGCTGGTGGCGACGAGGAGGCGGGGCGCCCGGAGCTTCACGGAGGCGAGGCGGCGGCCGCGGGACGCGGGGCTGCCGGCGACGAGTCTTGGCGGCGGGGCGGCGAGTGGCGAGGCGGCGAGTGGCGAGGCGGCGGTCGGCGGTGAGCA
>NC_041386.1:183449913-183517497 GCF_002162155.2 Triticum dicoccoides | reverse complement strand
GTGGGGCGTCCTGGTTGGGCGGCGGTGGTGGCGGACGTTGTCCGGCTCCGCCCGGACACGTCTGGAGTGGCGGATATGGGATTTTTAGGGTTAGGGGGGAGAGGATCCGCGAATTTGGAATGGGGGGGTGTATATATAGGCATAGAGGGAGCTAGGAGAGTCCAAATGAGGTGCGGTTTTCGGCCACACGATCGTGATCGAACGCTCTAGGACATGGAGCAAAGTTAGGTGGGTTTTGGGCCAAATTGGAGGGGTGTTGGGCTGCAACACACACGAGGCCTTTTCGGTCCCTCGGTTAACTGTTGGAGTACCAAACAAAGTCCAAATGGTACGAAACTTGACAGGCGGTCTACCGGTAGTAAACCAAGGCCGCTTGGCAAGTCTTGGTCCAATCCGGAAATGTTTAATCCCCACACACGAAAAAAAAAGCTAGAAATGGCCACCGGAGGAGAACGAAGCGCCGGAATGCAAAACGGACAACGGGGAAAATGCTCGAATGCATGAGATGAACACGTATGCAAATGCAATGCACATGATGACATGATATGAGATAAATGACAACGACAACAACACATGGAGACAAAACCCGAACCCGAGGAAATAAATTAACTTAACGCCGGAAACGGCAAGAGTTGGAGTACAAATTGGGAAAGTTACATCCGGGGTGTTACATGATGGCACCAATATAAACATAGCAAGTTTTATTAACAGTTTCAGACTTAGCAGAAAACTGAGCTTGGCATAAACAGAATTATGAAGGCATCTTTGCGAGCTCAAATCACTCACCACAAGGCATTTCATGACAAGATAAGCATACTAACAGCAAGATGACATGTTCATGAAGCTAACCATGGCAAGATCAAGTTCATAGCATGCATGGATCAACTACAATAACCATGGCAAAATTGATTAACATGTAAACAATCTGCCAGGAACATTTTATAGCAAAAGTAGAGCAAGATTAAGACATGCTAGGTCACTCCATAATTGCAAACAAGGGCATGGATGGATAGAGCCTAACCATATGTCCAAAACATCCTTACTGAAGCAACTCAAAACAAGCATGTATCTCACTGTAGCATCATGTTTACATGGCATAAAAATAACAGCAGAACAAGGACTTAACAAAATCCAAAGTCCCTAAAAACAACAATATCACGAAGGCTACTTTGCATGCTTGTTCTAGTCACCACATTGATCACAAAAATACATGGCAAGCACCCCTGTAAAGATGGCATGGCATAGATCAAATCACATGTAGAGCTCATGCCCATATGGTGCACACATCAAATGTGACAAAAATGACAAATCCTGATAATCTGATAAGTAACAGGAGTAAACATTTTATAGCACTCTTGAATCAATGATTTGGGCATCAAGATGTACTCAAACAAGGATGTCACAATGAAATGAAATAAAGAGCATCTCCCAATGAACAGTTTGATATATCATGCGCATGAAACAGAGCTACCGTCATGGAGTTATGATGCAATGAACAGAGGCATAAAAAATATTGGATCTGAGGACTTGGAAAAATAACGGACGAGCGTCAGATAACTAAACTACGCGTGAGCGGGGATCTGGGTGGGATTGCTCACCAGATGGGCTCGGCCCAAAGAGGAAGAAGCAGGTGGGCCTGACGGGCCGGATGCGGGGCGGGGCCCACTTGGAGGTCGTCCTCCTCCCAAACCCTCCTGGATCGGGGAGGCAGGAGGCGACGAACGCTGGCGGGCGGCGCTCGCCGGCGATGGGGCGAGGGTGCCGACGGGACCTGGTGGAGCTGGGGTGGCGCGGGCGGTTGCCAGCATGCAGCAGAGCAGGGAGGCGGCGGACGGAGCGCGCTGGAGGTGGTGCCCGAGGGCGGCGGTGGTGGTGCGTGAGGGCGGCGGCCGGCGAGGCACGACGCGCGGCACGGTCGACGGAGCAGGGCCGGCGGCGGCGAGCGGCGCGGTGGTGTGAAGGAGGCGCCAGCGGAGGGATCCAGCGAAGCGGCAGCGAGGCACTCAGGCGCGAGTGTATTCTAGACACAGAAAGGCATGTCATATGCACATGTATAACATATAAACTCAGTAGGTGCAATTTAATCAAAATGGAAGAAATACAGGCTAGACAACATATGCAACATGAAACCAATTATCACAGTATCAACTTAGAGCAGACACCTGCTATGGTGGAGTACGGGAGATGAACTCATTATGTAGACTTGGAACTTCAACTACATTAGCAGTAGCAGTGGCAAATCTAGAGAGTCTCTGTTTGTGTCGGTCCGGAGGACCACCAACATCCCCTAACTTTCTCTTTTCCTTCCTCTTTTCTGATATTGCCTTATGAAGTCAAAACCACAAAAAGATGAATAAAATTAGCTATGCATAACTAGTTGATGGATGATACAGACGAACACTACTTTGATATAAGGCAAGCACATGATAGGAGGATGCAATATATACAAAAAAGACAACATTGCATATTCACACATGCGATAGGAGGATGGAATATGTATGAAAAACGTAAGTGCCATTTCAACATTGCATAAGGCATTTCAACAAAATTAGAAGAAATGAAAGCTAGGCACCATATGAACATGCAACCAATATCACTATCAGGTAAAAAGTGTCTCATCGTAAGTGCCATTTCAAGAAATTTTAGGCAGTACAAGCTAGAAGACAATGCAAGATGCAACCTACATCACACTCCCAAGTTAAATGTGTCTTATGGGTAAGTGATTGTTGTGGGTATAAGTTGTAAGCTACACAGATGCAATTCAACAAAATTAGAAGCAATACAAACTTGACATCATATGGATCACACAACCGCATATAACAATTCCAAGTTAGAGCAAGCATCTGTGATGGTGGAGTAGGGGAGATGTGCTCATCATTTACACAACTACATTGACTGTCCAGCCTTGTGTTGTCTTGCGAATCTTGTTGGGAGGATGGCGGAGTAGAATCTGTAGATACCCTCTGTTTGAGTTGCTCCGAAGGACCACCATCATTCATTGCCTTACTAATTTCCTTCACATGTATTGATTTTGCATCGTGAAGTCAAACCGATAAGAAAAAAGAATAAAATTCGCTCTTCAGAACTCATTCATGCATGATACTGATGAACACTACTCGTATGAAATTCAAACACATGATATGAGGATGGAATATGTACGAAAAATAGGACGGTGTGACATATTCACACCTATGATGTGGTAACTAACCAAAAGGCATTTAAACAAATTAAAAGCACTGCAAGCTAGACGCCATATGAAAGATGCAACCAATATCACTCTGCCAAGTTCAAACTGTCTGGCATTTCAACAAATTAGAAGCAGTACATGCTAGAAATCATATGCAAGATGCAACCAATATCACAATGGTGACTTAAAGGTGCCTTATCATAAGTGACTGATGCGGGATATGCAAGAACAGTAGTCTGATGTAAGAACATGGTGTGATCAGATATAGTATGTTCTAGAAACAGGAACACGTGTCATATTCATAGGCATTATGTGTAAAGTAAGGAGATGCAATTCAACCAAGTTAGAAGCAATACGAGCTAGACATCATACGCAACATGCAACCACATATAATAGTGCCAAGTTAGAGCAAACACCTGTGATGGTGCAGTTGGGGAGATGTGCTCATCATCTACACAACTACGTTGACTGTCTAACCTTGCGTTGTCTTGCGAATCTTGTTGCAAGGATGACTGAGTAGAGTCTATAGAGACCCTCCATTTCAGTTGCTCGGAAGGACCACCATCATCCAATGCCTTACCAATTTCCTTCCGCTTTATTGATTTTGCATTGTGAGGTCAAACCGACAAGAAAAAGGAATAAAATTCATTCAGGACATATTCATGCATGATACTAATGAACACTACTCTGATGAAAGGCAAAGTCATGATATGAGGATGGAATATGTACAAAAAACTGGACGGCTTGACATATTCACACCTATGATGTGGTAACTAAGCAGAAGGCACTTCAACAAATTAGAAGCATTGCAAGCTAGACACCATATGGAAGCTGCAATCAGTATCACTCTACCAAGTTAAAACTGTCTCGTCATAGGTGGCATTCATCAAACTAGAAGCACTACATGCTAGAAATCATATTCAAGACGCAAACCAATATCACACTGCCAACATAAAGGTGTCCCATCATTAGTGACTGCTGCAGGATACACAAGAAGAGTAGTTTCATGTAAGTATGTCGGCGTTCTAGGAACGGGGGTCCCCAGACTTGCCTGCCTGCGACCTGCGGCGTGGCTCGAGGAGGGGCCCAGCACGGCCCATCTTCATCAACACAGACCCAAGACCCTCGCGAGGGGCCAAGCCTCGCGGGGCGGACGACACGGAGCTTCCTCAGGCACGGCCTCATCAGGCTGGCCCGCGAGGAGGCGGAGAGATCAAGGCGGGGTACCTCATGAGGTGCCCGTGACGCAAGCCATGACGACCAAAGGCGCCAGGCGGGCGCCAGCCGCGCAGTGTCCTCCTTTCCTCTTTGGTGCAAAGGGAGCAAGCGCAGGCGAGAGCATCAAGCAAAGGCACCCGTTTCGGTGCAACGAGACCAAGACCAGTCCAACGGCAGGGAGGAAGTCATTGTGGAGCCCAAGCCAGCGTCACCACCAGAGCCTTTGGCAGGCGAGGACCAACTTTAGTCAGGATAAGTGTACCAGATGTTCCCCTTCAAAGTGGCCAATTGTTGGCGCCCTTCCCGCTCAATATTTGGGAAGAGGCCCAGGCCTTTGCCTATAAATAGGACTAGCCACCCACAGGGTAGAAAAGATCGGATCGCAATCGAGAAGAGAGAGAGAGAAGGGTGACTAAACTCCTCCTAGCAGTTCGTCTCCCCAGCCAAGAACAGACCCTCGCGAGGCTGTTCTTCCTTGTATTGCTCATCATCATCAGCCCAAGAGGCAATCCACCACACCACACACTGGAGTAGGGTATTACACCACAACGGTGGCCCGAACCAGTATAAACCCTGTGTCTCTTGTGTTGTTCTTTCCATAGCTTAGATCTTAGCGAGGCGGAGGGTTGCAGGTAGGTAGAAGGCAAAATCTCCACGCGCACCCCAGTGTTCGAACCTCAAGGGTCTACCGAAACCCAAAATCCGACATTTGGCGCGCCAGGTAGGGGTGCGCCGGAATTCGTCTTCCACTACCCCGTTCTCCTCCGACCATCGCGTCCATGTCTGACGCTCGTCGGGCCCGCGCCGAGCGCCGGGCCGCTCTCGCCTCCCGCGTCGCCCAGATGGCTCCTGTCGGCGGGCTTCCTCGCCGTTCCCCATCACCTGCTGTCAACGCCGCCACCGGCCCGGCGGGGGACGAGCAGCAAGCGTCGTCTTAGCATCCGTCCGTGCGGCAAGACGGCCGCACCGCTACTCCCTCGCTCACCCCAGCTGGTTCTTCATCCCGCGCGCTCCGCGCACCCATGGAGGCTCGAGCTGCACTCATCGTGGCAAACGAGCTCCTGCGCTACCGTCCCATTGACGACGTCTACAAAGAATGGCTCGACCGCGTCACCGAGCTCGTCCGCGCCTGGCTCCTGAACCTGGCTCCAGGCACGATCTCCTGCTGGGACGAGATGCACACCCGCTTCATCACCAACTTCCAAGGTACTCGCGACCGGCCACCCGCCGTGAGCGACATGCGCCGCATCAAGCAACAACCCAGAGAGACCCTGCAGAAGTACATCCAGCGCTTCAACAATGCTCGCCTCAAGATTCCCAAGGTGACCGAGGATGCCATCATCTCAGCCTTCTCCGACGGCGTGCACAATGTCAAGATGAAGGAGGAGCTGGCGATGCATGAAGACCTGTGCACTTCCTTGGAGTTGTTCAACTTGGCAACCAAGTGCGCCAGGGCTGAAGAAGGGCGTCTCTCCCTCCTCGAGCTGCCTGCCGCAGACCCAGAAGAGAAGAAGCCCAAGGCGAAGGATGTGAAGCGCAAGGGGGCTGCCGTGCTCGCATCAGAACCAGACACCAAGCGGGGCAGAGATCAGCCCGAATCTTCCAAGGGCAGTCGGTACTGTGTGTACCACGACCTCCACACCCACAACACCAACGAATGTCAAGAGCTCTGAGCTGTGCGAGAAGGAAGGATCGGCCATCGCCCCGACTGCGGTGACCGGGGCTACGGTCGAGGAGGAGGAAGGAATGCAGGATGCTGGGAAGACCGCTGCCCGCGCCAAGGGTAGCGCGATCGACCTCGCGAGGATTGCTGGCAAGACCTGCCTCGCGAGGGAGACTGAAGGGATCAGCCTCGCGAGGATCGCCCGCAAGGCAACGCAGGCCTCCCTCCGCTACCGCCGTAGCCAAGGAGAAATGAGGACCGCCATCAGGACGAGGGGGCTGGGGGCTTCCAGGAGCCGCGCGCGATCGCCTGCATCCTGGGCGGGGCTCAAGCCCCAGCCTCTCAACGCATCTTCAAGCAGTTCGCCCGCGAAGTGAATGCAGTCCTCCCCAAGCTCGAAGCCACCCGCCCTCTCAGGTGGTCGGCATGCGCCATCACGTTCAGCTCAGCAGATCAGCTCGAGTGTGCGGCCACAGCCGGAGTCCTCCCGATGCTTTGTTCCCCAATCATTAGCAACGTGGTGGTCACCAGGACCCTCATCGATGGCGGGGCAGGGCTCAACGTCCTGTCCGTGGTAACATTCAACAATCTCCAAGTGCCCTACAACCAGCTTCAGCCAACCAAGCCTTTCTCCGAAGTCACCGACGGCTCCACGGTCCCGATTGGGCAGGTCCGCCTCCCTGTCACCTTCGGGGCACACGACAACTACTGCACCGAGCTCATCGACTTCGACGTCACCCACATTCGCCTGCCGTACAACGCCATCCTTGGGTACCCAGCGCTGGCCAAGTTCATGGCCGTAACTCACCACGGCTACAACGTCCTCAAGATGCCAGGAAGTGGCGGAGTCATCATGGTGCCCTGTGAAGAGAAGGACGCGGTGTGTTCCCTGGAACGAGCCTTTCAGGCCGCATCACTGGAAGACCTGGATCGCGGAAGGAGGAGGCTTCCCGAGACCGCCCCAAAGAAGAAGAAGACATCATCCGGCCCGGCCCCTCAGGAGGCAAGCCCCTCAGGGCCCACGCATGCCCAGGGGGAACTTCCTTCCATCGCATAGGAAAGCGCGCCCAGCGCCCTCCTCAGGCAGGGCTCGGGGGCTCTCCCCTGGAGGGCCACCGACCTGGCTAAGGTCACGAGGGAGGCGCTTGGGCACCACATGGAGGCGTGTTTCGAAGCACGTTTCCCTCAAGGAGTAAGGCAAGGAGAGCCAGACCCTCAGGAGTTTGTCAGCAAGGCCATTCAAGAGCTACAGGAGTCAAGAGTCATGAAAGGCGGCCGCCGCCTACCAGTTGTGGCTCCCCATTATAACACCCCGGATGTAACTTTCCCTATTTGTACTCCAACTCTTGTCGTTTCCGGCGTTAAGTTATTTTATTTTCTCAGGTTCGGGTTTTGCCTCCGTGTGTTGTTGTCGTTGTCATGCATCTCATATCATGTCATCATGTGCATTGCATTTGCATACATGTTCGTCTCATGCATTCGAGCATTTTCCCCGTTGTCCGTTTTGCATTCCGGCGCTTCGTTCCCCTCCGGTGGTCATTTCCAGCTTTCTTTCGTGTGTGGGGATTAAACATTTCTGGGTTGGACCGAGACTTGCCAAGCGGCCTTGATTTACTACCGGTAGACCGCCTGTCAAGTTTCATACCATTTGGACTTCGTTTGATACTCCAACGGTTAACCGAGGGACCGAAAAGGCCTCGTGTGTGTTGCAGCCCAACACCCCTCCAATTTGGCCCAAAACCCACCAAACTCTGCTCCATGTCCTAGAGCGTTCGATCACGATCGCGTGGCCAAAAACCGCACCTCATTTTGACTCTCCTAGCTCCCTCTATGCCTATATATAGGTCCTCCTCGAAAATTCCAGATCAAACCCTAGTCCCCCTCCTCCTCCAGCCGCCGGACAAAAATCCGGATGGTCGCACGTGTCCGCCCGATCCGCCCGGGCCAATCTCGCGAAGCCATGTGGCGCCGCGCCCACTTCGTCGCCTCCCGCCGCCGCCGGCCCGCGGGGCCCGCTTCTAGCCTTCCCCTCCGCCCCTCCGTGCCAGGCTCTAGGGAGAAGAGCTCCCGAGCCGCCGCCGGCCGACTTTGCCTCGCCGCGCCGCCGTGAGCGTCATTGCTGGCCGCCGGAGCAAGCCGCCGCGCCGCTCCGCCGCCCCGCCCAGCCGCCCTGCCACGCCGCCCAGCCGCCGTCATCGCCGGCCAGCCCGCCGGCGAGCTCCGGTGAGGATCCGGCGATCCTCGGGAGGCGCGCCCCGATCCAGATCCGAGGCAGCTACAGTAACCCTAGGAGGTGTTTTTTTTGCTAACTCCCGAAATTGCAGATCGAAGTGCCTCTGTTCGGGGCCCCGTAACTTTGCATCCATAGCTCCGATTTGGGCATATAGCATATCAAAATGTTCATCTCAGAGAGTACATCATTTCATTACATTGCATCATTTTCATTTGAGCTTATCTTGATGCCCGAAATGCCGTTAGAAGAGGGATACTTGAGTTAATTGTCAGATCTATTACTCCGTTTAGCACTTTTGTCATTTTTGCCATGATTAATGTGTGCATGATATGCCCGTGAGTTCTTCATATGTTTTGTTAAGGGTTTTGTCATCTTTCCTGCATTTCCTGTCATATCTTGCAATTTGCACCCGCGTCGCATCCCGCATAGCATATCATCTTTGCAATTTGGCCCAAAACCCACCAAACTCTGGTCCATGTCCTAGAGCTTTCAATCACGATCGCGTGGCCGAAAACCGCACCTCATTTGGACTCTCCTAGCTCCCTCTATGCCTATATATAGGTCCTCCTCGAAAATTCCGGATCAAACCCTAGTCCCCCTCCTCCTCTAGCCGCCGGACAAAAATCCGGACGGTCGGACGTGTCCGCCCGATCCGCCCGGGCCAATCTCGCGAAGCCACGTGGCGCCGCGCCCACTTCGTCGCCTCCCGCCGCCGTCGGCCCGCAGGGCCCGCTTCTGGCCTTCCCCTCCGCCCCTCCGCGCCAGGCTCCAGGGAGAGGAGCTCCCGAGCCGCCGTCGGTCGCCTTTGCCTCGCCGCGCCGCCGTGAGCGCCATTGCCGGCTGCCGGAGCAAGCCGCCGTGCCCCGCGCCGCCATCGCGCCGCTCCGCCGCCCCGCGCCACCACCGCGCCGCTCCGCCGCCACCGAGCCGCCCCGCTGCCCTGCCGTGCCGCCCAGCGGCCGTCGTCGCCGGCCAGCCCGCCGGCGAGCTCCGGTGAGGATCCGGCGATCCTCGGGAGGCGCGCCCCGATCCAGATCCGAGGCAGCTACAGTAACCCTAGGAGGTGTTTTTTTTGCTAACTCCCGAAATTGCAGATCCAAGTGCCTCTGTTCGGGGCCCCGTAACTTTGCATCCGTAGCTCCGATTTGTGCATATAGCATATCAAAATGTTCATATCAGAGAGTACATCATTTCATTCCATTGAATCATTTTCATTTGAGCTCATCTTGATGACCGAAATGCCGTTAGAAGAGGGCTACTTGAGTTAATTGTCAGATCTGTTACTCCGTTTAGCACTTTTGTCATTTTTGCCATGATTAATGTGTGCATGATATGCCCGTGAGTTCTTCATATGTTTTGTTAAGGGTTTTGTCATCTTTCCAGAGGTGCAACCCATGTATTTTTAGGATGTGTGTGGTGACTTGTGCAAGCTTGCAAAGTGGTGCACTTGCTAATTCTGTTTTCAGGGACTTAGTGATTTCACTAAGTCCTGGGTTTGTTTATCTCATGATGCCATATGTTCATGTTGTTTCCTAGTGATCCGTGCCTCTTTTCAGGATGATCAGTAAGGGAGTTTTGTTAATATTGTAGTGCTCTATCCATCCATGTATTTGTTTGCAATTATGGAGCAACCTAGCTTGAGTCAATCGAGCTCTACTTTTGCTTCGTTGCGAATCTGGGTAGATCATCAACTTGTTTGCGATTTTGCCGATGTTATTGTAGTTGATCCGTGCATGATATGCCAATGTTCTTGCCATGTCTAGCTTGAATTTTGTGCCTTCTTAAGGGATGTATGATTTTCTTGCCATGACTTGCACCGTGGTGAGTGCATCGAGCTCGTAAACAGGCCTCCGTGAGTTATGTTTCAGCATGTCCCAGTTTTTCTCTAAGTCTGGGAACTGATTATGTTTTTGCTATGTTCGTGTGCTTGTTAGTATATTTTGTGATCCCTTTTGACTCAAGGTCACTAAGGGATTTTTGTTAAGCTTGTTGAGTAGCTCCATGCCATGTCTTTCTTTGTCATGTTTAGGTCCTGTAGCATGTTGTTTTGTTGCTCCGAAGAGGGCTATATGATCTGAAATTCCAGACAAGTGTTAATTTCACTAAGTCTTAGATCTGTTTGTCATTTGCATTTTTGCCATGCTTGTTTGAACCTGTTAATGGATGAATTGGCCGTAGCTCAGTGCTAGACTTTTGTTAAGCATCTTGTGTGCATCCCTGCCATGTATTTTGTTGTCATGTTTGGGTGCTGTAGCATGTTCATCTCATTGCATTTGGATGCCTACTTGCTGTAAATTGCAGACCGGTGTCATTGTTGAATCGCTTGCCATTTCCAAACCGTAACTCTGATTCCGGCGTTCTTTATATCGTTTTCAAGCGATTTCATCTCATCTTTCCAGTGGCACACATGGAATTCCAAGTTGAGGCCAGGTTCATGCATTTCCTTTCATATCTTGCATTTTGCATCCCCCGTCGCATCCCGCATAGCATATCATCTTTGCATCGTGTTGTTTGAGTTTGCACGTGGTTGATTGTATCCTTGTTGCTTGTTTGTCTTGTTTGGGTAGAGCCGGGATACGAGTTCGCTAACAAGGAGCCCGTTGAGTTTGCTTTCGAGGATCCAGTCAACTCTGACAAATGTGCAGGCAAGATGATCATACCCTCGAAATCACTACTATCTTTGCTATGCTAGTTTGCTCGCTCTTTTGCTATGCCATTGCTACGATGCCTACCACTTGCTTGAAAGCCTCCCAAATTGCCATGTCAAACCTCTAACCCACCATTGTCCTAGCAAACCGTTGATTGGCTATGTTACCGCTTTGCTCAGCCCCTCTTATAGCGTTGCTAGTTGCAGGTGAAGATTGGAGGCCGTTCCTTGTTGGAACATCTTTTATTTACTTGTTGGGATATGATTATATTGCCTTGTTATTTTAATGCATCTATATACTTGGTAAAGGGTGGAAGGCTCGGCCTCTCGCCTGGTGTTTTGTTCCACTCTTGCCGCGCTAGTTTCCGTCATATCGGTGTTATGTTCCCGGATTTTTGCGTTCCTTACGTGATTGGGTTATAATGGGAACTCCTTGATATTTCGCCTTGATTAAAGCTTTTCCAGCAATGCCCAACATTGGTCTTACGATTTTCCACCTAGCCTCTTTTTCCCTTGGGTTTTTCGGAGCCCGAGGGTCATCTTATTTTAAACCCCCCCTGGGCCAGTGCTCCTCTGAGTGTTGGTCCAAATAGAGCCACTTGCAGCGCCACCTCGGGGCAACTTGAGGGTTGGTTTTAGTTGTACGTAGTGTTCATCAGAGTGTGCCCTGAGAAAGAGATATGTGCAGCTCCTATCGGGATTTGTCGGCACATTCGGGCGGTGTTGCTGGTCTTGTTTTAACCTGTCGAAGTGTCTTGAATTACCAAGATACCGAGTCTGATCGGAACATCTTGGGAGGAGGTCTATTCCTTCGTTGACCCTGAGAGCTTGTCATGGGCTAAGTTGGGACTCCCCTGCAGGGATTGAACTTTTGAAAGCCGTGCCCGCGGTTATGGGCAGATGGGAATTTGTTAATGTCCGGTTGTAAATAACTTGAACCTTAATTTAATTAAAATGAATCAACTGAGTGTGTTACCGTGATGGCCTCTTCTAGGCGGAGTCCGGGAAGTGGACACGGTGTTGGAGTAATGTTTGCGCAGGTTGTTCTCTAGCTTCTCGCTCGTGCTTTGCCTCCTCTTCTCTCTCTCTTTTGCGAATAAGTTAGCCACCATACTTGCTAGTAGCTTGCTGCAGCTCCACTCATATTTTACCTTGCCTTACCTATAAGCTTGAATAGTCTTGATCGCGAGGGTGCGAGATTGCTGAGTCCCTGTGGCTCATAGATTACTATTACACCAGATGCAGAGCCTGATGATTCCGCTCCAGGAGACGCGTATGAGCTCAAGTGGGAGTTCGACGAAGACTCTCAATGATACTATGTTTCCTTTCCCGACGATCAGTAGTAGTGCCCAGTCGGGGGTGAACGGAACCGTTGTCGCATGTTGGGTTCTCTTTATTTTGGCGTCGTAGTCGGGCCATGAGTGTTTGGATGATGTAATGTTATTTATGTACCTGATTGACGTGGCGAGTGTAAGCCAACTATGTTATCTCCCTTTTTATTATTATATTACATGGGATGTTTGTGAAGATTGCCTAACTTGCGACATATGCCTTCAATGTGATTATATCTCTAAGTCGTGCCTCGACACGTGGGAGCTATAGTCGCATCGAGGGTGTTATACCCATCCAGGCGAGGATGGTAGGCTGCGCGTTTGCATCGACATACCAGGGCTCAATCGAGTCGCCTCTCTGGAGCGCCTCTGGACCTCGCGAGTGGGGCGCTGCGGAGGTCCACCCCACAGCTACATTCGCATGCCTTACGGCTTGCCGAACGCGGCTACCACGTACCAGCGCCTCATGAGGGGTATCATGGAGGCTCAAGAGGCCAGGCGTTCCGCAGCCCTGGCGGAGATGGAGATTGTCCGCGAGGAGCCACCAGCGCCTCCGGAGCCTCCCGAGGCCCCTGGGCCTGGGGGCTCGTGAGGATTGGCTTCCGCAGCCCACCGAGTCTGCTACACCAACACTCCTTAGTCCTCGACATCATCAGGTGACATCTTTCAAGTTTCATTCCAGCTGGGAGCGCACCCTAGGGCTGCATTATTCCCAGGCTGCGTGGGTCCGTCCCTGCAGCATGTATCCCTTTTATTTCATGTTGTTAGCTTACTTTGTTGGGGGCGCCCCACGGGCTGCAACATCCCCAAGTCGCTCGGGCCTGACCCAGTGATGTCCGCCTTCCCCGCATCTATTTGAATGAATCCACTCCTTCGCGGCTAATGTGTTTGACCTAGTTGCCCGCTCAACTGACGCCAACTGACGGAGCTGCTCCCAAACGGCACGACGCTTGCGCATGGGTCCGTCCCTACAACGCCGACAAACCTGAATGGCTGAGCTCCCGCCGCGGCAGCCCCGCACGGCGCCACCTCGTCAAGCCTTCAGTGCCTCATCGCCCCTCGGAAGCAACCAACGGCTGACTGTCAATTGTCATGGCAACCCCTCATTCTTTCTATGATGGGTCTACAGGATCTCCTAAAGGAGCTGCGTCAGGCGAGGCCCTTGCGGTGTCTCCTTCGTGAAAGCACAAGTGCTCCCCAGGTGGTTTTGATAATTGATGACAACATATCTCTTGTTGGACTAACATTTCGATCTAGCATGTTTCAGATAAGTTCAACAATGGAGTGGCATGGACTAAAGGTTGTGGGAACTCCTTCAAGATGCTAAGGACAAAGGATTGGCTAAAGCCGCAAGCTCAAGACTCCTCATTTTACATTTTAGTTATCCAAGATCACATTGAGTCTTTAGGAAAAGCCAATACTATCAAGGAGGGATGAGGTGTTGCTTAATGAGCCTCTTGCTTCATGTGCTTAGTGATATGATCCAAAACACTTAGCTACTTTCCCACTTCCACATATGACCTAAACCCTAAGCTAAACTCGGTCCTACCGATTCTTCCTATCCGGCGCCATCGAGTTTCACTTGTCATAAGCCACTGCCAAACCCTAATCAGTTCGGTCTCACCGATGGGATCTCGGTCTCACCGAGATGGGCTTGTAAACTCTCTGTTACCCATTGCAATATTCTCGGTCCCACCGAGATATGCAATCGGTTCCACCGAGTTTGCTTGGCCAAATCTCAGTTTCACTTATTACCCAAATTGGTCCCACCGAGTTTGAGTAATCGGTCAAACCGAGTTTTGGATTTACCCTAACCCTAGCACATCGGTCCCACCGAGTTGATCCAGTCGGTCCCACCGAAATCTCTAACGGTCACTAGGTTTACCTTTTCGGTTCGACCGAGTTTGTTGATTCGGTCCCACCGAGATTGGAAAACTGTGTGTAACGGTTGGATTTTGTGTGGAGGCTATATATACCCCTCCACCTCCTCTTCATTCGAAGTGAGAGCTATCAGAACGCATACACCATTCCAACTCATATGTTCTGAGAGAGAACCAGCTACTCATGTGTTGAGACCAAGAAATTCCATTCCTACCATATGAATCTTGATCTCTAGCCTCTCCAAGTTGCTTTCCACTCAAATCTTCTTTCCACAAAATCCAAATCCTATGAGAGAGAGCTGAGTGTTGGGGAGACTATCATTTGAAGCACAAGAGCAAGGAGTTCATTACCTACGCACCATTTGTTACTTCTTGGAGAGTGGTGTCTCCTAGATTGGCTAGGTGTCACTTGGGAGCCTCCGAAAAGATTGTGGAGTTGAACCAAGGAGTTTGTAAGGGCAAGGAGATTGCCTACTTCGTGAAGATCTACCGCTAGTGAGGCAAGTCCTGTGTGGGCGATGGCCATGGTGGGATAGACAAGGTTGCTTCTTCGTGGACCCTTTGTGGGTGGTTGCTTCTTCGTGGACCCTTCGTGGGTGGAGCCCTGTGTGGACTCGCGCAACCGTTACCCTTTGTGGGTGGAGCCCTCCGTGGACTCTCGCAACCATTACCCTTTGTGGGTTGAAGTCTCCATCAACGTGGATGTAGGATAGCACCACCTATCCGAACCACAGGAAAAACATCCGTGTCTCCCATTGCGTTTGATTTCTCCAAACCCTTCCCTTTACATTCTTGCAAGTTGCATGCTTTACATTCCGCTGCTCATATACTCTTTGCATGCTCGCTTGATATGTATTGTGTGTGTTGAAATTGTGCTTAAACTCCACTTAAACCGAAAAAGCTTAAAAATTGCAACTTTAGCATTAAGTGTCTAATCACCCCCCTCTAGACACATCTACTTCTAGATCCTACAAGTGGTATCAGAGCTTTGGTCTCCATTGCCTTGGTTTAATCACCATTGGAGGAAGATGGATGTGTCTACATTAGGGAGTCTTAGACATAGAGTGCCTATTCTTGATGGAGAGTATTTTCATGAGTGGAAAAATGAGATGCTTGTAATCTTCAATCAATATCATTTGAACAAGTATATTGCTAGCCCTTGTGCATCTCATATTGATCCTTTGCATCCTACCCTAGATGAAGATATTGACATGATTCGCAATCTTAGAACTATTGAGCTCATCATTAGAGGATTGCCCAAAAATTTGATTGCTAGTTTGCCTACTCAAAATTGTGCCTATACTATATGGAAATTTCTTGAGGAACGATTTCCCGATCATTCCTTGAAAACTTTGGATGAAATTCTCCATAAATCTATTGCCTTGAGTAAGATGAACTCTAGTGATCCTAGTTTTGGTAAATGTCTATTTGAACTTACCAATCTTAAGCATGCTAAAGGAGATGTTGGAATCATTAATGATATCATATTCAAAGCTATAAGAATTCATAAAAGTGACCACTTTGATGATCATTTATCTAATGAATTACCCTCTCTAGGAAATGATGAGTCACAAGATCATGATGAACATGAATATTATGATGATGATGATAGTGACTTTGATCTTGATAATGCAATGAGACATTTTGGTCTTATGGCAAATCTTTGGGATATGAATTAGGAGGAAAGGAATGGGTTCTTGATAGTGGATGTACTGATCATATGACCGGAGATGAAGAGATGTTTCGTGAGCTTGCTGAAAATGACGGCCCTCGAAAATATGTCACCTTTGGTGATAATTCAAAGGGTAAAGTGGTTGGCCTTGGTAAGGTGGCCATCTCACATGATAGTTCCATTCAAAATGTCATGCTTGTTGAATCTCTTGGCTACAACTTACTTTCAGTATCTAGACTTGGTGATTTCGGTTTGAATGTCCTATTTACTGAGGTAGATTGCCAAGTATTTCGTCGAGACAGTCATAAAATGGTCTTTACCGGTATGCGTAGAGGTGATCTTTACATTGTCGATTTCTCTAGAAAGGCACAACCTAAAACTTGCTTTGTTGCTAAATCCTCAAAAGGATGGTTGTGGCATAGACGACTAGGTCACGTTGGCATGAGAAACCTTGACAAGCTTATTAAAGGAAATCATACCCTTGGAGTCAACGATGTCATATTTGATAAGGATAGACTTTGCAGTGCTTGTCAAGCAGGTAAACAGGTTGGAGGAAGGCATCCCGTGAAGAACATCATGACCACAAGGAGGCCACTCGAGCTACTTCACATGGATCTTTTTGGTCCCAACGCCTACAAGAGTCTCGGTGGAAATTCTTTTGGTCTAGTTATAGTTGATGATTTTTCAAGATTTACGTGGGTGTTCTTTCTTAATGACAAGTCGCAGGTCCAGAAGATCTTCAGAAACTTCGCTAGGAAGGCCCAAAATTAGTTTGATGTGAAGATCAAGAAGGTTCGGAGTGACAATGGAATGGAGTTCAAGAACGCAAATGTGGACACCTTTCTTGACGAAGAAGGGATTTCACACGAGTTCTCAGCTACGTACACACCTCAACAAAATGGAGTTGTTGAGAGGAAGAACCGGACGCTCATCGAAATGGCAAGAACGATGCTTGATGAATACAAGACGCCAAAGCACTTTTGGGCAGAAGCGATTGAGACAGCTTGTCACGCAACAAATCGCTTATATCTTCACAAGCTAGTCGGCAAGACGGCATATGAGCTTCTCACCGGTAACAAACCCCAAGTTGGATACTTTTGAGTATTCGGCTCAAAGTGCTACATTCTTGATAAGCATCGTCGTTCAAAGTTTGCTCCTAAATCTCATGAAGGTTTTCTACTTGGTTATGGCTCAAACTCTCACACTTACCGTGTCTACGACAATTTCACCCGAAAGGTTGAAGAGACGGTAGATGTGAAGTTTGATGAATCTAATGGCTCGCAAGTAGAGCAATTGCCAATTGATGTAGGAGACAAAGACCCTTCAGAAGCAATTCAAGACTTGTCCATTGGCAAAATTCGTCCAACGGAGGTGAAGGAGAGTACTTCATACATCCAAGTAGAAGCTTCTACTTCATGACAAGGTGAACCAAGAATCGACACGGAAGAATCCACAAGTGGGACACACCAAGATGAAGAAAACGAGGAAATACGTCAAGACGAACATCAACAACCTCCTTCTCCACCACGACAAGAGAACGACGACGTCAACAATGAAGAAGGCCAAGAAGAAGAACAAGATGAAGAAGATGTTCAACGAAGACCCAAGCAAAATCTCTCACGAGTTCGAGCAAGAATTGCCAAAGATCATCCCGTCGAGCAAATCCTCAATGATATACAAACCGGGAGAATCACTCGCTCAAAAACTCGTTTAGCTAACTTTTGTGAAAACTATTCATTCATCTCTAGCATTGAACCTATGAAGGTTGAAGAAGCATTGGAAGATCCGGATTGGATAAATGCTATGCATGAAGAGCTACATAATTTTGAGAGAAACCAAGTTTGGACATTGGTCGAGAAGCCCGACAACAACCACAACATCATTGGTACCAAGTGGGTGTTTCGCAACAAACAAGATGAAGATGGACAAGTGGTTCGCAACAAAGCACGTCTCGTCGCCCAAGGGTACACACAAGTCGAAGGTATGGACTATGGTGAGACGTATGCTCCTGTTGCTAGACTTGAGTCCATTCGCATCTTACTTGCCTATGCTAATCACCATAATATCACCTTGTACCAAATGGACATTAAAAGTGCTTTTCTAAATGGTGAAATAGAGGAGGAAGTTTATGTCAAACAACCTCCTGGCTTTATCAACCCTAAGAAACCAAATCATGTTTACAAACTTCACAAAGTCTTTATGGTCTTAAACTAGCTCCTAGAGCATGGTATAAATGCTTGACCAAGTTCCTTACTACAAGTGGTTTTGAAATTGGTAAAATTGATTCTACTCTTTTTACTAAAAGGGTTAATGGAGAACTATTTGTATGCCAAATTTATGTTGATGATATCATATTTGGTTCAACTAACCCTCTCTTTAGTGAAAAGTTTGGAAAGCTAATGTCAGAGAAGTTTGAGATGTCTATGATGAGTGAACTCAAATTCTTTCTTGGGTTGCAAATCAAGCAAACTAAGGAAGGTACATTTGTCTCTCAAACAAAGTACACCAAGGACTTATTCAAGAAGTTCAATATGCAAGAATGCAAATATATGTCTACACCCATGCCTACTAGTGGACATAATGATTTAACCAAAGATGGTGAACCGGTTGATCAAAAGGTTTATCGCTCTATGATTGGTTCATTGTTATACCTATGTGCTTCACGTCCCGATATTATGCTAAGTGTGTGCATGTGTGCATGATATCAAGCTGCTCCTAAAGATTGTCATCTTAAGGCTGTGAAAAGGATAGTGAGATATTTAATCCATACACCAAATTTTGGCATTTGGTATCCTAAGAGGTCTTCTTTTGATCTTGTTGGCTATTCTGACTCGGATTATGCCAGAGACAAGATTGATAGAAAGTCTACTTCGGGTACTTGTCAATTTCTTGGTAGATCTCTTGTGTCTTGGTCTTCCAAGAAACAAAACTCGGTATCCTTATCCACCGCCGAAGCGGAATACATTGCCGCTGGTTCATGTTGTGCTCAATTACTTTGGATGACCCAAACTCTTAAAGATTATGGGATTTATGTGAAACATGTTCCACTGCTTTGTGACAATGAAAGCGCTATCAAAATTGGTCATAATCCTATACAACATTCTCGAACTAAGCATATTGAAGTTCGTCATCATTTCATTCGAGATCATGTTGCTAAGGGTGACATCAATCTTAAGCATGTTCGCACAGATAAGCAACTAGCGGATATATTCACTAAACCACTTGATGAGAAAGTTTTTTGCAGGTTGAGAGGAGAATTGAACATCATTGATGCTTCGAACTTGGAGTAGAAACTCCATTGGATACATGCAAGACATGAGCTTATGACTAATCCATGATATATCTCTTATGATAACTATCTTATGTCTTGGATATATTTGCACCTTGCATGTTGTCTAACCCATGTAGGTGCTTGGTTGAATCTAATTCCATGAGATTGCGACTCACTCACATCTTGAGCAATCTCTACAAGACCAAGACTCTACACAATAGTGGTTGAAGACAAGGAAGCACAAAACCATTCAAACATATCCTTTGACAAATTCTATGTTAAGCCTCATGATTGTCATTTTTGGATACACAAGTGCTCTTCCTTGCAAGAACTAACCCATGTAGGTAGATGAACTCAAACTCCAAGTGGTTCTCCCAACTCTTGATGAGCTACATCAACCTTGAGCACCCACACAAGTTCAACTACATGAGCAAGAACCACACCACCACCCAAGGTATGTTATTCCATCTTAGAGAAGCTTTACTCCAAGACATGAGTCAAAGCAACTCAACAAGATGTGAATACATCAAGATGCTTAAACGAAAGATGGTAACCCCATTTTGAGCTTAAACGATGAGTATGACCTATGATCAAGTGTTCCCACTTGACTCCTAAGTCAATATACTCTAACATAGGTGACTATGTCACCGCCCAACTCTAGATGAAGCTCTCTTGTGTTCTTTCTTTGTGTTATTGCATTTGTCTCATGCATGTTTATTTTCTCTCTCCTTTCTTTCAAAAAAAACTTCATCTAGATCTTTCAGTTTCTTCTCTTTTCTTTTTGTTTTTTATTCTGCATATTTCTGCATCAAATTCCTTGCAAATCCTTCAGGTAATTCATTGCAAATCTTTGTGAGATCTTACTTGACTAGTGAGCTGAGGTGACAAGTGTTTTTCTCTGTGATGAACTCGGTTTCACCGAATTGCCATTTTCGGTCCAACCGGTTCCCTTCGGTACTACCGAAACATGCCACTCGGTGCCACCGATTTCACAACAGGAAAAACAGTTTGCCACATATTCTATATTTCTTCTGATCCAGCTCCACTCAATGAATCTTGTCCTCTACAAGCATCACAGTTTTATTCCCTGCTTTGTAATGAACCTCAAGGACCAAACCTATTCGACGGATTCCAGGAAAAACCTTCTTGGAAATTGATGTCAAAGGGGAAGAGAGAGATCACATCAAAGCTTATCATCAGGGAGGGAGAGATCACATTAAAAGCTTATCACCTACAAAGGAGAAAGTACTAAGGGGGAGAGAATACTCAAGGATCCCATATATTAAGGGGGAGAAAGAAATCTCCAAGGGGGAGAGAATACTCAAGGATCCCAGATGCTTGATGTTCAAGAGGAGAGATGCCACATGTCTTTTTGGGGGAAAGACATGTTCATATGAACTCATTTGAATTAAGTTCTATTCATATCTTTCAGCCCTGATTTTCTGTTTCCTATCTTCTCCCAATATCCCATGTAAGATTCAGGGGGAGCAAGACACCTAAGGGGAAGAAAGCAGTCAAATTCATTGCATATCTTTATTCTTGGGGACATGTTGAATTCATGTGGTACCTTGTACTCACTCTCTACATGTCATCCCAGTCTTGGTATTCTTGTGGTTTCTTTTGTTTGCTCTGGCTAGTGGACGTACATGTGTTATCTAACCTTGTTTGTGCAGGTTCATTCCATCCTAAGCCAACTCAAGACCACAAGGTAAGTATATGCATCAAAATCATGAGTATGAGGAGTTCTTGCTTATGTACATACTGTTTGCAAGAAGGACTCATGAGCATGAAGGTATTTTCCTTGATAATCTTTTGCTCTGATGCATATGGCCAAGATTCATGTAACACATTGCCAACTCTGTCATGGTTATGCTCTCACATGCCTCTATATTTCATATTTACATGAGTGCATACATGTAGGGGGAGCCTATGCTTGTTACATGTCCTTCCAAAGCTTTACTTGCTGCTCTTTATATCTTTATCTAAAGCTTTGATGTATGTTGCCATCAATTACCAAAAAGGGGGAGATTGAAAGCACAAGTGCTCCCCAGGTGGTTTTGATAATTGATGACAACATATCTCTTGTTGGACTAACATTTCGATCTAGCATGTTTCAGATAAGTTCAACAATGGAGTGGCATGGACTAAAGGTTGTGGGAACTCCTTCAAGATGCTAAGGACAAAGGATTGGCTAAAGCCGCAAGCTCAAGACTCCTCATTTTACATTTTAGTGATCCAAGATCACATTGAGTCTTTAGGAAAAGCCAATACTATCATGGAGGGATGAGGTGTTGCTTAATGAGCCTCTTGCTTCATGTGCTTAGTGATATGCTCCAAAACACTCAGCTACTTTCCCACTTCCACATATGACCTAAACCCTAAGCCAAACTCGGTCCTACCGATTCTTCCTATTCGGCGCCACCGAGTTTCACTTGTCATAAGCCACTGCCAAACCCTAATCAGTTCAGTCTCACCGATGGGATCTCGGTCTCACCGAGATGGGCTTGCAAACTCTCTGTTACCCATTGCAATATTCTCGGTCCCACCGAGATATGCAATCGGTTCCACCGAGTTTGCTTGGCCAAATCTCAGTTTCACTTATTACCCAAATCGGTCCCACCGAGTTTGAGTAATCGGTCAAACCGAGTTTTGGATTTACCCTAACCCTAGCACATCGGTCCCACCGAGTTGATCCAGTCGGTCCCACCGAAATCTCTAACGGTCACTAGGTTTACCTTTTCGGTCCGACCGAGTTTGTTGATTCGGTCCCACCGAGATTGGAAAACTGTGTGTAACAGTTGGATTTTATGTGGAGGCTATATATACTCCTCCACCTCCTCTTCATTTGAAGTGAGAGCTATCAGAACGCATACACCATTCCAACTCATATGTTCTGAGAGAGAACCACCTACTCATGTGTTGAGACCAAGAAATTCCATTCCTACCATATGAATCTTGATCTCTAGCCTCTCCAAGTTGCTTTCCACTCAAATCTTCTTTCCACAAAATCCAAATCCTATGAGAGAGAGCTGAGTGTTGGGGAGACTATCATTTGAAGCACAAGAGCAAGGAGTTCATTACCTACACACCATTTGTTACTTCTTGGAGAGTGCTGTCTCCTAGATTGGCTAGGTGTCACTTGGGAGCCTCCGACAAGATTGTGGAGTTGAACCAAGGAGTTTGTAAGGGCAAGGAGATCGCCTACTTCGTGAAGATCTACCGCTAGTGAGGCAAGTCCTGTGTGGGCGATGGCCATGGTGGGATAGACAAGGTTGCTTCTTCGTGGACCCTTCGTGGGTGGAGCCCTGTGTGGACTCGCGCAACCGTTACCCTTTGTGGGTGGAGCCCTCCGTGGACTCTCGCAACCATTACCGTTTGTGGGTTGAAGTCTCCATCAACATGGATGTAGGATAGCACCACCTATCCGAACCATGGGAAAACATCCGTGTCTCCCATTGCGTTTGATTTCTCCAAACCCTTCCCTTTACATTCTTACAAGTTGCATGCTTTACATTCCGCTGCTCATATACTCTTTGCATGCTCGCTTGATATGTATTGTGTGTGTTGAAATTGTGCTTAAACTCCACTTAAACCAAAAAAGCTTAAAAATTGCAACTTTAGCATTAATTGTCTAATCACTCCCCTCTAGACACATCTACTTCTAGATGCTACACTTCACTCTCATCCGCATAAACCGCTTGCACGTTAAAGGGGGGGTGCTTGAGCATCGCGACTCAGGGCTCCTACTGGCTCTCCAGCCCTCACCCTCTGGCCTTGTCCATGGCATCGCGACCTGGCATACCAGCGATGGCTGAGACTCGCTCGAGGGCCAGGACCCAAGGACGTAGAGCAGAAAGGGGAGCAAAGGCGAGAGGGGAGGGACACGCGAGGACCTCGTCGAGCAACCTCACGCCTACCGATGCACGGACCCGGCGACACACCAGAGAGCGGCCCCTGATTCTCGAGATAAGTCACCGCCCGGAAGCACCAGCTACCGTGGCACCATCCCCGCACCTAATGCAATCCCGTGTTAGCGACGCCGCTCTCCTTTCTCACCGAACGACGGCTGCTTGAGCGCCAAAGGGGACCTCCTGAGCATCGCGACTCAGGGGCTCTTACCGGACCCCGGGTCGCTCACCTCCTGGCCTTGACCACAGCATCGCGACCTGGCATACCAGCAACAGCTGAAGCCGCCTTGGGACTGGGACCTGTTGGCGCAGAGCACGAAGCCCTCGTGAAGTTCGAAAGGGAGAACTGAGCTAAGACAGAATGAGCAACTCGCACCATTCTACGACAAGGGTTATATTAACAAAACAGGATCATAAGCACCTTACAAGCCCCCACGGGACGCGTCTTTGATTCCTCGCAGGGAACATATCCTAAAAGGACACTAACTACACGCGCCCCTGCAAAAGACGCCATCATCAACAATGGACCGTCGAGCACCAGCGCCAACCCCATCCAGATCAGAGTCGGCGACGGCCTGACGAGCCCGCCCCGCTCTAGGAGCGGTGCCGGCTCGGGGGCTCGTAGCTGTCGTCGCTCGTCTCCGGAGTCGCGAAGAGCTCGCCGGAGTCACTGGAACCTCCGACGCCTCCGCCGCCTGAGGAGCCGCCAAGGGAGTGGTCGGCGGGCCCAGTCCTTGTTGTAGCAGGATCCCGACGACCTCTCCCGGGGCAGCACTCCAGCCGGCGCCCATTCGCATCGAAGACCTTGAAGAACATCATCGAAGCACCGTCGTACTCCAAGTGGATCGCGAAGGTGCCTCTTGTCCTGCATACCCGGGCGATTTCGCTCCAGCCTCGAGTCATGAAGACCTCGCCCAAGGCAATGACCGCGACCTCTGCCTCGGTCGTGAGGGTGCTGCAACCGGCGTGCTGCAGCCAAAGCTCCAGGAGTTCTCCCTGCGGGATGATGGAGGTGAAGAAGGGAGGAAGGCGAATCCAAGACTGAGGAGGCATGGCGGCATGGAGCACGAACTCTCGAGAGGAGCCCCCGGTGTGGACCCTAGGGGGGACGTCCCACACCTTCGTGACCCGTCGGCGCCGACGGCGGCGCCGCCCGTGGCGATCGGCATCGACTCCTTCAGAGCCCTCGATGTGGGCGTACAAGGGAAGCGAGAACCCCGGCAGTGGCCGCTCGCACTAGGGCCTCGACACCACCTGATGCCCCCCCTCGTCTCGGCCGCGGAGGGCAAGCCGTTTCTTCGGCGGGAGCGGGTCTGGTTCCTCTCGGGGAGCCTTTCCCTTCTCTGCCGTCGAGAACCGACGGATCGGAGCCATCGCAGCAAGATGGAGCAAGGACCGGGAAGAAGGAGAAGCAAGAAGGGATGGACTGGAAGGGCATGCGCCGTTCCGTACTTATGGCCGGCGAAGGCCAACCGCCGACCTCCACGATCAGGTAATCATGATCCGCTTTGCATGCAGGGACTTGTCCAATCCGTGCAGTTGCCGAGGCTCCATGGGGAAGTGGAGACGCCCACGTCCAATCAACCACCACGCGGCACCCAAGGCCGCAGGCTGTTAGGGCCCGCGACGCTTCGCTCTTGCCCTTTCGCCTCCCTGCACGGCCAAGTCCGGGCGTGCCTTGGGCCCGGGGGCTACTGTCGGCGTTCTGGGAATGGGGGTCCCTAGACTTGCCTGCCTGCGGCCTGCGGCATGGCTCGAGGAGGGGCCCAGCACGGCCCATCTTCATCAACACAGACCCAAGACCCTCGCGAGGGGCCAAGCCTCACGGGGCGGACGACATGGAGCTTCCTCAGGCATAGCCTCATCAGGCTGGCCCGCGAGGAGGCAGAGAGATCAAGGTGGGGTACCTCACGAGGTGCCCGTGACGCAAGCTATGACGACCAAAGGCGCCAGGCGGGCGCCAGCCGCGCAGTGTCCTCCTTTCCTCTTTGGTGCAAAGGGAGCAAGCGCAGGCGAGAGCATCAAGCAAAGGCACCCGTTTTGGTGCAACGAGACCAAGACCAGTCCAACGACAGGGAGGAAGTCATTGTGGAGCCCAAGCCAGCGTCACCACCAGAGCCTTTGGCAGGCGAGGACCAACTTTAGTCAGGATAAGTGTACCAGATGTTCCCCTTCAAAGAGGCCAATTGTTGGCGCCCTTCCCGCTCAATATTTGGGAAGAGTCCCAGGGCCTTTGCCTATAAATAGGACTAGCCACCCACAGGGTAGAAAAGATCGGATCACAATCAAGAAGAGAGAGAGAGAGAGAAGGGTGACTGAACTCCTCCTAGCAGTTCGTCGCCCCAGCAAAGAACAGACCCTCGCGAGGTTGTTCTTCCTTGTATTGCTCATCATCATCAGCCCAAGAGGCAATCCACCACACTACACACTGGAGTAGGGTATTACACCACAACGGTGGCCCGAACCAGTATAAACCCTATGTCTCTTGTGTTGTTCTTTCCATAGCTTAGATCTTAGCGAGGCGGAGGGGTGCAGGTAGGTAGAAGGCGAAATCTCCGCACGCACCCCAGTGTTCGAACCTCAAGGGTCTGCCGGAACCCGAAATCCGACAAAGTACATGGTGTACCAAAAACAGGAAGGCATGTCATATTCACACGAATCATGTGTAAGCTAAGCAGATGCAGCTTACACTAATTAGAAGCAATACAAGCTAGACACCATATGCAACATGCAACCAGATATCACACTGCCAAGTGAGGGCAAGCACCTTGGATGGTGGAGTAGGGGAGCTGAGACTTGGAACTTGCAATGCACTAGCTGTATGAGGAGAATCCGGATAGATGCTCCATTTATGTCGCTGTAGAGGACCACCATCATCGCCTTCATTACTCTTTTCCTTCCTATTTTTGATTTTGCCTTGTCAAGTCAAACCCACAAGAAAAAGGAATAAAATTTGATCTTCAGAACTCATCCATGCATGATACTGACAAACACTACTTTCATGTAAGCAGGCGCATGATAGGAGGATGGAATATGTATGAAAAACAGGACGGCATGACATATTGACATGTATGATGTATAAAGTGTAAACTAAGCACAAGGTGTTTGAACTAGTTAGAAGCAGTGCAAGCTAGAAACCATATGAAAGATGAAACCAATATCACTCTGCCAAATTAAAAGGGTGGCCTCGTAAATGTATTTTACCAAATTAGGAGCAATACATGCTAATAATATGCAATATGCAATGAATAAAGGCGTCTCATCGTAAGTGATTGATGCAGGATACAGAAGAGAGGTAGTTTCATGTAAGAATATGGTTAACAGATAGATGTAGTATGTACCAAAAATAGGAAGGCATGTATATTCATAGATATAATGTGTAAACTAAGCATATGCAATTCACCCTAATTAGAAGCATTACAAGCTAGACATCATATGCAACATGCAACTAGATATCACACTGCCATGTTAGAGAAAGCACCTGGGGTTGTGGAGTAGGGGAGATGAGATTTGGAACTTGCACGACAGTAGGAGTAGGAGGAGAATCTGCAGAGATCATTTGTTTCGGTTGCTCCAAAGGACCACCATCATTCCGTTCCTTCGTCCTTTTAGATTTTGCCTTGTCAAGTAAACACATAAGAAAAAGGAATGAAATTCGCACTTCCAAATTCATTGATGCATGATACTGATGAACACAAATTTTATGTATGGCAACCACATTGTAGGAGGATGGAATATGTACGAAAAATGCTAAGTAGAAGGCATTTCAACAAATCGGAAGCAATGCAATCTAGACACCATATGAAAGATCCAACAAAAATCACTCTACCAAGTTAGATGTGTCTCATTATAAGTGGCACTTTAGCAAATTAGAGGCAATACATGTTTGAAATGATATGCAAGATGCAACCAATATTACACCATCAACTTGAAGGTGTCTCATCAGAAGCGATTGATGAGGGATACACAAGAAAAGTAGCTTGATGTAACAACATGGTTAATAGAAAGATCTAGTATGTACCAAAAAGAGGAAGGCATGTCATATTCACAGGTATAATGTGTTAACTAAGCAGATGCAATTTACCCTAATTAGAAGCATTACAAGGTAGACACCATATGCAACATGCAACCACATATCACACTGCCAAGTAAGAGCAAGCACCTGCGATGGTGGTGTAGGGGAATTGCGGTCATCAACTAGAGAGATATGTTGACTTTCTTCATTTAGCCTTGCTGTTTCTTGAAAATCATGAGGGGAGGATGACACTGCACTCTTTAAACGAGTAGCACGCCTCACAGTAACCCACTGGGGTGACCGTCTCATCATGAGTGATTGATGAGGGATACAAAAGAGCATTAATCTGATGTACACACTCTCTATATATCTCCCTGTCTCTCTCTATGACTACTATGTACCACTCTTTTCACTAATCTCAGTTGGAAAACACTATTTCTCTCACATGCATATATACACACGCATGGTCTCTACTAGCCCTCTATACGCACATATATGTGCCTACGTGTCTTCGGCACACACATTATCTTTAGGCCTCTCTCGCACACTTTGCACCCTCCCCCCACACACAGACACACCTCTCTCTTAGTATTTGGCAAATATGATTCCATCAGATCATTCGGTAGGATATCCCTGACTGATAGGCTGGATGGTAATACGAGGCAAAATTTTACCCATGTCCGGGCCCTTGCAGTTGAGGAAAAAGCCTACTCCTGGTACTGTATATTAGTGATAGGGGTGTGTACAAAGTACACTTGAATACCAGGCATTGTGCACGTGTGTATACTATCGACGAACTAGCCCCGGGCTTCTATAACATACTCGGGGCCTGGGGTTACAAATCATAAGTAGTCGGCTTATCATCAGTGGGGATAGATTCCTCCACAACTCTGGTAGCTTTGTCTTGTACGCCGAGTCCTCCACATGGGTCTTCGTATAATGCGTCTTGGTCTAACCTATGTGGCGCAGGATGGAACCGACCCATGAGTCCTCATGTTGACCCACCACAACTAGAAATGATGTGCCCACCACAACTAGAGATCATGTGCCCACCACACCACACATGCAATCGTCCACTAAGAAAATAAGCATATACAATAGTACAATGTTATACATGAAAGTTAATTGCATGGTGCATCCAAAAAAATTGTTCTACATTGTGAATGTTTATATTTTCTCCTAAAATATTAGTCATAGGAAAGAGAAACGAAGGGCATATCTCTCCTTGTCTCCACGGGACACCCCCACTTTCTACACCACTTTCATGTACACACAAAAACTATCTCTCATCCCTCTAAAAGTATGCATGCCCCTGAGACATTCACGCGTGACAGTCACTGTATTTCAAGCAAAAGCAATATACGGTCACTGCATTTCAGAATATGCTCATTACGGTCACCGTATACATTCTCGTGGTGATCATATGGTGTCTAGCTCATGATACGTCTCCGTATTTTGTTGATGACACTGACGTACATTTTATTTGATGCGTGCTCCGTATTTTGTTGACGACACTTACGGTCATTGTATTTGAAGCAAAAGCACGATATGGTCACTGGTCTTCAGAATAAGCTCATCATGGTCACCACATACATTTTGTGGTGCTAACCAACATGTGGTTGGATGGTTAGGAGGATAGTGGTTTCCCGAGCCCACCAGGGTTAAAGTCCTGGTGCTCACATTTATCCTGGATTAATTTCAGTATTTTCCGGCGATGTGCATTCAGTGGGAGGAGACGTTCCGCTCGACTACGAGGCACCTATCGTGACTTCATAAAATCTCAAGATCATATGCTGGCTCTCTCTCTCGAAGGTTCTCATAGGGGTAGGGTTTGCGTGTGTGTGCTTATTGTTGGAAATATGCCCTAGAGGCAATAATAAATTGGTTATTATTATATTTCCTTGTTCATGATAATCGTTTATTATCCATGCTAGAATTGTATTGATAGGAAACTCAGATACATGTGTGGATACATAGACAACACCATGTCCCTAGTAAGCCTCTAGTTGACTAGCTCGTTGATCAATAGATGGTTACGGTTTCCTGACCATGGACATTGGATGTCATTGATAACGGGATCACATCATTAGGAGAATGATGTGATGGACAAGACCCAATCCTAAGCCTAGCACAAAGATCGTGTAGTTCGTATGCTAAAGCTTTTCTAATGTCAAGTATCATTTCCTTAGACCATGAGATTGTGCAACTCCCGGATACCGTAGGAGTGCTTTGGTTGTGCCAAACGTCACAATGTAACTGGATGGCTATAAAGGTACACTATAGGTATCTGCGAAAGTATCTATTGGGTTGGCACGAATCGAGACTGGGTTTTGTCACTCCGTGTAAACAGAGAGTTATCTCTAGGCCCACTCGGTAGGACATCATCATAATGTGCACAATGTGATCAAGGAGTTTATCACAGGATGATGTGTTACGGAACGAGTAAAGAGACTTGCCGGTAACGAGATTGAACAAGGTATCGGGATACCGACGATCGAATCTCGGGCAAGTATCGTACCGCTAGACAAAGGGAGTTGTATACGGGATTGATTGAATCCTTGACATCGTGGTTCGTACGATGAGATCATCGTGGAGCATGTGGGAGCCAACATGGGTATCCAGATCCCGCTGTTGGTTATTGGCCGGAGAGTTGTCTCGGTCATGTCTGCATGGTTCCCGAACCCGTAGGGTCTACACACTTAAGGTTCGATGACGCTAGGGTTATCGGGAATAGATATACGTGGTTACCGAATGTTGTTCGGAGTCCCAGATGAGATCCCGGACGTCACAAGGAGTTCCGGAATGGTCCAGAGGTAAACATTTATATATGGGAAGTCCTGTTTTGGTCGCCGGAAAAGTTTCGGGTTTTATCGGTAATGTACCGGGACCACCGGGAGGGTCCCGGTGGTCCACCAAGTGGGGCCACCATCCCCGGAGGGCTGTATGGGCCAAGTGTGGGAGGGGACCAGCCCCAGGTGGGCTGGTGCGCCCCCCCACAAGGGCCCAAGGCGCCTAGGGTTTGGGGAGGGGGCGCCTCCACCTTGCTTGGGGGGCAAGTTTCCCCTCTCCTCCCCTTGGCCGCCACCCTAGATGGGTTTGGGGCTGCCGCACCCCTTGGGGTGGAAACCCTAAAGGGGGCGCACCCCCTCCCTCTCCCCTATATATACTTGAGGACTTTGGGGCTGCCAACATATGAGTTTTGACCTCTCCATGGTGCAGCCCTGCCTCTCTCCCTCCTCCTCTCCCGCGGTGCTTGGCGAAGCCCTGCAGGATTGCCACGCTCCTCCACCACCACCACGCCGTCGTGCTGCTGCTGGATGGAGTCTTCCCCAACCTCTCCTTCTCCCCTTGCTGGATCAAGGCGTAGGAGACGTCACTGGGCTGCACATGTGTTGAACGCGGAGGTGCCGTCCGTTCGGCACTAGGATCTCCGGTGATTTGAATCACGACGAGTACGACTCCATTAACCCCGTTCACTTGAACGCTTCCACTTAGCGATCTACAAGGGTATGTAGATGCACTCTCCTTCCCTCGTTGCTAGATTACTCCATAGATTGACCTTGGTGATGCGTAGAAAATTTTGAATTTCTTCTATGTTCCCCAACAGTGGCATCATGAGCTAGGTCTATGCGTAGTTTCTATGCATGAGTAGAACACAAGTTGTTGTGGGCGTCGATTTTGTCAATTTGCTTGCCGTTACTAGTCTTATCTTGATTCGGCGGCATCATGGGATGAAGCGGCCCGGACCAACCTTACATGTACTCTTACGTGAGACTGGTTCCACCGACTGACATGCACTAGTTGCATAAGGTGGCTAGCGGGTGTCTGTCTCTCCCACTTTAGTCTGATCGGATTCGATGAAAAGGGTCCTTATGAAGGGTAAATAGAAATTGGCATATCACGTTGTGGTTTTCGCGTAGGTAAGAAACATTCTTGCTAGAAACCTATAGCAGCCACATAAAAACTTGCAACAACAATTAGAGGACGTCTAACTTGTTTTTGCAGCATATGCCTTGTGATGTGATATGGCCAAAAGGATGTGATGAATGATATATGTGATGTATGAGATTGATCATGTTCTTGTAATAGGAATCACGACTTGCATGTCGATGAGTATGACAACCGGCAGGAGCCATAAGAGTTGTCTTTATTTATTTATGACCTGCGTGTCAACATAAACGTCATGTAATTACTTTACTTTATTGCCAAAGTGTTAGCCATAGTAGTAGAAGTAATAGATGATGAGACAACTTCAAGAAGACACGATGATGGAGATCATGATGATGGAGATCATGGTGTCATGCCGGTGACAACGATGATCATGGAGCCCCGAAGATGGAGATCGAGAGGAGCAAAATGATATTGGCCATATCATGTCACTATTTGATTGCATGTGATGTTTATCATGTTTTACATCTTATTTGCTTAGAACGACGGTAGCTTAAATAAGATGATCCCTCACTAAAATTTCAAGAAAGGTGTTCCCCCTAACTGTGCACCATTGCAAAGGTTTGTTGTTTCGAAGCACCACGTGATGATCGGGTGTGATAGATTCTAATGTTCGAATAAAACGGGCGTAAGCCAGATTTACACAGCAAAAACACTTAGGTTGACTTGACGAGCCTAGCATGTACAGACATGGCCTCGGAACACGGAAGACCGAGAGGTCGAGCATGAGTCGTATAGAAGATATGATCAACATGAAGATGTTCACCGATGTTAACTAGTCCGTCTCACATGATGATCGGACACGGCCTAGTTGACTCGAATCATGTTTCACTTAGATGACTAGAGGGATGTCTATCTGAGTGTGAGTTCATTAAATGAACTCAATTATCATGAACATAGTCTAAATTGTCTTTGCAAATATGTTGTAGATAAATAGCTCAAGTTGTAGCTCCCTGTTTCAATACGTTCCTAGAGAAAGACCAAGTTGAAAGATATTGTAAGCACTGATGCGGACTAGGTCCGTAGTCCGAGGAGTGTCCTCACTGCTACATAGAAGGCTTACGTCTTTGATGCACCGCTCGATGTGCAAACCCCTACAATGTCATCTGTGGATGTTGTGAACACCTGACAAACACATCCTGATGAGTACTTGATAGTTAAGTGCACCATACTTTACGGCTTAGAATCGGGATTCCAATGATGTTTTGAACGCCATAGAACATACGAGATGTTCCAAGAGCTGAAATTGGGATTTCAGGCTCATGCCCGTGTTGAGAGGTGTGACACCTCTAACAAGTTCTTTTGCCAACAAGACGGAGGAGAATAGCTCAACTAGTGGGCATGTGCTCAGAATGTCTGGGTTCTACAATCACTTAAATCAAGTGGGAGTTAAACTTCTAGATAAGATAGTGATTGATAGAGTTCTCTAGCCACTATCACTAAGCTACTAGATCTTCGTGATGAACTATGACATGCAAGGGATGGAGTTGATCCCGAAGCTGTTCGCGGTGCTTAAGACCGCAAAAGGTAGAAATCAAGAAGGAGCATTAAGTGTTGATGGTTTAACAAGACCACTGGTTTCAAGAAGGGCAAGGGCTAGAAGGGAAACTTCATGGATGGCAAATCAGTTGCCGCTCCAGTGAAGGAACCCAAGGTTGAACCCAAATCCAAGACTAAGTGCTTCTATTGTAAGGGGAAAGGTCACTGGTAGTGGAATTACCCCAAATGCATGGTAGATAAGAAGGCTGGCAACTTCAACAAAGTATATACGTGTTACTAATGTGTACCTCACTAGTACTCCTGGTAGCACCTGGGTATTGGATACCGGTTCAGTTGCTATTACTGATGACTTGAAGCAAAAGCTACGGACTAAACGGAGACTGGCTAAGGGCGAGGTGACGATGTGTGTTGGAAGTATTTCCAAAGTTGATGAGATCACCATCGCACGCTCCATCTGCCTTCGGGATTAGTATTGAACCTAGATAAATGTTATCATGTGTCTACGTTGAGCATGAATATGATTAGATCATGTTCATTGCAATACGGTCATTCATTTAAGTTAGAGAATAATGGTTATTCTGTTTACATGAATGATACCTTTCATGGTCATGCACCCTATGTGAATGGTTCATTGAATCTCGGTCGTGGTGATACACATGTTCACGCCAAAAGATGTAGAGTTAATAATGATAGTACCACTTTCTTGTGGCACTGCCGCTTAGGTCATATTGGCATAAGATGCATGAAGAAACTCCATGTCGATGGATGTTTGGAGTCACTTGATTTTGAATCGCTTGACACATGCGAGCCATGCCTCATGGGCAGGATGACTAAGACCCCGTTTTTAGGTACAATGAAACGGGCAAGTGACTTGTTGGAAATCATACATGCTGATGCATGTGATCCAATGAGAATTGAAGCGTGCGGTGGATATCGCTATTTTCTCATCTTCACTAACGATTTGAGTAGATATAGGTATATTTACTTAATGAAGCACAAGTCTAAAACATTTGAAAAGTTCAAGCAATTTCAGAGTGAAGTTAAGAATCATCATAACAATAAGATCATGTTCCTACGATCTGATCAAAAGGGGATTTTCTGAGTTATGAGTTTGGCAAATCACTTAAGACATTGTGGAATTGTTTCACCGTTGAAGCCACCTGGAACACCACAGTTGTAATGGTGTGTCCGGAAGTCGTAAGCGAACCCTATGAGATATGGTGCGATCTATGATGTCTCTTACCAATCTACCGTTTTCATTTTGAGGTTATGCGTTAGAGACAGCTGCATTCACTTTAGATAGGACACCATCTAAGTCCGTTGAGACGGCGTCGTATGAACATTGGTTTGGCAAGAAACCAAAGTTGTCGTTTCTTAATGTTTGGGGCTGCGATGCTTAAGGCTTTAGCCGAAGAAGCTCGAACCCAAACCGGACAAACACATCTTCATAGGATACCCAAAGGTGACAGTTGGGTATACCTTCTATCTCAGATCCGAGGGCAAATTGTTTGTTGCTAAGAATGGGTCCTTTCTCAAGAAGGAGTTTCTCTCGAAAGAATTGAGTGGGAGGAAGATAGAACTTGATGAGGTTGTCGAACCTTTATTTCAACCAGAGAGTGACGCAACACAGAAAGATGTTTTCTGTGGAGCCTACGTCTGTTGAATAGGAAGTTAATGATAGTGATCATGAAGCTTTGGATCAAGTTGCTATCGAACCTCATAGGTCGACAAGGATATGTACTACTCCTGAGTGGTATGGTAATCCTGTCTTAGATATCATGTTGTTAGACAACAATGAACCTACGAGCTATGGAGAAGCAATGGTGGGCCCGTATTCCGACAAATGGTTAGAAGCCATGAAATCCGAGATAGGATCCATGTATCAGAACAAAGTATGGACTTTGGTGGACTTGGCCGATGATCGGCAAGCCATTGAGAATAAATGGATCTTTAAGAAGAAGACGGATGTGGGCGGTAATGTTGCCGTCTATGAAGCTCGACTTGTGGGAAAGAGTCTTTTCACAAGTTCAAGGAGTTGACTACGATGAGAATTTCTCACCCATAGCGATGCTTAAGTCTGTCGGAATCATGATAGCATTAGCTGTATTTTTCGATTATGAAATCTTACAGATGGATGTCAAAACAAGTTTTCTTACCAGTTTTCGTAAGAAAAGTTGTATGTGATACAATAAAAGGTTTTGTCGATCCTAAGGATGCTAAAAGGTATGCTGGCTCCAGCAATCCTTCTATGGACTAGAGCAAGCATCTCGGAATCGGAATATATGTTTTGATGGAGTGATCAAAGCTTTTAGGTTTATACAATGTTTGCTAGAAACTTGTATTTACAAGAAAGTGAGTGGGAGCACTACAATATTTCTGATAAGTATATGTGGATGACATATTGTTGATCTGAAATAATGTAGAATTTCTGGAAAGCATAAACGGTTGTTTGAAGAGTGATTTTCAAAGGAAGACCTGGATAAAGCTGCTTACATATTGGGCATCAAGATCTATAGAAATAGATCAAGACGCCTGATGATACTTTCAAAGAACACACACCTTGACATGTTTTTGAAAGAGTTCAAAATAGATCAGTCAAAGAAGGGGTTCTCACCTGAGTTGTAAGGTGTGAAGTTGAGTAAGACTCGAAGATTGGCCACGGCAGAAGAAAGAGGAAGGACGAAGGTCGTCCCCTATGCTTTTGTCATATGCTCTATACGGTATGCCATGTTGAGTACCGCACCAGATGTGTGACTTGCCACATGTCTGGCAAGAGGGTACAAAGTGGATCTAGGAGTAGATCACCAGATAGCGGTCAAAATTATCCTTAGAGGAATAAGGAAATGTTTCTCGGTTATGGAGGTGATAAAGAGTTCGACGTAAAGAGTTACGTCGATGCAAGCTTAACACCTATACGGATAGCTCTGAGTAGAGATACTGGATACGTATAATGGAGCAACAATTTGGAATAGCTCCAAGTGGAACGTGGCAGCAACATCTACAATATAAAGTTTTGCGAAATACATAGGGTTCTGAATATGGCAAGACACGTTGACTACAACCTTTTTCACAAGCATAACATGATCAAACCAAGAACTCTTTGAGTGTTTATCACATAGTGATGTGAACTAGATCATTGAGTCTAGAGACTCTTGGATTTTGGTCACATGGCGATGTGACCTGTGAGTGTTAATCACATGGCGATGTGAACTAGATTATTGACTATAGTGCAAGTGGGAGACTGTTGGAAATATGCCCTAGAGGCAATAATAAATTGGTTATTATTATATTTCCTTGTTCATGATAATCGTTTATTATCCATGCTAGAATTGTATTGATAGGAAACTCAGATACATGTGTGGATACATAGACAACACCATGTCCCTAGTAAGCCTCTAGTTGACTAGATCGTTGATCAATAGATGGTTACAGTTTCCTGGCCATGGACATTGGATGTCGTTGATAACGGGATCACATCATTAGGAGAATAATGTGATGGACAAGACCCAATCCTAAGCCTAGCACAAAGATCGTGTAGTTCGTATGCTAAAGCTTTTCTAATGTCAAGTATCATTTCCTTAGACCATGAGATTGTGCAACTCCCGGATACCGTAGGAGTGCTTTGGGTGTGCCAAACATCACAACGTAACTGGGTGGCTATAAAGGTACACTACAGGTATCTCTGAAAGTATCTGTTGGGTTGGCACGAATCGAGACTGGGATTTGTCACTCTGTGTAAATGAAGAGGTATCTCTAGGCCCACTCGGTAGGACATCATCATAATGTGCACAATGTGATCAAGGAGTTGATCACGGGATGATGTGTTACGGAACGAGTAAAGAGACTTGCCGGTAACGAGAATGAACAAGGTATCGGGATACCGACGATCGAATCTCAGACAAGTATCGTACCGCTAGACAAAGGGAATTGTATACAGGATTGATTGAATCCTTGACATCGTGGTTCATCCGATGAGATCATCATGGAGCATGTGGGAGCCAACATGGGTATCTAGATCCCGCTGTTGGTTATTGGCCGGAGAGTTGTCTCGGTCATGTCTGCATGGTTCCCAAACCCGTAGGGTCTACACACTTAAGGTTCGATGACGCTAGGGTTATAGGGAATAGATATACGTGGTTACCGAATGTTGTTCGAAGTCCCGGATGAGATCTCGGACGTCACGAGGAGTTCCAGAATGGTCCGGAGGTAAAGATTTATATATGGGAAGTCCTGTTTTGGTCGCCAGAAAAGTTTCGGGTTTTTCGGTAATGTACCGGGACCACCGGGAGGGTCCCGGTGGTCCACCAAGTGGGGCCACCAGCCCCGGAGGGCTGTATGGGCCAAGTGTGGGAGGGGACTAGCCCTAGGTGGGCTGGTGCGCCCCCCCACAAGGGCCCAAGGCACCTACGGTTTGGGGAGGGGGCGCCTCCACCTAGCTTGGGGGGCAAGTTTCCCCTCTCCCCTCCTTGGCCGCCACCCTAGATGGGTTTGGGGCTGCCGCACCCCTTGGGTGGAAACCCTAAAGGGGTTGCACCCCCCTACCTCTCCCCTATATATACTTGAGGACTTTGGGGCTGCCAACATATGAGTTTTGACCTCTCCATGGTGCAGCCCTGCCTCTCTCCCTCCTCCTCTCCCGTGGTGCTTGACGAAGCCCTGCAGGATTGCCACGCTCCTCCACCACCACCACACCGTCGTGCTGCTGCTGGATGGAGTCTTCCCCAACCTCTCCTTCTCCCCTTGCTGGATCAAGGCGTAGGAGACATCGCCTGGCTGCACATGTGTTGAACGCGGAGGTGCCGTCCGTTCGGCACTAGGATCTCTGGTGATTTGAATCACGACGAGTACGAATCCATCAACCCCGTTCACTTGAACGCTTCCCCTTAGCGATCTACAAGGGTATGTAGATGCACTCTCCTTCCCTCGTTGCTAGATTACTCCATAGATTGATCTTGGTGATGCATAGAAAATTTTGAATTTCTGCTACGTTCCCCAACACTTATAGCGGTGGGTGGTTGCGCATATATATGAGCGCTTGCGTCTGTACCGTGTTAAAAAAATATGTCGTGATTATACGGTCACTGGCTCAATCGTACAACTCCATATTTTGTTGATGACATGACCAATTGACTAGTCAAATGTTCCACGTGGCGCAACTAGTGTTTCATCATCGGTGCATGTAATTGTGGGGCCCACCTGTCAGCACATATATGAAAGAAAGAAATGGTAGTTTGAGTCTGTATTCTGTTAATAACATACATTTTATGCTGATCATATGGTCACTGGCTCACCATACAGCTCTGTAATTTGTTGATGACACGATCAATTGACCAGTCAAACGGTCAACATTCACCAGCGCACATTACCATAGGGCGCACCCATCAGCACGTATATGAAAGATAGAAATGGTAATAAATTAGTGTTAGGTGGGGATTCAAAGTTGTGAGACCTCTGGTTGGCAGTCGCCGGTGGTGGGGGCGCGGTGATTGGGCGGTGGCGGTGGGATCGCCGGAGAAAAAGCTCAGCACAGGGGGGCCTAGAGGGATGGCCGGGGCGGCGGCGGACCGGCGGTGGGGAGTGGTTTTGGTGCGGGCGGGGCGGCGAGGCGCTGCGGGAGCACCGTCGGCCGTGGGCGACGGGGGACGGCGGTTCGGCCGGTGGTGGCTGGCGGCTTAGGGGCGTGGAGGTTGAAGATGAACTACAGGCCCTTGATTTCGTATCCAACGGCTGGAAAATCGACTGACCAAAGATGGAAAAGTCAGTCGACTGATGTGTAGCCTCACCCCGCACGTACACATTCACACACGCAACACTCGCACGAACACACGCACGCCTGCAGGCGAGCAACACTGACACGTACACATGCACTCACGAACACACGCACACATGCAGGCGTGTAACATTAACACGTACACATGCACTCATGAACACACGCACGCATGCACACATGCATGCAACACTGAAACGTACACATGCACCCACGCAACACTCGCACGCCTGCAGGCACACAACACATGACGCAAGACGCACACTCAACCTATACGTGCATGCACCCTTTTCTAAGGACATGGATTGTTACGGGTATTAATCAATCTTATCTGTGATAAGCAGAACATTGATGTTTGCAGCGGTCTTTATGAATCACAACGTATTGAAAGGGCTATCAACGTATATATGAAAATTTTAAAATTCTCTTACATTACATAGTAGGCTTATCTACATGAAATAGATGGCGTCACACTCAATGAACAATCATCGATTTATGAAATGCCCGCTTATGAGCGTCGTGGCCCACCAAAAGCTCCTCTGCCGTGCGCTGCCTGCATTGGGTCACTGACACACAGGCCACGTACCCAAAGAGCCCACATGTCAGTGGAAAAATGGCGCGGTGTCGTACGTCAGAGTAGAGGGCGACGCTCGCTGCACGCCCGGCTAAACACGCCTCCTTGCCGCATTCAAACACCTCCATGAAACCCGTGTGGAAGCTGAGAAGCCCACTCTGGACACACGTCCATTCATGTGAATGGGAGGGACTACTACAACCCTTCCAAAAGAATTGTAGTACTGATGGTATAGTACTCCCTCCATTCACCATCTCACATGCTTAGTTTTTCCATTTGATAAGAGGCAAACCATGTGGGGCCTACATTAGAGGCAAGGCTCTATACACTGGAGATGCTCGGTACTTTTTATGTGTCCCGTCAACTCACAAAACGAGGAGAAGCTTTCTTAGTACGCCGTCTCCCCCGCCTATGGGCGCGGTGGCTCGCAGAGTCGTAGGACGAGGAGAAGCTTGCTTACTACGCCTACACCCTCTCCCACGCGCGCGGTGGCTCGGAGGACGAGGAGAAAATTTTACTACTCCCACCATTTACTCCTCGTCCCTACCTTGGTTAGAGAGATTATCATATTGTTTGAAATATGTCTTTTAGTAGTAGGAGTAGTACAGTGGTACATCGGAGTAGTACTATAGCAATTTCATTGGAGTCCGTGGTGCAGCAAGCTACCCTAGGCTATGTTACTACTCCCTCCTTTCTGGTTTATGGCTCAACTTCAAAATCTCTCCAACCAAGGTAGACGATGATTGGTGGAATTAATTTCATAGTTTGCAGAAGTAATTAGTACGCTCGTTTTTCTCAAGAAGTTATGTGTACCGATGCATAATTACCACTGGTGCGCGTCGGTCTTAAACAAATGGTTTTAACCCCTTTCCGCGACGGCATTTGGAACCGTCGCCAAGTGAGTGTGTGTGATAGGGTGTCCTTCCCACATGACCCAGAAACCGTTGGGGATATGGAGCAGTGATCCAGAGGCCTTCCAAAATGTAATTGTGTTCGATGCAGCACACACTAAATTCTATCGCATGTGTGGTATCGGTGATTAAGCGTTTCTAATGACACAGTGAAACCATACGGTCTGTCGTAACGAATCATTTGGGAAACAGTATGTAAGGCACAAGGGCCAACATATGAACTGTGTGCGATTTGTGCCCCATCGCACCTGAGTTTTCTGCATAACCCGTCTGCCATGCTAGACTCCATCGCACACGTTTTCCAACAATTACCGTCTGCGATAATGTTCTATCACAAACGGTTCAGGAACCCCTTCGCACACATTCAAGTGCTATAGACCATTTGTGATTTGTTAGGTATCACTGATGGTTGCCGCAAGAGTGACGTGTGCTTTTCGTCTGGGATCCCATACGTTTCCTGAAAAAATTACGACTGGGATTATATTTTGCATTGGGCACGGTTTACTCCCAGTTCTCGTGTGCGATAACGCGATATCACAAACGGCTCCGGAGAACCTACACACACGTAGTAGCACTGGAAATCGTTTGCGATCTGTTGTGTATCACCCGGTTCCGCTACGATTGATGTATGCTTTCCGATGTGGATCACACACACTTATTTAGTTGAATCGTGTGCGGAGCAATTGCCAGGTTAAAACAAAAATATCCCATTTTTAATCAGCACGCAAAAATAAAATTTGCCACAATATTCAATTGAAAAAATAAACAAAAATATCCCATTTTGAATCAGCACGCAAAAAGCAAATTCGCCACAATATTAAATTGAACAAATAAACAAAAATACCCCATTTTGAATCGGCATGCAAAAAGCAAATTCGCCACAATATTCAATTGAACAAATAGATTCCACAGGAAGAACATTCATCAGATTTTGCAACAATTGCAATTGAACATATGGTAGCTAAATTCCAATGATTTGTCCACACATATATGCATTACATAATTAATCGTAGTGTAAGAAATACGAAGACCTCATCAGATGGAAAACAATGGATCCATGCGTTATATGTTTAGTGACTAACTCTTACTCAATGTTTCAGGAGAACGCATGCTGAAATCTTCATTATCACCAGTGGGATTGATGTAGTGATCCAGGAAGTAGTCGCTGATACTCCGAACCATCAGCAATTCACCAGCCGGGAGCGGTTCAGGGGTCCTCGGTTTAAGATGAGCTGCAGTGTTTTTAAGATCAGAATGTGCCATATGAGTGGAGTAGAAGATACTAATGAAGATAGACTTACTGGTACTAATTTGCGAGGATCATCACAACTATCAGCAGATTATTAGATGGAGATCATGTGTTTGCAAATATAGTATCCACAAAGGTTGGTCCCTGCTTCCTGCTGAGGACACTGAAATTTTTTGTACAAAATTAGTCATGTATTTGTCCTGTTAGGAACAACCTAACCCGTGTGAGATGTATTATTTTTTCTTTGGACAAAATAGAAAGAGGTTTATTTAGAAGCTTGAACATTTGACTAGTGTAATAAAAGGTATTTGCAGACTGTTGGATAAATTTTCTGAAAATAACGGATTTCGGTGTGTTACCAGAGAAATGATCTTGTGCTGCACGGGTTGTTCCGTCTTGAACAGGTTCCCTAGTTTAGTTTTCCACAATGCGAGCTCACTACAAATGATGATGAATTTTGACGACATCAATTATTGATCCAGATATGAATGCAAATTAATTTCAACATCATAGAATTCAATACCTATCCAAGAATTGCTGAACATGCGTCAGATTCTGAGCGTTTGTTGACTCTCTGAGAGAATCGATGTAGTAAACTGTGTTCTTATTTGGAACAATGAATACCAATATCCAGTGATTGCTACATATTAAGAAAGCCATGAACTTACGAATGATGTCAAAATCTAAAAGACAATCAGTGTATGCGTGGTTGTTTACTTGACTTACCGTTCAAGATATGGCCAGAGAAATGATTCTGCATGGGACGTGTTTTCTAAGATACGGAGGATCGTGTTAACGGCCCAGTCTCGTCGGTCCTTACCATCTAATGATGTGCCATTTGCTAATGCAGGATCTATGAAATACACACTCTCCCTTTTTCTTCTCCGCGCATTCAATCCCCTGAGAGGAATAAAATGCAGTTAGATGTTTATCATTTACAGATTTGTATGGAGAAGTTGATCAGAGTTTGTTAAGTACTTACAAAATCAGGCATCTAAAAAGAGTGGCATCGAGCACGTTGAAGTTGAAGAAGAGATGTAAGTCCTCTAAACTCACATTGATGGAACCAGTATCGTGTCGGAAATGATCTCTATTGTAGTGGACTAGCAAAGCATGATGGCCTGCTGACATTTAATCCTTGCACTATTCATGTAACTCGCGGCAACTGGAGCTGCACTAATCAAAGTATTCGCCAACAAGAAATGGTTGGCCATGGACGTAATTGTGTGCTTCAAGTACGTCTGCTTTACTTTTAGCAAGCAACAATTCTACTTCTTCATCATCCATGGCGTTAGAAATAATATTACTCCCCAATTCGAACAAGCTGCTATTAATTTGGTTCTGGGCGATGAGTGCTTTAAGTAAGAGGCAATCGTTCTCTTTACTCTTCACTATCCCGCTGTCCTTCCTCGTGGTCATGGGTGTAGCCTTTTTGGCCACTTCCTTCTTGGTACTTGAAGCATTTTTGGTAGAACATCTGGTTGCCTGCAAGGTAGACTGCCGAGCAGACGGTGAATCTTGGACAGACTTCTTAGCAGACGGTTTATCTATGGAAGACCGCTGAGCTGGCGGTGCTGCTGTGACAGACTGCTAGGCTATAGGAGCAGAGGCATCGGACTACTGGCCATGTGTTGAAGCTATGTCGGGTTTCTGCGAAGGTAGTGCCAACTTGTTGGTGTGCTGAGGAGGCCGTGCCAACGCGTTGGTTTGCTCAGCAGGAAGCGCTGACGCATTGGTATGCTGATCACGCGCCTGCGGACCGACGGACTGATGAGCAGTCGGTTCTGGACCTACAGACTGCTTAGCAGGAGGTTACGAAGCATCAGACTGCTTAGCAGTCTATTCCACCAGGTTGGTCTGCTGAGCATGTGCTGCAGCTAGATCTCCCCCTGCTGCTTCAGCGGCCGACATCTGAACCGGTGGTGCGTCATCAGTAGTTGTATGCCTTGCCACTGGCTGCTTTAGGGCGGAGCATGACATGGCCTGTACGCCACAAAGTCGGGCCGGCTGATCACAGGTTGATGCATCAGCCCGCGAGAGCTGCTGTGGCCAGGAGAGCGTCACCGATTGAGGGGCGACAGTGGTTGCTCTTAGCGGGATTCACGAATCTCATCGATGAACTCTATTTCCTTTCGTGGCCACTGGATGTGATGTAGTAGTGTTTCTCCCAAGGACCTTTACTCAATGAAGTCTCTTAGGACATTCTTCCGGGAAAATTCATTGAATCTATGCTTTACTTCAGTCACGTAGCACTTCACACAGCCCGGCTTCAATGGCACATTGTCCAAGAAGAGGCCATCTTCCAAGAAGGGTGGGCAAACCCAGGTTGTTGCACATTTTAATGTACCTTCATAATGTGTAAGCACGCCCTTCAGTATGTCTTTCATTCCAGATACATCAGATATAGCATCATCACGAGCAGCTGCAGTCTCAGAGTTGCTGGGGTCAGCTGATGCACAGCTACTCTTGTGCAGTGTTGTCACGCAATAAGCAGCAGCATCCATGCTCGCCTCCCCTCCCTTCTGCTGGCTATCTGTCAGTGTTAGAGTCTTCTGCATCATCATTAACTCCTCAACATCCTTTCGAACAGCCGGATAAATCTCCTTCTTCAACTTTTCAAACAATGCATTCTGCTTCATTTCACTCCTTGCTTTCTTCATGACGGGCCTCTCTTCTTTGCTGAGTGTGAAAGCCCTCTTGTGTGGGACATTAACACCTATACCCCTTGCATGGCCAGGGGCTCTTTTGTGTCCAGAGCAATGGACAGAATGTCACATGGCCCTAAGTTCCTGTAGAACCTTCCAGGGATCTTGGAAGCCTCTACCATCACTTCATACAGTTTGGCATCACGTGCATTTTCAAAGTAATAAGTTCCATCATCACGCCTCTTTGCACGTTCCTGCAAGTAGTCTCTGGCGCGTTCGCCCCTCACTAAAGGTCAGATTCCCACCCGCCGCTACTTCTTCTTTGTCCTCCTGTTCCCATATCAGTTTCATGCCGTAGTATCCTGCCACACCCATATAGTGGGGGTGTATGTTCTTCTTCAGAAGTTCCGATTGCTTGAAACTCTTCCCAGCAAACTCTAGCGTTGCCCTATCCCTTTTGAATTCTGCCCAGTCTGCCTTCGTAATTTGGGGGTATGCGGGGATTGGGTCCTTGCCTTCACTCAAGTATTTCTTGTACAACACATGCTTCCAATTTGTCCAAGCATCCCCAGCCTTCTTCAGTACAGCGTGTTCCACCTGCATTCTCCACAGCTCTGGAATGTTGAAGTGATCCATGATCTCCCAGACTATCCTTCACCGTGTTTCTGTGTCAGCCTTCCGAAACCCCGGCAGATTAATGTTGACCTTGCCCTGCCAACAAATCCACACACACTCCTGAACCTCATGTGTGCTTTATCTGGTTTAGTTGGAGCAGGACTTTAAATCAATCTCGGTAGCTTCATATACACCTTTAGGCTGGTGTGTGGGCTTCCTTTGAGTGTTCTTCCATGTCCTAACCGGAAGGGTAATTGCTGCAGCTCTATCCCGTTCAAGACTACTTGATCCCTCAAAATCTGTTGAAGACCTAGGGTTGTCCGAATCAGATGAAGATACATGGCCTGAATGAGTGTTGTCGCTGCTACTCGGCATCTGTAAATAGGCAGTAACTTATTGGAACAAATACAACTTATATGTTGTAAGGAAGGTAGATAATGAACATATATATGCTCTCCATTATTTTATAGCCAATTTGGGAACATACAAAACGAAATTGGAAGAGGGATTGCGGGGAAATATGCCTCACCGTGATGGAGAGCAGTAACTAATAGGCTTCTTAATGCAAACCCGGTCGGACCATAGGAGAGGCGAGGGTTACTACATCGATATGCTCGAGGGTGGCTGGCGAGAAAACGAAGACGGCGAGGTGCGGGCCGCCGCGTGTTGGGAAAGACAGTGGAGGTAGGCTTGACGCTGAAGAGCGGGCACACGGCCGGGGTGAGCACGGCAGTGCCAAAGAGGGTTGTGATGTGGATCTGGTGGGAGGGGGAGCTCGCGAAGGAGACTGGGTGGACTAGTTGAGTGAAATGCGGGTGGACGGTGGGGGGCGTTGGCGACTCCAGGTGTTGGCGGCCTAGGTGAAAAGGGTGAAAAATATCCCTGGTCGCCGTGCGCGTGGAAAGTCCTATGCCAATAGTTGCCTCTAAGCGCTTGTGTGCACAAACAGAATAATTTCGTTTGAAATGAAGACGTGAGTTCATCGTTTCGCCTCTAAATTTTAACCACGTAAACCAATCACAATTTTACCACGGGTTTGATTTGCTGGCGCATTTCAGGTCTCATGTGGTATATGTAAGACATTTTTTGGCATTTACCGTCCATGTTGGCATATAAATCAATTCCTAGCCGGACTGCATTTCCTTTCGAAAGGGATGAGGATTGCCATTTGATCTGGGAGCATCCAATGGTGCAGACATACGATCCGCGGGGTTTGGGTTCTGGCCAATCAGAACGCACGACTCAGATCACGCGCGCAGCGGGGGGGGGGGGGCATCAGCCATGGTTTGGTAGGCACACGGCTTTCGTGTGTGAACCGTGTGCTATTTGAGAACATTTTTTGGGAGGGGCTATTTGAAAACATGTACATGTGTTGTCAAACTGAATGAGGATCGATGTTCGATCAAGGAGAATCCTACAGTGCACATGTACGATCCATGGGGTTTGGATTCTGACCACGACTCAGATCGTGCGCGTGGCAGAGGGGTGGGGGGTGCTATCGGATTTTGGGTTCCGGCAAAACCCTTGAGGTTCGAACACTGGGGTGCGCACAAAGATCTCTCCCCCTCTCTAGCTCGCACACTCTACGATCTCACGGCCTAGCTCGTCGAACCCAAAGAACACGAGACACAGGATTTATACTGGTTCGGGCCACCGTTGTGGTGTAATACCCTACTCCAGTGTGGTGTGGTGGATTGCCTCTTGGGCTGAGGATGAATAGTTACAACGGAAGAACATCCTCGCGAGGTGAGGTGATCATGTGCTTGGTGAGTTGATGCTCCCTCCCTCCCTCTCTCTCTCTCTCTCTCTCTCTCTCTGATTCGCCCCCCTTGCTATGGTGGTGGCTAGTCCTATTTATAGAGGCCCTGGTCCTCTTCCCAAATATTGAATGGGAAGGGATCCCACAACGGCCAAATTCGAAGGGGGAAAACTAGTACAAGCTATCCTGACAAAAGTAGCCTTCGCCTCCGAAAGGCTCTGGTGGTGACGCCGTCTTGGGATCCACGGTGACCTCCGTCCTACTGTCCTGCTAGTCTTGGTCTTGTTTCACCGATATGGAATCCTTTGCCTGATACCTCGGGACTCCTCGCCTGCGCTTTCCCCTTTAGCACCAAAGAGGAAACGAGGACACTGCGCGTGCTGGAACCCGCCTGGCTCCAGTCATCATGGCTTGCGTCACAAAAACCTCGCGAGATATCCCTTGCCTTGATCTCTCTGCCCCTCGCAGGCCAGCCTAGTGAGGCCGCCCCTGAGGCGGTCTTGCATCGTCTGCCTCGCGAGGATTGGCCTCTCGCGAGGGTCTTGAGTGTTTGTTGGTGAAGATGGGCCATAGAAGGCCGCTGGTGGAGCCACGCTGCGGGCCGCAGGCAGGCAAGTCTAGGGGCCCCCATTCCCAGAACACCGACAGTAGTCCCCGGGCCCAAGGCGCGCTCGGGATTGGCTTCGAGGCGAAACCAAAGGGCAAGCGCGGAGCGCCGCGGGCCCCATTAGCCTGCGGCCACAGTTGGCGCGTGGCGACTGATTAGACGTGGGTGTCTCCACTTCCCCATGCTGCCTTGGCTACTGCCCGACTTGACGAGTCCTAGATCCATGCAGAAAAAGGTCATTATTACCTTAGATCATGGAGGCCAGCGGTTGGCCTCCCCTTGGCTATAAATGGGAAGTGGGGGCGGAGGCCCCGTAATCCATCTCTTCCTTTGCTCCTCCCGCTCCTTCTTCTTCCTCGTTCCATCGCTTGCTGGTGTGGTCATGGCGCCGATACGGAGGTACTCGGCCGCGGAGAAGGGCAAGACTCCCCTCAATGAGCCCGAGCTACTCCCGCCGAAGAAGAGGTGGTCCCATTGTCGTGAGATGGTCTAGAGGCCGGTAGTGTCACGGCCGTGGTACGAGCGGCCGCCTCCTGGGTATCCGTTACCCTTGTATGACCAAGCCGAGGAGTCCGGAGGGAGGGGCACCAAGTGCCATCGCCCGCGCCAGAGCCATGGCTGTCGTGCCACGGTGGCGCACGCCATCGTCCGAGGGGTCCATGTCGTGGACTCTCCACGCGAGTTCGTGCTGTGGGCGGTGATGCCCCCAAGCACTTGGATTCGCTTCCCACCGTTCTTCATCGTCGAGATGCCGCCGAGTGGCCCTCTCAAGCTTTGGCTACTGCACGCCAACTGTGACGCCCCGGCGACTAGAGCGGAGGTTGAAGCCGTCGCCTCCGGGAGGATCTTCATGACTCGAGGCTAGGGTGAGGTCGCTCGAGTCTGCCGTGCAGAAGGTGCCCTCTCCATCCACTTCGAGTACGACGGCACCTCCACGCTATCCTTCAAGGTCTTCAACGAGGAAGGCCGCCGCTTGGAGTGCTGCCCTGAAGGGGGTCGCCAGGACGGCGCAGCAGCTAGCGCCAGGCCTGCCGCTGGCCTCGCCCGCAGCTCCTCCAGCGACAACAATGGCTCCTGGTGGTCCAGCGACTCTCCTGAGCCCGTTGAGACTCCAGAGAAAAGCGACGATAGCTACGTGCCCCTGAGCTCTCGTCGCGCTCGGAGCAAGGCCGCAGCGTCCGGCCACCGTCGTCGCTGATTTGGATGGGGTTGGTGTCGGCCTCTCACGGCCCACTGTTGATGATGGCGTCGACGACATCCGGCGTGTGTAGATAGAGCTCCTAGGAATTCCTTTCCTTTTGTTACCTGCGAGGAAGCGAAACGGACCCCCCGGAGGCGTGTAAGGCGTCTGTAATGTCTTTTGTTCATATCATCCTTATTATGAAAATTTGCGAGCGCACGTCCTGCCAAGGCTAGTTCTCCCCTTTCCAATCCCGCGGCAGCTTGGTGCTCTATGCTGACAGGTCCCGATCCCCAGGCAGGCTGCAGCCGTCGCTGGTATGCCAGGTCGCGATGCCGTGGTCAAGGCCAGGAGGTGAGTGGCCCGAGGTCCAGTAAGAGCTCCTAAGGCGCGATGCTCAAGAGGTCCCCTTTAGCGCGCAAGCAGCTACCTAAGGATGGTAAAGGGAGGCGACGTTGCCGTAGCAGGGCAGCAAAAGGCGAGGATCTTATGCCGTAGTGCTGGGTCGGTCCAGGTACAAGACTTATCTTGGCATTCCGGAGCTGGTTCCTCGTGTTGCGCGAGACTTGGGCGTCGGCCACTGCTGGGTAGCTAGGTTAGGCCTGTGCAAGCCTCTTCCTCTTCTCCTTGCTTCTCCTAGTGCTCTGCATCCTCAGGTCCCGACCCTCGAGCGAGCTCAGCCACCGCTGGTATGCCAGGTCACGATGCCGTGGGCAAGGCCAGGGGTGAGGGCTGGAGAGCCAGTGAAAGCTCCTGAGTCGTGATGCTCAGGAGCCCCCCTTTTAACGCGCAAGTGAATCACATGGGAGAAGAGAAAGAGTCCACGGTACCGCCCGCTGTAGTCCTCAGGAAGTTCCTGCAAGTTAGCGCGAGGAAGGGCACAAATCGCCGTGGTGATTGCTGGTACGCCACTAGTACGCGGTAGGGGACTCCCTACTGTGGAGAGCCCCCGGGGCGTGTACAGCCCCGCCCTGACACGTGGCTTGCACAACAGGGCTAGACGAGGTGTGTCTGGGCACTCGTGAGCCAGCGCGGGACTCACGAGGCCCTACCTCAAGGCGGGTTGCGCCAGGTCTTGGTTCTTGATGGTTGTGGATTTCCTGCGAGATGGTTAGACAACCTACGCCGAATGAATTTCCTGAGGCTATCACATGAGAAGGCCAAGCACCAATGACCCAGGAGGTGACGTGGACAGGGCCGGCCCGCCAGACGGGCCCAAGCATAGATGCCGTGCCTAGCCTTCTTATGCGAAGGGTCCTAAAGAAAGACGATCGGCGCGCGGCTCTCATGGTGGTTGACAATCAAGCAGGTGATAACCATAGACAGATTACGCATGAGAAGCAAACTGGCTTAGGTAAATGCGAGAATGATACATGCCACTCGGCCAGACCCGAGCGGCCTGGGGATGATGCAGCCCGAGGGACTCCCCCAGCAAGGTGAACTAAAGATGCAAACGGATACATGCCACAGGGACTGACCCATGCGGCCTGGGAATGATGTAGCCCAGGGGGCGCTCCCAGCTGAATGAACTTGGGAATATGTCACCTTGTTTGATTGTCGAAGGAGTGTTGGGGTAGCTGAAGACGCGTAGCTAAGAAGTCGCTCCTCACGAGTTGTCAAGGCCCTGAGCTTCGGGAGGCCCTGGAGGCTCGGGTGGCCTCCTGAGGACCGTCTCCATCTCTGCCAGGACTGCGTGATGCCTGGCCTCCTGACCTGCCAGGATGCTCCGCAGATTGCACTGGAAGGCGGCACCCACGCTAGGTAGGCCGAGCGGCATGCGAACGTAGCTGTGAGGCGGACCCTCACACCGGCCAGCACGTGAAGGCCAGAAGCTCTCCTAAGATGCGGCCCTGTTGAGCCCTGGGATGTTGATGTAGACGCGCAGCTCACCACCCTCGCCTGGGTGGGGAGCAGCGCCAGGTGGGCGGCAGTCGCCGCGTATGGCTCTTGCTTCCTGAAGCTCCTTAGTGGCCTTGGTGATGAACTCCTGAGCACCGGGCGCTCCTCGTCCGGTATCCTCTTGAGGGAAACGTGCCGCGAAGCACACCTCCACGCTGTGCCCGAGCGCCTCCCTCATGACGTTGGCCAGGCCCGAGGCCCTCCAGAAGAGAGCCCCCGACCCCTGCCCGAGGACGGTGCCAGGCATGCCTCCCTACGCGAGGGAGAGAGGCACCCCAGGCGTGAGGTGCAAGTCCTGAGGTGGCGCCGCTGGAGGTGCCGCTCCCTTGAGGTCCAGTGTGGAGTAGCTGCTTCTTCTTCTTGGGGTTGGCCTCGGGAGGGTACTGCGTACCCGCGCTGCCAGGGTCTTCAATTGACGTAGCTTGGAAGGCGCGCTCGAGGGAGCACACCGCGTCTCTTTCTTCGCAGGGGACTGTGATGATTCCGCCGCTTCCCGGCATCTTGAGGACATTGTAGCCATGGTGGGTGACTTCCATGAATTTGGCCAGCGCTGGCTACCTGAGGATGGCGTTGGCGGCGGGTGACGGAGAACGACGGGAGGTCCGCCGACAGGGGCTGTCTGAGTGACACGGGTGGCGAGAGCGGCCCGACGCTCAGCGCGGGCTCGGCGAGCGTCGGCCATGAACTTGCTGGAGTGGCAAAGCGTGGATCGATGAAGAGGAAAGCTTAAGCGCACCCCTACCTGGCACGCCAAATGTCGGATTTCGGGTTCCGTCAAAACCCTTGAGGTTCAAACATTGGGGTTCACACAAAGATCACCCCCCCTCTCTAGCTTGCACACTCTATGATATCTCTCTCTCTCTCTAATTCTCTCCCCTTGCTATGGTGGTGGCTAGTCCTATTTATAGAGGCCCTGGTCCTCTTCCCAAATATTGAGCGGGAAGGGATCCCACAACGGCCAAATTCGAAGGGGGACAACTAGTACAAGCTATCCTAGCAAAAGTAGTCTTTGCCTGCCAAAGGTTCTGGTGGTGACGCCGTCTTTGGCTCCATGGTGACCTCCGTCCTGCCATCCTGCTGGTCTTGGTCTTGTGGCACCGATATGGAAACCTTTGCCTGATACCTTGGGACTCCTCGCCTGCGCTTGCCCCTTTAGCACCAAAGAGGAAACGAGGACACTGCGCGCGCTGTTGCCCGCCTGGCTCCAGTCGTCATGGCTTACGTCACAGAAACCTCGCGAGATATCCCTTGCCTTGATCTCTCTGCCCCTCGCGAGCCAGCCTGGTGAGGCCTCCCCTAAGGAGGTCTTGCGTCATCCGCCTCACGAGGGTCTTGAGTGTTTGCTGGTGAAGATGGGTCGTACAGGGCCGCTGGTGGAGCGACGCTGCGGGCCGCAGACAGGCAAGTCTGGGGGGCCTCGTTCCCAGAACGTCGACAGGTGTATCGGCCATGGTTTAGTGGACACACGGCTTTCGTGAGTGAACCATGTGCTCTTTGAAAACATTTACATTACCTAACATCATATTTTTGTTCGAATGAAAACATGAGTTCATCGTTTCGCCTCCAATTTTTTCCACAGTAAGAAATCACGAGTATGGTGGAGAGTGTCATATACAAGTATCATGAATATACAGTATATATGATACTAGTGTATGATACTACCTTTAATTAATTATAGTGCATAGTATAATACAGAGTATAGTATCATATATAGATCATATTTATTGCCATGCATGACATGAATTAGCATCGCATTTAACATGATACGATATCTACCTATATGTTAGTCTAAACCTCTTTATATATATTTAATTCTTTGCCACATCAGCATACTTGCTATTTCTGAGTGCATGACATCGGCGACTATGATACCACCACTATGGCCAGCCTTATATAGTGGGGAGTATCATATACTGCATATAAGTATCATGCATATGATACTACACTACTAGGGAAAAGCCTATACACAGAATCTTACCAGCAGCGCGCTATAAAATCAGGCGCTGCTGCTAAGTAGCAGTAGCGCGGGCTGTGGAAACTCGCTGCTGAAACAAGTTCATCAGTAGCGCGCGCACTCCAAGCGGCGCTACTGCTAAAATTCCCACGACGCCGCCACGAGGCCAGTTATAGCAGCAGCGCATTAAAATAGACAGCGCTCCTGCTACATAACGTAGCAGCAGCGCATTCAGGCAATAATCGCTACTGCTAAATTAACTACATATCTCACTAGCCTCATCCACAGATCACACTCACACACACTCACGGTCTCCTCCTCACCCCCCGCGCCGCCGGTCCTCCCCCGTCGCCCATCCCCCGATCTGCGCCGATGTTGCCTCATCCTCCTCGCTGGACTCGGTACCGGCCTCCTCCTCCGTCCTCCCTCCACTCGCTGCTGGCCGCCCCCTCCTCGCTCCGCCTTCCTCCTCGATCCGTCCTCCCTCCACTCGCCACCGGCCGGCCCCTCCTTGCTCTGCCTTCCTCCTCCGTCCTACTATCTTCTCCCTCCTCGAGTCGCCCCTCCTTGTCCCTCCTCCCTGATACATTTTGATTTAGTAGGCTTTCATATGTAACATTTTGATTTAGTTGATTTAGTATGCTAGTGGATTTAGTATGCTAGTTGATTTAGTATGCTAGTTGATTTAGTTGATTTAGTTGATATGATTCAGTTGACTTAGTAGGCTAGTTGATTTAGTTGATTTAGAACATTTTGATTTAGTTAATTTAGTAGGCTAGTTGATTTAGTTGATTTAGTAGGCTAGTTGATTTAGAACATTTTGATTTAGTTGATTTAGTAAAATGGCGCCACCACCAGCACCACTATGTCGACTGTGCAAGTCAAGGTGCGCCAGCAGCCTTGCAACTGGCAAGCTGTTCGGCACCTACTTCCATCCGAGTTTTCGTCATGCGGCGGTAAGAAATTAGATGAAAAGTAACAACTATTTTATTTTTAGTGTTGGTGTTACTGCATTGTGTCATTTTGCTTTTCTTACACAGATCGTCCCATGCAATGTGAGGTTGAAATTCAACAAGCTGACAGGAGACACTGTGACATTTGAGGCTCCTGGGGGGTCGTACACTATGGAGGTCGAGAAAGTACGCAATATGTCGCAGATTGGAGGAGATGGATGGGCCCATTTCCTCGCTCGCATGCGTCTTACTGGTGGTGAGTTGATCAGATTCTCCTTCAGAGCAGAAAGACCCAAGCTGGTTGTCATTTATATCAACCTGGTGGAAGATGATGAAGATGACGAAGATGATGAAGATAATGAGGACCCACTCAATGAAGATGATGAGAACCCACTTCATGAAGCCATCATAGCTCAAAGAATGAGGCTGAGCGAGGAGGAGGTGTGCAACCTATGGGACATAATTCCGCCACGTGATGACTTTGTCGGGGTGCCATTCGTGACCCGCCTGACAAGTACCATGGTCGATCGGCATGAAATGGTATGTTACACGTACTGCATGTAGTAATTTGATGATATATATATGCTTTATTGTTATACTTACAAATGCAAATTATCCGATTATATGCTTAGTGAATCCGATGATATGCTTAGTGTAGAGTCCAATGATATGCTTTGTGGAATCTAGTCGATGATATACTTTAGTGTAGAGTCTGATCACATGCTTAGGCTATTTATTAATTGATATGTTTTTCTTATTCAGAGATTGCCAAAGAACCTATCTGTGAGTTGTGGTATCGAGCCTGATGAAGAAGGCTCAGTTGGACTACGCCTTACTGCAAGGGGCTCCGTCACCACATGTACTTACCGCATGGGCACAGATGGTCGCACACACTTGAACTCGGTTGGGTGGAAGAGATTCCTCGTTGGCAAGAATCTTCATGCTGGACAGGCCATCCTAATTACTATCAGGAACACCCACCGCCCAGGCTTGAGGATGATGATCGTCGTTGATATCATCTAGAACTACATATGTGTATGTGGCTATATCATCTAGAACTACATATGATGATCATCATCGATATCATGTAGAACTACATATGATGATCATCGTCGATATCATCTAGAACTAAATATGATGATTGTCGTTGATGTCACCTTGTACTGCTTGAGGATGCATGTTGAGAATATATGAAATTGTTATCTAGTACTCCCTCGGTTCCAAATTACTCGTCGTGGTTTGAGTTCAAATTTGAACTAAAACCACGACGAGTAATTTTGAACCGAGGGAGTACTACCTAGTACCTATAATGCTTTACGAAATTGATATCTAGTAGTACCTAGTATCTGGAAATTGCAGTTTATCGAAGCCGGAATGGGGAAATGGTGAAAGATATAACAGTAGCGCTAGACCGGGAAATCGCTACAGCTAAGTAATAGCAGCGCGTTCCTGAAAAGTGCTGCTGCTATAGTCAATAGTGGTAGCGCAGGTACAGGCAGCGCTACTACTAAGAGTTAGCTGTAGCACCTTATTGGTAGCGCGGGTACCCGCGCTGCTGATAGGCCTAAAACCCGCACTGCTGCTAGCCTTTTCCCTAGTAGTGCTATAGTGTATGATAGTACGTACGTACCTTCATAGTTCATATATAGTATCATAGAGTAGTACTAGCTCCCTCTGTAAACTAATATATATAAGAGCGTTTAGATTACTAAAATAGTGACCTAAACGCTCTTATATTAGTTTACGGAGGGAGTATATATCATAGATGACCGTATTTATGGCCATCCATGACACAAAGTAGTATAGCATTTATTATATATATATATATGTTACGATATCTACCTATGTTACTGTTTCTTTGCCACATCATCATATTTTATATTCACGAGTGCAAGATACCGGCTATGATACCCGCACTATGGCCACCCTAATAAGGATGGTCGTAATATGGGAGTATCAAGCGGTAAGATGCATGCCAACTAGACTTTTTGGATGATGTGGCACATAGTTAAACCAGAAAGGAGGGAGTATGAGACTAGCCACGATGGAGAGTACACTAGTAACATACACATATCCCTAGACTATATATGTTACTACCTTCATAGTGGGTAGTAACATAAGTGTAGTGTCATGCAAAGCTTCATTTATTAGGTTATAGACTCATATTACATTGGGACATGTGATGTTACACTAACTAGCTAAGTTATTGAAACTATCTCTCTCCTCATTAACTTAGTGCCACATAAGCAAGTTTGCTGAGTTGGAGTCGATGTTACTGCTGAAGTTACTCCCACTGTGGCTAGTGATCTCATACTAGCTAGTTATCTATGATATACTAGCTACCTCACTAAGAGCATGGTTAATAATACAGCCAAGGGTCGGCTATAAGAAGTTGCCATTTCATATACAGCCAACCTCTTAGCGGGCATGTACAATAATAAATTTTATATACGTACTAGTTTATCAATAGTTGGCCCACCTTACATCCTCACAAAGTGTCTTTGGTCTCGTGTTGCAGCTGGCTCTACTAACCAAGAGCCCGCTTCTCTTCTCTTTCCTCCAACTAATAAGCACATATATATTATTCTATTCCTTATAGCCTGCTTAGACTACCCACAGTGGGAGTAACATAGGTAGTAACATCACACATATCTAGATAAAATAAATGATGTGGCAAGCAATAAATGAAGAAAGAGAGCAAAGTGGTAACATAGGTAGTTAGACTGGCCACATAGGTAGTAACATAGACTAGTAACATGCACATGTTACTAGTATATGTTACTACATCTATAGTGGGGAGTAACATATGTGTCTATAGCCTAATAAATGAAGTGTTGCATGTTACCACACACATATGTTACTCCCCACTATAGAGGTAGTAACATGGGCATGTTACTAGTCTATGTTACTACCCATTGTGGCTAGTCTTACTAGTATATGAGTAACATCACACATCTCAAGGCAAGATGAGTCTATAGCCTACTAAATGAACTTTTGCATGGTACTACACATATGTTACTCCCCACTATAGAGGTAGTAACATAGACTAGTAACATTCTATGTTACTACCCATTGTGGCTAGTCTTAATTATGTCACTCTATTGTGTACCTGCTCTAATGCATAGTATCATAGAGTAGCTAGTATCATATTTAGTACTTTATTTATATTGTCATGCATGACACATAATAGCATAGCATTTATTATGATATGGTTTCATGATATGATACTTAACCCTCTTTTTCTTCATTTAATTAATTCTATGACAGCTCATCAAAATTACCTAGTTGGCATGCATGATACTAGCTATGATACCCCCTTACTATCAGCCTAGCAAAGGTGTACAGATCATTTGTGCATCGCTTTGTGAGTTTTCATCATTTTGTTCGAGAAGTGGGAGAAGTTTTAAACATTTCGGCCGTGAGGTGTGGCCATTGGCGTAGGCCTAGTTGGTATTTTAATTACAGGAAATCCAAATGGAGTTCAGACATCATCAAAATCGATGTGTGCCTGTGGCGTGCTCTCTCGACCCCATGGAAAAAAAGTTGGTAAAGCTTGGCACAAGTTTTGATGACCGCTGCTTCCAAACCGGAGCATCTCACATGAAGGATCATGGTTTTCCAAAAGGAGTCGTGTCAATTCCAACTCCTGTGGCCGATGACTTCATCATTTGGCCTCATAAAAATTTCCCCACAGTACGCAATCACCAATATACCACGTGTTTGATTTTCTGGCGCATTTGAGGTATCGTTAGCCATATTTAAGACATTTTTTGAGATTAACGTGCATATTGTGCATAAAAATAAAATTACAACCGGAACTACATGTGATGTCGAAAGGGATGAGGATTTCCATTCGATCTGGGAGCATCCAACGGTGCAGACATATGATCTGTGGGGTTTGGGTTCAGGCCAATCAGAAAGCACGACTCAGATCGTGGGCGGGGTGGCGGGGTTTGGTTGGCACACGGCTTTCATCAACGAACCATGTGCTATTCGCAAACCCGATTGCATATATTTGTTCACACATATTGTAGTGAGATCAATTGAGTGTGCTACCTCTATGATATAATAGTAATAATAACAAAAAACAGTTCATATTCATTGCCTAAGCTTACAGCATATCAAGGTCAACATATTAACGGTTCTTACATCAATAGAAAACCGGGCATAACTCACAAATTCAGTACACACGACAGTTCTAAATTGAACGAATTAAGTTGCAGGGTAGGCATAAAGACTAGTCTAACATCTTAATTCCCATGTACTTGGGGGAACTAGGATCATTAAGTTGACCCCAAATGAACTTGGGGTTTTTGATGATTTTACGCTGCTCTATTACACGGGTGCGTGATCCCTTGGCTGGCAACTCATCAAATTCATCGTACTCGTCCTGATCGGCAACATCGTCGACACCCAGAACCCTTATCTTCACATGCATCGCTAAATGTTCATTCTTATGCAAGGGGTCTTCCACAAAGAAAATCTGGGTAGCATCGCTCGCAAGAATGAATTGGTCTACGTGATATGCCATCATTGTCCTGGTAACATAGGTCTTCCTGTACTCATGAATCCTTACCTGACCAAGAGGGATCCATGCGCACCTGAACAATGCCACCTTAAATTTCGCATAGTCAAGCTCCCAAATCTCTTTGATGGTTCCATAGTATACCCTTTTATCAGCTTCATTTACAGTCATGCATTCTATTCGAACAGAGCTATTCTGATACGAGGTCTTCTTATCACGTTCCTCAGTGTAGAACGTGTATACATTTATGTCATATGCTTGGTACGTCAGCACCATAGGTGATGGCTTTAATGCCAACCACGTAGCAATGTCATCGATGGATCCTTGTGCCAAACGATTCTTCGGCCATTCGGCGTAGTTCTTAGTGTGCTCCTTCATCTCCACATCTGTTGAAGGCACCATTGGTAAGAATCTTTGGCGTATCTCCGCCAAGTATTCTTCGGCATAAGCGATGAGAACTGGGCTGTTAAGCAGTACCGTCAGATGGGCTTTCTCTGCCAATTCTCCGGGTGCAGCCATTTGCGTGCCAGCAAGGACCAGCTTACCTTTCAGCCTTCCCTCATGGCGAGAGAGGGGCAAACCTATAGGTCTTTGTTTCATGTATTCGCTGCAGAACTCAACCACCTCCTCTGCGGTATAACCTTGTAGGATGCTTGCCTCTAGATGGTTTCGGTTCTGACAAAAGCACTTCAGTATTCCCATGAACCGCTCGAAGGGATACATGTTGCGAAGAAACACAGGACCACAATACTTTATCATGTCAACAAGGTGCACAGTGAGATGGACCATGACATCAAAGAATGATGGTGGGAAAAAACATCTCTAGGTTGGACAATATTCTTGCAATATCATCTTACATATGATCCAACTCTTCAGGATCTACAACTTTCTGCCATAGTTGGTTGAAGAAATCACAGAGGTCAATGAGTGTGTTTCTTATATCTTTGTCCATCAGATTCCTGATGGCCACCAGGAGGATTTGTGTCAACATTACGTGGCAATCATGTGACTTCATGTGTCCCAACTTCATTTTACCTGACCTCACATCCACGAGACTTCTGATGTTTGTGCAGTAGGAAGAGGTTGTGTTCACTGGCAACAAATAGGTGAAGAACTGTGTTGCTTCTTTTGTACGGAAATTGTAACTCTGGCGAGCTTTGATGAATTTGTCATCATCTTCTGCTTCACTCTTGGTTGTGATTGATCAGCAAGCATATCGAGCAGTGAACCGTCACCATCCTTTCTTTTACCTTTAATCTTGAGCAAAGTACCAAGGATTCTTTCACATACGTTCTTCTCTATGTGCATGACATCGATGCAGTGATGTACACATAGAATCTCCCAGTAAGGTAATTTCCAGAACATGGATTTCATCTTAAACACTTGATCCCTGGGTGTTAGTTTCACCGTAAAAGGGTGGTTCTTGCCAAGCACAACATTAATTTTTTTAGCCATGTTGTGGACCACCTCCCCTTCATAGGGTCTTGGGCCCGCACCTGCCTCTGTCGTACCGTCAAATTTAGCTTTCATCTTTCGGTATGGGTGATTTTTCCATAAGAACCTATGATGATGCAAATACACAGTTTTGTGTAAGTTGGGAAGTCTTCTGCTAGCTGTCCTATCCATGCATGTGACACACCCTACATCTCCCCTTGTTTTCTGCCCCGATGGGTTGCCTAATGCCGACATATCTTGAATGGTGCGCACCAGCATTGCATGTAGATCAAAAATCTCCTTTCTGTAAGCATCATAACATTTTAGAGCAGGCACATCTATCCACACTGTCAGCAGTTCTTGGATAATCATTGACAGGTTGTCATTTCCAGGTTGCTTCGGGCCTTGGATAATCATTGACATCATAATGTATTTTTTCTTCATACACAACCAAGGAGCTAGGTTATATATGCACAGAAGCACCGGCCATGTGCTGTAATTTGTGCTCATATCGCCAAAAGGATTCATCCCGTAAGTACACTCCCCGAGCCTTATATTTCTAGGATCCTTGGAATTTTTTTTCAAACTTTTTGTCGATTAATTCCCACTAAGCCTCATCTTTCGGGTGCCTCATAAACCTATCCACAATTCGCTCATCATGATGCCACCGCAACCTCTTTGCCTCTCTAGGGTTTGCAAACAAACGCCTCAACCTTGGAATTAAAGGCAAGTACCAAACAACCTTGAACGGGATTCCTGTCTTGATCTCGTCGTCCAATTTGTACTTGTCTTTGCTCTCCTGCGCTTGTATCGTGCATGCTTGCATGTAGGACATGCACAGAAATCTTTGTACTCACCATGGTACAATATACAACCATTCACACAAGCGTGTATCTTCTGTACTTCAAGTTCCAATGGACAAACAATTTTCTTTGCTTCATTCGTGCTTTTGGGGAGCACATTATCTTCCGGAATAATTTCTTTCGAAAGACCTAACATCTCTGTGAAGCCCTTGTTTGATAGACCGTTTGTTAAATCTGAAAAGCGCCAGGGTGGCACTCAACCTAGAATATTTATTTTTGCAACCTGGATACAATTCTTTCTTGGAGTCCGCATCAATGGTTGGCAGATCCTTGTACTCAATCATATCCTTTCTGGGCCCTCAAAATCTGCAATCATAGCAGGAAAATCTGGCATATCAAGATCGTCGTCATCTGCGTCGACGTCTTGGTTTATCCAGTGGGCGTTTCGGCTTTTCAGTGTTCCGTTGGTAGCTTGACGCCTCTGCCCTGATGTTAGATCCAACATCCATGTGACACTGATCGGGGTTTGGCATCTTGCTGCCCTGGGTATCTTCATCCATGACCTCCTCTTCACCATGTCTGGTCCAACGTGTATATCCATCCATGAATCCCCTAGAGACTAAGTGCATCTGGACATCTGCAACTTCATGTGACTCTGTATTGGCACAATCAGCACATGGACACAGGAAGTAATCCGCATCACCAATTCTCCTCTTTGTACTTTTAGCCAAATTCACGAGCTTTGTCACGCCACTGATAAAATCTATGGTTTTCTGATTCTTCATCCATCGAGATCGTTCCATCTGCAGCACACGAATGGTAATTAAAAACAAAACAACAACATTAATAAACGGATTAATTGTTGCCCAAAGATGCGTGCATAAATCACAAGGTTTTATTTTAACAATTACTGAGGGCGCTCCATGTTGTTATCCAGACGTGCAATGACAAAAGTTAATGGCCAGTCAATTTACACGCAGAGTCCTAGTTACAACACTACACTTAGGAATGGAATACCTTAATTTAGCCACTCACGAAAAGAATACCTTAATTAATTAGCCGCGCGGCAACCTCCACCCAGCAGACGAACAAACGCGATGTGGCGGCATGCCGAGACAACAGGGTCGAGGAGCAAAGCTTAGTGCGGCTGCCGCCTGAAGTTCGACCTCCACTATCCCGCCATCGACCGCGATGGATGTGCTCGAATCACGCCACCACCAACCTCAATAGTTGAGCTCCTCCTATCTTCCACCGCAGACCGAGGATTGACCTCATATGACGCCGCCATCGCCCATCGGCCGAGGATTGACCTCTTCTCCGGTAGCCGCTGCCTAGGCCGCTGCCGCCATCTCTATATGCAGAGCGGCTGTTTTTTACGGATATCTGTGGAGCGGCTGTTTACATGGTATCTCACCGTAACTCAATTATATGGACAGGGTAGTACATCACATACGGTTATGTAACGGCAACCGTGTCTAACCTATGTTGTCTTCTCACACGGTTTGGTGCAGAAATCGTGTGTGACATTTTAATACCTAACACAAACGACATGTACAAACAGTGTGCCATATACAACATATATATAGTGCCATTAGTAGTTCCCGACTGTTAGCTTATCTCCACAGTTTCCCCATTTCCCCCAAATACCTACATAGCCTCCAAATTCCCTCGCGTGGCACTGACATTGGGGGAATGCGGACGAGTGGTGCTGATGGTTTCGGTGCAGATGCTCCTGCTTGTATCGCCACCACGACGGCGGTTGCCGCCGAGCACTTGCCTAAGGTCATCAGAAGGCAGGTCTACTACGGATCCGAATTGTCCTGTCATGTTCCAATCTATCTCGATCTTTTTCGCATGTCCAAAGTATAGCTCCTTGTTGAATCCGTCATGAATGACCTCCCCCCCCCAAGGAAAGAGATTTGTCGTCGGATCCGTTGCTTGACTCTAGACTCCCGCAACACGAGTTCGACATCGAGTATTGTGCCACCGAGAAATACCAAAAGCTAAGTTGTGTGCACAGGCACACTCCCGCTCGACGTGTATGCATGGAGGGATTCGACATTGGCAGGCGATTTCTCAATTGCCCCTTGGAGGTTAGTGCTAATTAAGTTCATCACTTAACTTCAGTTAATGCCACCGCTCATCCAGAATACTATTTAACATTGGCAGGGATATGTGGCTTGTACCTTCGTTAACTAGTTGGATGAAGAATGGCATGGCAGGGCTCGAAGTGTTATCACCAAGCTCGCAAGAAGAAACCCCCACTTCAATTGGCAGTTCCTCTTCTCTGCATACCCCCCGCGCTTAAGTGTCCACCATCTTCATCGTCCCTGGCAGGCCGCGCTACACACCAGCACACACTCTGCAGCCATGTCGAGCCACAGCGAGGGTGATAGTTCGGCCAGCAGTCTAGCGCCCGATGATAGTTCAACATCAGAATCATCTCGTTCGTCTTCCATGAGACTGGCGTTGATCCCATACCTCGATTATATCCGGTTCATGGAAGGGACACTGCCTCCGGAGTCATCAGACGACAACTAGACAAACGAGGAGCCATTAGGGGACGAAGAAGCAGACGACGATGATGAGGAGGAGGAATGGTCGAACGAGGAGGAGGACGGTGACGATAGCAATGACGATGAAGACGGTGGTGGCGATGAAAAGCCAACGGTCAGCAGAAAGAAGCGTCCTCGCCAAGAAGATGTCGTGAGGCCATCCAAAAACAACAACAAGAATGACTAAATTAAGCAGACTTTATATATCTCTGTTTATCCTGTCAATCTCATCGCAGATGGTTAGTAATATGTATTCGGCAGAGATCTTCTGCATTATCGCCCACAGGTTGGTTTGTTGAACTGTGTCCCCTGACGAGCACACAATTCAGAAAAAAAGACCGCATGGGCTATCTATAATGATCGCACACAATTCTGATTACTGACCAGTTTGCCGGGTATCACACACATCTTGTTATGCTGAATCATTTTTGTTCACCTCAATCATCGCAAATGGTTCATCGGAGTGAACTGTATGTCGTATATCGCACACACCTTGATCTGGCTGCCCCGTTTCTGTTGTTCTGTCTCATCGCAAACAGTTCGTACAGATCAACCGTATGCCCCTCATCGCACATGCAACTAAAATCTGAATCGTGTTTAATGTATCATCCATCACAAACATTTTGCACCCTTTTTGACGGGTTTTTACATCACTGTTTACGATTAATGCATCACACACAGTTTCATCAAAGGGTCTCTGATCGTAGTGTCGCGTTAGCAGCATCTTGCAGTAGTGTACAATGAATGCATGCATGACCACTAAATTTCCATGAACTTCTACATGCATTGGTGAGTTTTTTCTTGACACTGTTTGCATCAGGTGATTTAACACACCTCGAAATACAAACATGTGATGGTACTATTACTAGTAGAATTGAGACTTATAAAACGGAAAAATGATTTTTTAGATGTGCCCTATAAACCGGAAAGGAGGGAGTAGTAAGTAGTACTACCTCCATAGTGGGTACGTACTCCATAAAATCAGATTTTCTCAAAACTAAGTAGCTCAACCTTTTTTTTACTTGTTTCCCTTCCTGCCTCGTTGCCTCGAACAGACTATGTCAAACTCCCGTGCCTGCCGCATGGGAAATGACCCGCCCTCGCCTTTTTTTAGTCTGGGTTTGTATCTATGGATCGCGCGAAGCAGCAAAAACCAAGCCATGTCTTGTACTCCTCCGTCGACACTCGCTTCCATGAATTTTGTACTTCCTCTTGCCGACATGTAGGACATATAGCAACCGGGTCGATGTGTCATGCACCAAATAACAGTGCAGAACAGTATTACGTCCATTTTGCATCATGCTTTTATATCGATATTTATTGCATTATGGGCTGTTAGTACACATTATGTCACAATACTTATGCCTATTCTATCTTATTTTACAAGGTTTACATAAAGAGGGAGAATGCCGGCAACTGGGATTATGGGCTGGAAAAGGAGCAAATATTAGAGACCTATTCTGTGCAGCTCCAAAAGTCCTGAAACTTAACGGAAGTTATTTCCAGAATATATTAAAAATATTGGGCGAAAGAAGTTCCAGAGGAGGACCACACCCTGGCTACGAGGGTGGGGGCCGCGCCCCCTGCCTCGTGGGCTCCCTGGTTTCCCTCCGATGCCCATCTTCTGCTATATGAGGTCTTTCGTCCGAGAAAAAAAATAACAAGCAAGCTTTTGGGAAGAAACTCTGCCGCCACGAGGCGGAACAAATCTAGGGCTCCGGCAAAGCTATCCTCCCGGGGAAACTTCCCTCCAGGAGGGGGAAATCATCACCGTCGTCATCACCAACTATCCTCTTATCATGAGGGGGTCAATCTCCATCAACATCTCCACCAGCACCATCTCATCTCAAACCCTAGTTCATCTCTTGTATCCAATGTTTGTATCGAAACCTCAGATTGGTACCCGTGGGTTGCTAGTAGTGTTGATTACTCCTTGTAGTTGATGCTAGTTGGTTTACTTGGTGGAAGATCATATGTTCAGATCCATTATGCATATTAATACCCCTCTGATTATGAACATGATATGCTTTGTGAGTAGTTATGTTTGTTCCTGAGGACATGGGAGAAGTCTTGCTATAAGTAATCATGTGAATTTGGTATTCGTTCGATATTTTTATGAGATGTATGTTGTCACCCCTCTAGTGGTGTCTGATGTCTACTACACAACCTTCTTCTTGTAGACGTTGTTGGGACTCCAAGTGCAGAGATTTGTAGGACAGTAGCAAATTTCCCTCAATTGGATGACCTAAGGTTTATCAATCTGTAGGAGGCGTAGGATGATGATGGTCTCTCTCAAGCAACCCTGCAACCAAATGACAAAGAGTCTCTTGTGTCCCCAACACACCTAATACAATGGTAAATTGTATAGGTCCACTAGTTCGGCGAAGAGATGGTAATACAAGTGGTATATGGATAGTAGATAAAGGTTTTTGTAATCTGAAAATATAAAAACAGCAAGGTAACTAATGATAAAAGTGAGCGTAAACGGTATTGCAATGCTAGGAAACAAGGCCTAGGGTTCCTACTTTCGCTAGTGCAAGTTCTCTCAACAGTAATAACATAATTGGATCACATAACTATCCCTCAACATGCAACAAAGAGTCACTCCAAAGTCACTGATAGCGGAGAACAAACGAAGAGATTATGGTAGGGTATGAAACCACCTCAAAGTTATTCTTTCCAATCAATCTGTTGGGCTATTCCTATAAGTGTCACAAACAGCCCTAGAGTTCGTACTAGAATAACACCTTAAGACACAAATCAACCAAAACCCTAATATCACCTAGATACTCCAATGTCACCTCAAGTATCCATGGGTATGATTATACGATATGCATCACACAATCTCAGATTCATCTATTCAACCAACACATAGAACCTCAAAGAGTGCCCCAAAGTTTCTACCGGAGAATCACGATGAAAACGTGTGCCAACCCCTATGCATAGGTTCATGGGCGGAACCCGCAAGTTGATGACCAAAACATACATCAAGTGAATCACGTGATATCCCATTGTCACCACAGATACGCACGACAAGACATACATCAAGTGTTCTCAAATCTTTAAAGACTCAATCCAATAAGATTACTTCAAAGGGAAAACTCAATTCATTACAAGAGAGTAGAGGGGGGGAGGAACATCATAGGATCCAAATATAATAGCAAAGCTCGTGTGACGCGCCCGATTCAATCGTACACTAATCATGCACGCAAATGTGTACGATCAAGATCAGGGACTCACGGGAAGATATCACAACACAACTCTACAAATAAAATAAGTCATACAAGCATCATAATACAAGCCAGGGGCCTCGAGGGCTCGAATACAAGTGCTCGATCATAGACGAGTCAGCGAAAGCAACAATATCTGAGTACAGACATAAGTTAAACAAGTCTGCCTTAAGAAGGCTAGCACAAACTGGGACACAGAACGAAAGAGGCGCAGGCCTCCTGCCTGGGATCCTCCTAAACTACTCCAGGTCATCGTCAGCGGGCAGCACGTAGTAGTAGGCACCTCCAGGGGTCGTCGTCGACGGTGGCGTCTGGCTCCTGGACTCCAGCATCTGGTTGCGACAACCAGAAAGAAAGGAAAGGGGAAAAAGGGGGGAGAAAGCAACCGTGAGTACTCATCCAAAGTACTCGCAAGCAAGGAACTACACTACATATGCATGGGTATATGTGTAAGGAGGCCATATCAGTGGACTGAACTGCAGAATGCCAGAATAAGAGGGGGATAACTAATCCTGTCGAAGACTACGCTTCTCGCAGCCACCGTCTTGCAGCATGTAGAAGAGAGTAGATTGAAGTCCCCCAAGTAGCATCTCCAAGTAGCATCTCCAGTGGCATCGCATAGCATAATCCTACCCGGCAATCCTCCCCTCGTTGCCCTGTGGAAAAGCGATCACCGGGTTGTCTGTGGAACTTGGAAGGGTGTGTTTTATTAAGTATCCGGTTCTAGTTGTCATAAGGTCAAGGTACAACTCCAAGTCATCCTGTTACCGAAGATCACGACTATTCGAATAGATTAACTTCCCTGCAGGGGTGCACCACATAGCCCAACACGCTCGATCCCATTTGGCCGGACACACTTTCCTGGGTCATGCCCGGCCTCGGAAGATCAACACGTCGCAGCCCCACCTAGGCACAACAGAGAGGCCAGCACGCCGGTCTAAACCTAAGCGCACAGGGGTCTGGGCCCATCGCCCATAGCACACCTGCACGTTGCGAGGGCGGCCGAAAGCAGACCTAGCCTAGTGGCGTTCCAGTCCAATTCGGCGCGCGCCGCTCCGTCGCTGACGTCTGAAGTGCTTCGGCTGATACCACGACGTCGGGATACCCATAACTACTCCCACGTAGATGGTTAGTGCGTATAGGCTCGTAGCCGACTCAGATCAAATACCAAGATCTCGTTAAGCGTGTTAAGTATCCGCGAACGCCGAACAGGGCCAGGCCCACCTATCTCCTAGGTGGTCTCAACCTGCCCTGTCGCTCCGCCACAAAGTAACAGTCGAGGGCCGTCGGGAACCCAGGCCCACCTCTACCGGGATGGAGCCACCTGTCCTTCCAGCCCCCTCGTCAGAATCACTTGCGGGTACTCAATGAGCTGACCCGACTTTAGTCACCATCTGTATAGTATGTATGTATGTATAGTATATACCCGTGATCACCTCCCAAGTGATCACGGCCCGATAGTATAGCAAGGCAGACTGACAAGAATGTAGGGCCAATGATGATAAACTAGCATCCTATACTAAGCATTTAGGATTGCGGGTAAGGTATCAATGAATGTAGCAGCAATGACAGGCTATGCAGCAGAATAGGATTAACGGAAAGCAGTAACATGCTACGCTACTCTAATGCAAGCAGTATAGAGAAGAGTAGGCGATATCTGGTGATCAAGGGGGGGGGCTTGCCTGATTGCTCTGGCAAGAAGGAGGGGTCGGCAACTCCGTAGTCGAACTGGGCAGCAGCAGCGTCGGTCTCGTAGTCTACCGGAGAGAAGAGGGGGAAGAAACAATGAATACAATGCAAACAAATGCATATCGATGCATGACATGACAAGTAACGATGCTAGGTGTGCCCAATCGCGGTAGTAGGTGATACCGACGAAGGGGGGAAACATCCGGGAAAATATCCCCGGTGTTTCATGTTTTCGGGCAGAGGAGCTGGAGGGGGAAAGTTGCGTGTTTGGTATGTTAGAGGTGTGTGGTGGACGAACGGGCTGCGTATCCGGGTTCGTCTCGTCGTTCTGAGCAACTTTCATGTAGAAAGTATTTTCATCCGAGCTACGGTTTATTTTATATTAATTTTAAAAGATTTAAATCATTTTTTTGAATTTATTTTAATTTGAAATAGAAGCTAAAATGCTACAAGTACCCCGCTCTGTGTACACAGATGTGTACCCAGAGGCTGACAGGTGGGCCAAGGGGGACCCAGTTGACCGGTCAAAGCTTGACTGGTCAACAGGGGTGGGGCCCCCTGTCATTCTCTTATTTACCTAATTATAGTTTAATTAGTTAACTAGCAGGTTAACTAAAGTTAAGTTAATTAAGCCGCTTAATTAATTAGTTAATTTTAATTCTTTTTATTATTACTTTTTTAATCGTTTTCTGGGGCGGGTCCCACTTGTCATTCGGACAGGGGCCTTAACGGGTCGTGGGTGGCAGTTCTCGGGCTCCAGCC
>NC_041386.1:183443695-183449163 GCF_002162155.2 Triticum dicoccoides | reverse complement strand
GAGTACGGGGAGTGGGGGGGTGTCGGTGCCTAGGGTTTCGGCACCAGGGGTTAAGGGAGTGGGGTGGGCCGGCCGGTTGGGCCTTTGCCCAGTTGGGCTGGTGGCCTGCTGGGCCGAAGCCCAGTGATGGGGGGTTTGCTTTTTTTTTTACTTATTTTCTTTAATGTTTTCATTTAAAGTTTCTTTTATTTTAGTTTCATAAAATACCTAGTCAGCACCTAAATTAGTATTACTAATTAGTCCACTGCCACAATTATTTTGGCACACTACTAATTTAGTTTTATTATTATAACTTTATAAAAGGCATCTAATTAATTGTTTTTGCTGTCATTTCTATTACTTTAGTGCATTTAAATATTTTATTAAAAGATAATTTATCCACCAATACTTACTAAGGATTACTAGACACATTAGGAACAATTTAGTTTCGACTTTTGAAAACTTTAATTGTTTAACTTAAATTCAAATTTTGAATATGAATCGTTTCGAACTAACGCGAGATTATCCACAGTAACCGAGGTGTCATGGCATCATTAGCGGGGATTACTGTAGCTTAATTACCCGGGCGTCACAATTCTCCTCCACTACAAGAAATCTCGTCCCGAGATTTAAGCGGTGGAGTAATGGGGGAAAGGTGTTGGTAGCGAAAAACCTAACGAGTCTTCTCGGTCTTGGCTGCCCTTTCGAAGAGGTTGATCCCTTTCATTGATGTCTTCATTTCTCTATTTCAGGTCCTCATGATGAAGTCGGATCTTTTCTTCGGGAACTCCATCGCATTTACGAATAGGTAACGGGGCAGGTCGGCAACGACAGAATGTTATAAGTGTTATAATCTGGGATTAACCCATGAATGAGCATATGAGTACCTCTCGAGTTTGAACATTTAAAAGACATCGAGAGTAAAGTTGGGAGGTACAATAAGAAGTTTCAAGCAGCCAGGCAATCGTTCAAGGCCTAGTCAGAAGGTGAAAGTGGTTTCAAAGCAACGGGATAATTATTGTGTCCGATGCCAGAATTGATGATCTCGTCGGAAAGGTGGCTCATGAATTACTTACGAGTCCACGCGCGAGGAATAACTTTGGAAACATGAGGGTGTACAGGAGAGTCAGGTTTCGATCCGGGTGGAACTGTGGGTTATGGCCCACCATGTGGGTTAAAAGTAGGAAGGGCGGAGACGTCTTGCGCGATCATGCAAGCAAGGCATGTCAGAGGGTAGCCTGTCGATTAAGTCGGCAACAACGTCGATTCCAAGGGCGAGGGACGAAGAGAACCATTTTCCTGCTCGTTGGACGAGGCGGACTAATAGGCAAAGTTCCCGTCCATCGGTGGTTACCGAAATGTCATCAACAAAAGTAATAGGGCCTCACTGACCGAGTTGTACACCAAGGTGTTTGCACAAGTAGGGAATTATTACTGTTTATATCATATAGATCATAGAAAGGTTTAAATAAACCAATGGAAAGGCAAGGTGATTTCCAGGTTTAATCAAAACAATGGGGAGGAAAATGTGTATACACACATATTTCAGGGGTAATTCCTTCCCAAGGACAAGCAGAGGATGATATCCATGATAGGATATAACGTAGAAAACCCTTCAGGAAAGGGGAGAGAAATATCATGACATTACCCATACAACGGAGTTAGGATAAATGATAAATAAAATTTAGCATCGTGCTTCAAATGTTCCTGTTGAAAATCGAAGTACCATTGACATGCTTCGAGTTAGCCTTGACATGGTCTTCGTGTGAAGATCAGACTTTGGTAACACGAAGGATCCATCAGGAATATCTTGTAGAATAAGTCTTACAATTTCCTCATGGATGAATGGATAACCTTGCTGAAAAGGAATCTATAATGATAGGTCCTCCAGCCGGGGGTGGGGGGGTGCTAGGCATGACATCATGTTACCGGGTCATCAAAGGATCAATATCATAACTCTTGGAAAGTTGTCCTAACCATCATATCTGACGGAGATTCAGGTATGATTGGTGTCAGGATACCTCAGGCTCAGGATGCCTGGGAAGAAAGGTGCAACACCAATTGATGGGATGACACTGTAAGATTCTCGGGAAATGAACTATGAAGTGACTTCCATTAACAAGAGTTCATCATTAATCCAAGGAGTGGACAAGGAGGTGTCTGGTGAACTCAACGGCAATTCGCCGAGATTCCCAAAAGATGGATTTCCACCATTAAGTGAACAATGGGATAACATTTGTTAGATCAAATGATATAAGGAAGTATGCTCGAGGAAAACATACACAATTAAACACTGGTTGAAGGGTGCGCCCGGAGTACGGGTTGGGTTGCACGACCAATGTTAGAATGGTGATGCAATAATCAATAGCCTAAGAATGAACTTTCGATCATTAACTTCAAAGAGATAGGGTTGCTAGAAGGAAAGAATCCAAACAACACCGTTCACTTGTTGGAAGTAACACAGGGACCAAGAAAGAATGGTGATGGTGAGAAGTATTTCTATGTCAAGAATTCTCAAGAGGTGGAACAAATCTCAGAACATTCTTGACATAAAGGATGGTAATACTCCAAGGTAAAGAAGAACAATTGCTGGATAGCAAGGAAACCAAGGTACAACACAAATTGTGAACAAGTTTGTGTTGGGGGGGGAGACAAGAATGTTGCCGATGATAACTCAAATCATCGAGGGACAAGGATGGTATTTCTCATCATGAATTCAATTGATATCCTGGAAGAACTCATAAGGTTGATGAGGATCACGACACATTTGTCGCGAGAGTTCATGAAGATGTAATCGATCAGCGACGACATCAAGTCTAAGTAATGATGAAGTGAAAGGTTATTGGAACCAAGGGTACGACACAAACTCGAAACCAAGCTTGTTGTTCAAGGCGAAATGATATGACGATGAGGATCGACGTAAGGTTAGTTCATCGTCGGAAATTGTGCTCCGAGAAGAAGGACCGGGTAGCACAGTTAAAATCATCACGACAAAGATATAGCCAAACAGGCTAGGAATGGCGTGGTCGGGTAAAAACTCGTACTTATAGAAGCTTACTGAAGAGTTGTTGAACCGTAGAGCGGACTCGGTTCAGTTATCGGTGTCTTTGAGTGTTCAATAACTCCGAGCCCATGAAAAATTGTAATCGGTGAGTATGTAGTACTTGATGAAGAACTCATAAGAAATTATGCAGTTCCAAGATAATCTCGAGATACCAGGTGGTAATACTCGACGACAGATCAACTAGAAGTTGAACTGGGGTATTGCTCTATAGAAGACAAGTGCTTAAACTTGCACAGGACATGATATTTAAAGGAGAACATGGTCAGAACCACGATTGCATAAAGGCCAGATCTCAGATATAAGATGAACTTATACCAAGGGAATAATTGATTTTAAAAGAAGCTTCGATGAGAGGATGTACATCGTGTCCATGGGCATGAACGCAAAGTTCAAGGTCGACTCCCACTTCTCCAATGCACAACCTTTCATTCACTTCTCGCGCTCAATGAAGTTGTAGTTTGAAATTTCATCTGGCAAAATACCAGAAGAGTACGACTCATGAAAACTTTCGAGTTCACACCCATTAAGGAAGGCATAGGTTCAACCCATCGGGGCATCTTAGAATCATATACCAAATCTTCAGAAGTAATTAACTCAAGCTCAAAGGCAGAGCATGGTTGAGAAAGTAGAGGATACAATTTACCAAAGGCATTATGTATCAGAGGAAAGGCTCACAAGGTTATTGAATATGAAGGGCGTTGTCAGATAAAATCCAACAAAGGATCTGGTGGTCCACAAGGGATCTGACGTGAGCATCGGTACTCAACTAGAGGAAGAAGATTGCAAGGAGATCAGATTATAGAAACAACTGACTAACTCAATTGTCAAATGCAAAGGAATTATGATTTCCAAATCAAGGGATCAGAAGCAATGCTCTGAGTAGGGATGGATAAGTTGAATAGCCTTAGGGTACAATCAATGACAATTGGATTGGTCGAGAACCAATTCCAGTTAAAAGAATGGAAGCTTAGCCGGAGAAGTAATTTATAAGGATCAATGATGATTGCGTGCATTCGCAAACATATTGAGTCAACAGACTCAAAATGATAATGACAAGGAATGTCATTAAGACTACGAGACTTATGGGATTAACCATAATGCGAGCAAACAAGAATTTCAAGAGCCAAAGGCTCCAGAGGATTTTCGGAAGATCGAATAGTATTTTGAAGACTTTTGTGAAACTCATGAACAACTGGGGATGAGTGGATACTTGACAAGTGCGGCGATTTATTTGAAGGGGTATTCATGTGGCAAAGAACTGCTAGGCAGTAGGCACGAAGTATTCTCGGAACAATAGAGAAAACTTCGGGTATCTTGTAATAACAAGAACAATGGGGAATGATCGTAAGAATGGCAAGTGTAAGTAGTTATCCATAAGGATTTATCGGTGGTCGGGAATAGCAAAAGTGATGGGCACAAAGTCTCGAGAGAATATCAAAGAGTATCTCCGAAATCTTCTGGTGCAGTCGGTGACCATCTGGACTGAAGGGGCTCTCCGGGAGAAAGTATTTTCGAGAACCTAAAGTTAGTTTTTAGTAGAAATCGTTTAACCCGAATAGAAGAGGGTTCAGAATCCCAGAGTAAAGGTCGAGGAATAAAAGATCCTAATACCTCCCGATGGCGACGTGGGCCCATGGGCCACACAGCCATGTTAGTAAAAGTTTTTCAACGACTAGACTCGACTTCGGCCAAGGAGTTGGAAAGGGGGATTCCTACAGGCAGTCGGCTCTGATACCAACTTGTGGCACCCCCGATTCAATCGTACACTAATCATGCACGCAAATGTGTACGATCAAGATCAGGGACTCACGGGAAGATATCACAACACAACTCTACAAATAAAATAAGTCATACAAGCATCATAATACAAGCCAGGGGCCTCGAGGGCTCGAATACAAGTGCTCGATCATAGACGAGTCAGCGAAAGCAACAATATCTGAGTACAGACATAAGTTAAACAAGTCTGCCTTAAGAAGGCTAGCACAAACTGGGACACAGAACGAAAGAGGCGCAGGCCTCCTGCCTGGGATCCTCCTAAACTACTCCAGGTCGTCGTCAGCGGGCAGCACGTAGTAGTAGGCACCTCCAGTGTAGTAGGGGTCGTCGTCGACGGTGGCGTCTGGCTCCTGGACTCCAGCATCTGGTTGCGACAACCAGAAAGAAAGGAAAGGGGAAAAAGGGGGGAGAAAGCAACCGTGAGTACTCATCCAAAGTACTCGCAAGCAAGGAACTACACTACATATGCATGGGTATATGTGTAAGGAGGCCATATCAGTGGACTGAACTGCAGAATGCCAGAATAAGAGGGGGATAACTAATCCTGTCGAAGACTACGCTTCTCGCAGCCACCGTCTTGCAGCATGTAGAAGAGAGTAGATTGAAGTCCCCCAAGTAGCATCTCCAAGTAGCATCTCCAAGTAGCATC
>NC_041386.1:183430061-183440582 GCF_002162155.2 Triticum dicoccoides | reverse complement strand
TTTTTTTTTTACTTATTTTCTTTAATGTTTTCATTTAAAGTTTCTTTTATTTTAGTTTCATAAAATACCTAGTCAGCACCTAAATTAGTATTACTAATTAGTCCACTGCCACAATTATTTTGGCACACTACTAATTTAGTTTTATTATTATAACTTTATAAAAGGCATCTAATTAATTGTTTTTGCTGTCATTTCTATTACTTTAGTGCATTTAAATATTTTATTAAAAGATAATTTATCCACCAATATTTACTAAGGATTACTAGACACATTAGGAACAATTTAGTTTCGACTTTTGAAAACTTTAATTGTTTAACTTAAATTCAAATTTTGAATATGAATCGTTTCGAACTAACGCGAGATTATCCACAGTAACCGAGGTGTCATGGCATCATTAGCGGGGATTACTGTAGCTTAATTACCCGGGCGTCACAGCTCGCGATACATCAAGATCGCATCACCTCAAGAACACGAGAGAGAGATCAAACACATAGTTACTGGTACATACCCTCAGTCCCAAGGGAGAACTACTCCATCCTCGTCATGGAGAGCACCGGGATGATGAAGATGGCCACCGGAGAGGGATTCCACCTTCGGCAGGGTGCAAGAACGGGTCTAGATTGGTTTTTAGTGGCTACAGAGGCTTCTGGCAGCGGAACTCCCGATCTATTCTGCTCCTCGATAGTTTTAGGGTACGTGGGTATATATGGGTGAAAGAGATACGTCAGGAGAGCCACGAGGGGCCCACGAGGGTGGAGGGCGCGCCCCCCTACCATGTGGCTCCCTCGTTCCTTTCCTAACGTGCACTCCAAGTTTTCCGGTAGCTTTCCATCCAAAGATAACTTCTCCAGTTGGTTTCATTCCGTTTCGACTCCGTTTGATATTCCTTTTCTTCGAAACACTACAATAGGCAAAAAAAACCAGCAATTCTGGGCTGGGCCTCCGGTTAATAGGTTAGTCCCAAAAATAATATAAAAGTGAATAATAAAGCCCAATATTGTCCAAAACAGTAGATAATATAGCATGGAGCAATCAAAAAATTATAGATACATTGGAGACGTATCAGTGTCATGTGAACGTCGACTACATGACACTTCACCATTGTTTGGGCCTAGAGGGAGGCATTGGGAAAGTAATAAGTAGATGATGTGTTGCTACAGTGACAGAAGCTTAAACCCTAGTTTATGCGTTGCTTCGTAAGGGGCTGATTTGGATCCATATGTTTCATGCTATGGTTAGGTTTACCTTAATACTTCTGTTGTAGTTGTGGATGCTTGTAATGGGGGTTAATCATAAGTGGGATGCTTGTCCAAGTAAGGACAGTACCCAAGCACCAGTCCACCCACATATCAAATTATCAAAGTACCGAACGTGAATCATATGAACGTGATGAAAACTAGCTTGACGATAATTCCCATGTGTCCTCGGGAGCGCTTTACTTCATATAAGAGTTTGTCCAGGCTTGTCCTTTGCTACAAAAAGGATTGGGCCATCTTGCTGAACCTTATTTACTTTTACTACTTGCTACTCATTATAAATTACCTTATCAGAAAACTATCTGTTACCGACAATTTCAGTGCTTGCAGAGAATACCTTACTGAAAACTGCTTATCATTTCCTTCAGCTCCTCGTTGGGTTCGACACTCTTACTTATCGAAAAGCTACAATAGACCACCTACACTTGTGGGTCATCAAGACACTTTTTTGGCGCCGTTGCCGGGGAGTGAAGCGCCTTTGGTAGGTGGAATTTGGTAAGGAAAAATTTATATAGTGTGCTTAAATTTATTGTCACTTGTTACTATGGAACATAATCCTTTGAGGGGCTTGTTCGGGGTATCTTTGCCCCGACCAGTAGAGCAAATAGTTGCTCCTCAACCTACTGAACCTACTAAAAATTTTACTTTGAAATTCCTTCGGGTATGATAGAGAAACTACTAGCTAATTCTTTTGCAGGAGATGGAACATTGAATCCCGATTTACACTTAATCTATGTGGACGAGGATGTTATCAAGAAGAAGGATGTTATCAAGAAGAAGGTATTCCCTTTATCTTTGAAGGGAGATGCATTGACATCGTATAGGCTATGTAATGATATGGGATCATGGGACTATTGTAGCGACCCGACCTCAGACGGTCAAGTCTCTGTGCTTAAGTGTCATCCCTGGATCGGTATGTTAACACACACAGTAATCGAGGATTTATAACAGAGGTAAATCACATGTATAAAGTAACGTAAATAATATTACCTCAATCCAAATAGCGTAAGTAACAACAAGGTTGTGGATTCCCATCAACACCAACGTCAAAGTTGAGGGTAGAAATCGTAACCCTAACGTATCACTTACTCGTTGCAAGAACCCTGCAACATGAGACGTTGCAGCCACAAAGGGTCAGTACATTGAATGTACTGGCAAATTCACACCATAGGATAATGATGAATAATAGCTATCACTACATGCATATTTTGCTGGTGGAAATCTCTAAGTTTATTTTTGCATAAAGCCAATTTTTCCCTACTACAAAGGAATATAATTTATTTAACTACAAAGTTGGTTGAAAATATTGAGAAGGTTCCTCCAACTCAATCACAAATTAAAATCAATAACCCAACAAATTATTGATCTTCTAGGTCTCGGGTGCTACCACCCTTAGAAGCATTGATACGGTTCCATCCAATTCTTATAATCCATCCTTATTGTTTGATAGTGTCGGTCTTCTTAGATCTTCAGGATAATTCCTTCTCTGGCTCTTCCGGTAGTGGCATAATCTTTCTCCTCAATTCATGTGTCCATTCATCTTGGTACGGTTCTTCTGTGACTGGATCTTCATAGCTGACGGGTTTGGTGCCAATAATAAACAACTATTGATATCTCATGGTGGTCAACAATTTATGGTTCCTCCTGCAGGAAATGGGTCTGGGTTGAACCTCACCGTATGACCTATGGTTGGCAGCAACTGCCTTGTACCAGGAAAATTTTTCATACCATTCTAAGGTTTAAACAAGGTTTAATATCTCCGTCTCTCTACTATAGGCAAGTGACTCAGATTTACCATCGCATATAACAGGGCGAATAATAAGAGTATGTCAGTATGGTGACCAATCCTTCCCGCACCCAAATCATTACCTTGTATATGGTTTAGCGAATCTCGCATTCTAACACTCGGTCATCCTCACAAGCAATGCAGAAATTTCTCTTGTCGACGAACTAAGTTCAGATAAATCCATGGATTCTGCAAGCCAAACAAACATCTATCGTTCCTTCACAACTCTCAGGTTTTGCGTTACTCCTATAAAATCGTTCGTTGATAAAGTCGTAACTTCTACCAGGGTTTTTCCATCAGGAAGAATGTGCTTGCTTCTTGGCAGGTCCTAGGGCCTGTGGGTTATGGCCCATCTCATCACTTGTAAACTTGAACTCATCATCGGGGCAACTAATCATTACTCCAACATCCAACTTCCTAGCATTCTTAAATCCATCCCATTGTATGGTCTCATCTTCCTTCTTTTGGCACCAAACTAAGACGTGATTACTCAGACTCATCATGGAGTTACAGTTGCTTCATAACCAACATTATAACTCCTTTATATCCAATAGTACTTCATCCTTCATAATCTTGGGATACCCCATGTATCGAGACAAAACTCAAACTTGTTTTGTCTGAAATCCATTCGGGGAATATCATCATCTTTTCCAAGGGTCTAGTGTCCTCACAGGGTACTACCACCCTTGAAATACTCAAAATCTTCCATAGACCATATTTCTCATATCCTCGAAAATGGTCAAAAAATTTCTTCATAGAGTAACAACTCATAAAATCCAAATCTTCACCAACGATGCTAACTTTATTAAATCTTGAATTACTACAATCTCCTGCATTTCCATTACATGCATCAACTTATCACCTCAGTATACAAGAAATGTTCCCACTACTACTACTATATTTCTCACAGACACAACTAATTATCACAAGTCTCCTTTTCTTTGGGACAATCCTTGGCAAAGTGCCCTGCTTCATTACAGCAGAAACATATTACTTCTGACAAGTCTCGAGGTTTCCTTGTGATTATATAGCCTCCTTGGGTACTCGGCTTCCTTTTTGGGCAACTTCTGAGGTAGTGCCCTGACTCCTTGCACTTATAGTAGGTGATATGACTCAGATCCTTCCTGGAATCCAATCTACTTCTCTTCCTGGACTTTTCCGTTCCAATCAGGGCTTCTATTTCCTGTGGGTCATACTCTACTTCCTCCGTTGGGAATTCTACTAGATCCCCATTCATACAATTCTGGGAGATGTGTCCTTCTCCACATGAATAGCACGACTTGGTGCAAGGTTGAATTGGGTCCTCTTTGGGTGTGTCCTCCACCTTTTCCTCCATCACTGGTTCTTCTAAAATTTCCACAAGGGCTCCTTTCATTTCTTCTTTATTCTGTTGGATGGTTCTTTGTACTATAGGGTAAATGTGACACTGAGCAGGGTAGAGGGTAGTCCCTTCACACAAGAAACAAGTGATCTGCCTAGTTGGGCATTCTTCCTCTGGGTGACTTTCTTCACAATGAAGGCATTCATCCATGTGTTCCTTATGGTTGTGTCCTATTCCTCCACAAATCTTGCATGCGCAAGGTTTCTTCATATCCTTTCCATAAGGCTTCAACTTCTGGGACACAAGACGAGACTTTAGCAAAGTCAACTTAAATTCTTTCCAAGTGGTTACTCCTTGACATCCATTGATGGTTTGGTACATCCTCCACCAAGTAGCAGCACCTCTTTCAAAGCACTTAAGAGCATGCTGGGCCATATCCTTTCCGGCTATAGTGCTATTCTCCATATGATCCTCCATGTTCTGAATCCATCGGTCTAGAAAATATGGTTTCATCTCCATTCATCCTCTATTGGTTCCAAGGGTTTTGGGGTGGGATAAGAGAGATAGAGAGGGATGCACACAATGTCGTGGTTCCAAGTCTGACAGTAGTGTAGGGGGGTAAGTATGGACAGGCAAGATCTTAGCTATGGAGAAGTTGTAAGCACGCAAGGTTTACGAGTTCAGGCCCTTCTCGGAGGAAGTAATAGCCCTACGTCTCGAAGCCCGGAGGCGGTCGACTGGATTATGTGAGTATGAATTACAGAGGTGTGAACCCATGTCTTGGAGGAGGGGGTGGCTTATATAGAGTGCGCCAGGACCCCGGCCAGCCCATGTTACAAAGGGTTCAATGTACATCAAGGCCGGGCGTTACTGGTAACGCTAGTAATAAAGTGCTATGATCATCATAAAAGCTACTTAATGACCGACCGTTAGCGTGTGGATTGACTTCAGGTCTCCTGGCCGTCGAGTGGTTGGATCTTGGTCGAGTGATTGCTTCTTGGTCGAGCGTCTTCGAGTTTGTCGAGTGGAACACCTCCAAGTCGATTGAAAGGTGGTTTCTTCTAGAGATGTCCTTGGGTAGGGCAGTTAGGACAGGTCCATGACCCTACCCTAGGTACATAGCTTCATCACTAGCCCCCGAATGGATCGAGGTTTGAGTGGGGTAGGAGTTGAGAACCTCTCCGACTCGTTTTTCATGCCGTGAGCATATCTTGTTCTGGATCAACGGACCTGAGTGATGACAGCAACTTCCTTTTCAGTCGCCTTGATCCATTCTTAATTCTTTGTTGAGTGAGTTTCTTTACTTGTAAGGCTTCGAGTGACGGTGCAGAGGAGATCTTTTAGTCTGACAAGTTTGTTTGCTGCCCGCAGATTTCGTGGGATCCGAATTTTGGCAAGCGCACGGGACGGGGGTGGCCGCAGTAATCGGATGGGATAGAGCGGAGACGCCTCGATCCCCACGTTGCCTTTTTCGCCACGTACCGCGCGCGCGATCGTTACGGGATTTGACAGAGCCACCTGGGCCTACTCGTCAACCACTCGGAAGCGGCCTCATATAAGGCGTTGGACCGGAGTCTCCCGAATAGTGCGTTCCCATTTCCTCTTCTCCTCTTCACACCCCTCCGCTGCGCCCGCTCTCGCCCCAGCATCACCGCTCCGTACGCGTCTCGCCGGCGACAATGGTGAAGGAGAAGACGGCGGCTCTGGAGCGGGCAAAGAAGGCCACGGCGAGGTCGAAGGGGAAGGCGACCAGCCGGGGCGGATCTTCCTCACGGACCGGCCCGCCGAAGGGCTTGATCCAGGGCGACTGGATCCACTCGAGGATCACCCAAGAAGACCTCGACTACCTACCGAAGGGGGGCTGATCCCCTATGACTCGGCACGGCTTCTGGGGAAGGAATCTGAGCCGCAACCTCGGGAGGGTGAGCGTGTTCTTCTTGCCACCCACGTCGACCGTGGGTTTTCCTTGCCTCCTCACCCTTTCTTTCGAGGGTTTCTGAACTTCTTTGGGGCACAACTCCACCATTTTACCCCCAACTCGATTGTTTATCTCGCCGCTTTCATTTCTTTGTGTGAGAATTTCCTGGGTTGCCGGCCTCACTGGGGTCTGTTCAAGCATATTTTCACTTGTCGCTCCCAGACAGTGAAAAAGGCTAATCCGAGTGGTGAGAGGACCCAAGTGATCCAGATGTGTGGGGGTCTTGGCATCCAGACGAGAGGGAAAAGCTCCTTTCTGGCCATGATTCTTCCTGACTCAGTTCGCGGATGGCAGTCGACCTGGTTTTATTGTAAAGACCAGTCGACGCCAGGGCAATCGACTGGCCTCCCTCCCTTTACCATGGATCGAGTGGAGAAACCCTCCCCTTTGAAGGTGCTCCCGGAGGAGAAGGCGCACGTGAAGCTATTGGTCCATCGAGTGGTCCAGCTTATTCATGACGGGGTCACTGGTATGGATCTCTTGGAGGTCTTCCTTCAGCGGCGCATCCAGCCTCTTCAAGCTCGAGACCATCCGATGTGGATGTATTCGGGTCTTGAAGACTCCACTCAGATCCACCCGGAGGAGGTCGACGACGACACACTAGAGAAGTGGTTGTCGGGCATTACCGGGAACAAGGACAATCCCAGGGGAGCCAGGAGAGTTCCCCCTTTCGACCAGTCTCATGCACCAGAGCAGGTCTGATTCTGAGTTTTTGCTTGTAATCTGAATTTACTCGCGCAGCTGCCTATATCACGTCGATTGACTTTGTTCTCCCTGCTTACTTTCAGGCCATTATTGAAATGTATTCAATGCCCAACGGGGAGCAAGAGCAAGTACTGGAAGGCGAGGCGAGTGGAGGCGACAGTGGCGAGTGGACTTCCGATGGTGAAGGGGATGGAGGAAGCGACGACTCAAGTGATGGAGAAGAAGTCGAGTCGCCCCCTCGCAGGGAGAGGCAACCCAAGCTCGACCAAGAACGGCCGAGTGCCCACGACAAGGCAACTACTCAGGCTGGTCAGTCTTTGAAGCGTCCTCGGATCTCTTCACCAACCCCGACTGAGAAGGCGCCAAAGCACCCCAAAGTTGCAGAGCCGAGGACTCGGAAGGCGTTGCCGAAGATCAAGATTGATATCCCCGTCGCCTCCGCGTGAGTGTCTCTCTTTGTATTCACTCGACGCTCCGCGCTGTTTGTTTTTCTTGTTTTAACTGGACGAACTTTGGAATTGTCAGTGCTGCCACTTCCGGGACCTCAGATTACAGGGATGATGATGAAGTGATGGAGGATGCGGTCACTTCTAATCCGGGTATGATTTCTACCATACTATCTTTATTCGGTCGATTCAACTGCAATGTGCCTCATTGGGTGACGTGATTTTGGCAATTGAACTTTGCACAGCTCCCAACATTATTGACCTCCCTGATGATGATGAAGAGTCCGAGAGGCCTTTGATGAGGAAGAATAGGCGAGCTCCTGTAAGTGAGGCGCTATAGTCGACGCCGAGGGCGGAACCAGTCGTTCAGGACACTGGCGACGTCAATCGGGGTTCTGTTACCTTCGCCGAGCCACTGTCGAGTGCCTTGTCTTCTTCGTCGACTGCTCGAGCCCCTGTCGACCCGCCTTCACTTTTTGCGACCCATCATGTCCCGGAGGACGAGGTGAATGCTGCTAGGGAAGCCATACGCCAGGCGGGCATTATGATGCAGAAGATGAAGACGGTGCGGGACGCCAGCCAAGCCGCGTATGATGCTAGCTCGGCTCTCCAGAGCAACGTTCAGGTTAGTTGGTCACCGTTTGTTCTGTTAGGATATGCTATCTGAAGATTCTTTCCGAAAATCTTTGCATCTGTACACCCACTGGGTGCATCGATTGAATTTTTGGACTAGTGGGGGCACGCTGAGTGCACCCACTGGGTGTAGTCCCCGAGACTACGGTGGACTGCTGGCAGTTGACTGTAGTCTTTGTATTTTACCGAATGTATAAACCAAACTGGTAGTTTGTCTCTTCCACTCGGTCTGGTTGAGTGGGATCAGAACCGGTGGGGGCACGCTAAGTGCACCCACTGGGTGTAGTCCCCGAGACTACGGTGGACTGTTGGCAGTCGACTGTAGTCTGAGTTCTACTTTTTCTCTTTCTGCCTTCTTTTTTTGGACTCGACTTCGGCGGGCCGGTCGAGTGGGATCAGAACCGGTGGGGGCACGCAAAGTGCACCCACTGGGTGTAGTCCCCGAGACTATGGTGCACTGCGGGCAGTCGACCGTAGTCTTAGTATTTATTGCCTTTGTTGTTTTTTGCTGTAAAAATAACTTCTCCCCTTTGATTTTAGAAATCTTGTGATCTTGGAGCTCGCTTTGCTGACTTGGAGAAGCAGCAGATTCAACTGAACCTTGACTTGAAGTTGGCCAGGACAGAGCTGCAAAAGGTCAGAGACGGCGCCGCTGGTAAGACGAGTTTGTCGACTGGTCAGTTTTAGGCTCGAGTACCCTTCTGCTATTTTTGAATCAATCATCATTTCATTGCAGAAAAACTGAGAGAAGCTCTGGCGAAGAAGGATCAGGATTTGGCTGCTGCTCATAAGGAGGCTGACGACAAGACCGCTCTGGCCGAACAGAAGCTGGCTTCGGTCGGCCAGTTAGAAGAAGAGAATACTAGGCTGAAGACCGCTCTGAATGACTCCAACAAGGAGTGCTCACACTGGAAGAAGGCGAATCTCGTCCAGGGCAAGAAAATGGAAGGCATTGCTCGCAGGAGGGATGATCTGGAGAGCTATCTGAGAAGTCTTGCCAAGAAGTTGTTCATCAAGCTTGAAGGAGCACATTCTGTTCCGACTGATTTTTTTTGTGTCGACTCAGTGTACGAAAATTGACTTATCCTTGGATCGTGAATGCAGAGTTTTCCCAGAACTTTGAAGAGGAGACTGGGTGGATCGAACCAAGTTTGGATCCAATCAACTCTCCCGTGAAAGATGAAACTGCCATGAATCTGCTCCGTCTGGAATCTCGCATCGATAGTGCTGTGGACTACTTGGCTCGACTGAAGGTCGCCATGTCGCGGATTGACCCGGCACTTTGGCCAGAGGCTATGCTCCAAAATGATCTTGAGTCCCTAATGACTCGACTAAATGAAATCCCAGACCGAGTGCAGGAGTGGAAGAAGTCTGCTGCTCGGTGCGGCGCTGACGTGGCTCTGTCTTTGGTTCGTGTCCACTGCAAGGAGGTGCGACAGGACAAACTGGCAGCAATCAAGGTCGCCAACACCTAAAAGCATGACTTCCGAACCTTTATGGAGTCTTTCATCGCTGCAGCCACTCAGATAGCCGACGGCGTCGACCTGGATGAGTTCGTCGAGCCTATCAGCCCTCCTCCCGTGGAGTGAACAAACTCTTATGTCCCACCTTAAATTTTCCTCGGAATGCCGAGTGGTTTTTGTAACCGTTAAACTTTTTCGGGATGCATGCCCGAGTACTTCGATCTGTGATCCAGAACCTTTAGAATTTACCTGAACTTGGTTTACCATTGAATATCTTTATGAATCTCCTGCTGAGTGAACCCATTCTTCATTTGAGATAACTTTTGTATTCGCAGCGCAGCTCCGAAGGAAAGGGAAGTAGTCGACCCATGTCTTGTATTTGTGGCGAAGCTCCCTAGGGGAAGGTGGCGGTCGACCCACACCCTGTTACTGTAGAGTGGGACAAAGCGCACATTGTATTTGTGGAGAAGATCTCCAGGAGAAGGTGGCAGTCGACCCGCACTTCGTTACTGTAGAGCGGGATGAATTGCGCATTGTATTTGTGGCGAAGCTCCCCAGGAGAAGGTGGTAGTCGACCTGCCCCTCGTCGTCCTTGAGGATTGAGATGTGTTTCGTACTTAGGCTAGTTTTGGACTGCAGCTAAGCCCCCGAGTGGGAGGATTGCTCTCTACTCGGTAGGATTTTTCCAAACTTAGGCGAGTGCCGGACTGCAGCTAAGTCTCTAAGTGAGAGACCTTAGGCGAGTACTGGACTGCAGCTAAGCCCCCGAGTGGGAGGATTGCTCTCCACTCGGTAGGATTTTTTCAAACTTAGGCGAGTGCCGCACTGCAACTAAGTCTCTAAGTGAGAGACCTTAGGCGAGTACTGGACTGCAGCTAAGCCCCCGAGTGGGAGGATTGCTCTCCACTCGGTAGGATTTTTTCAAACTTAGGC